>NC_091827.1:104061612-104366970 GCF_038994185.2 Dermacentor albipictus | reverse complement strand
GTGTTCCGTGGTGGAACGACGATTGTAGGATCGCACGTAAAAATCAGAACAAAGCGTGGGGGTTGCTACGCGCCTCCCCCACTGCGGAAAATCTTATTAACTTTAAAAAAGTAAAATCCGAAGGCAGGCGAACCCGCCGACAGGCCAGACGAGAAAGTTGGCAGAAGTTTCTATCAAGTATTAACTCGTTCAGAGATGAGGCGAAAGCCTGGAACAGGGTCAATAGGATAAGAGGGCGACAAGCACATGCACTCCCTTTGGTAAACACTGAAGGCGATACCCTACAAGATCAGGCGGACTCACTTGGGGAGCACTTTGAGAGCGTGTCAAGTGCCAACCATTACTCGCAATCCTTTCTGAAATATAAACAAATAGAAGAATGTAAACCACTCATTAGAAAATGCCAACAGAATGAACCATACAATTGTCCTTTTAGCATTGCCGAGTTGAGAGCTGCCTTGAGCGCATGCAAGAGCTCTGCCCCGGGATCTGACAGAATCATGTACGAAATGATCAAACACTTACATAAAGACACCCAAGTTACACTAGTCACAATTTTCAACACGATTTGGGCTGCGGGATACTTCCCGACTGCATGGAAAGAAGCCATTGTGATCCCGGTTTTGAAACAAGGCAAAGATCCTTCCTCAGTGGCAAGTTACCGCCCGATAGCCCTGACAAGTTGCCTCTGTAAAGTATTTGAAAAAATGATCAATCGCCGTCTCGTGCATCTCCTCGAGTCCAGTAAAATGCTTGACCCATTTCAATGTGGTTTTCGTGAAGGGCGATCTACAATCGACCATCTTGTGCGGATCGAAGCGAGCATTCGCGATGCCTTCGTGCACAAGCAATCTTTCTTATCTATATTTCTGGATATGGAAAAAGCGTACGACACAGCCTGGCGGTACGGAATCCTGCGCGATCTTTCCGCGCTAGGTATCCGCGGGAACATGTTAAATACTATAGAGAGCTACCTAGAGAACCGTACATTTCGAGTGAAAATAGGTCCTGCACTGTCGCGTATATTTATACAGGAAACTGGGGTACCCCAGGGTGGCGTACTCAGCTGCATGCTCTTTGTCGTAAAGATGAACACGCTTCGTGCATCCTTACCACCCGCTATCTTTTACTCTGTCTACGTGGACGACATTCAAATAGCTTTCAAATCTTGTAACCTCGCAGTCTGCGAGAGACAGGTACAGCATGGCCTCAATAAAGTCTCAGTGTGGGCAGACAAGAATGGATTTAAGATCAATCCTAACAAAAGCTCTTGCGTTCTTTTTACAAGAACGAGAGGCCTGGTTCCGGATCCTTCCTTAGAACTGTGTGGACAACGAATACCTATCAGCAAAGAGCACAAATTCCTAGGTATCATACTTGACTACAGACTCACTTTCGTCTCCCACATTAAACATCTTAGAGAAAAATGTCTGAAAACAATGAACATAATCAAACTTCTATCCCAGACTACATGGGGCAGTGACAGAAAGTGTTTAATGAATATCTATAAGAGCCTCATTCAATCACGACTAGACTATGGTGCCGTGATCTATCATTCTGCAGCCCCGAGCGCGCTAAAGATGCTAGATCCGGTCCACCATCTAGGAATCCGTCTGGCCACTGGCGCATTCAGAACGAGTCCCATACAAAGTTTATATGCAGAATCGAATGAGTGGTCTCTTCATATCCAGAGAACATACATCAGCCATACCTATTTTCTGAAAGTCCACTCAAATCCTCAACATCCCTGTTTTAGTACCATTCATGACATGACATATGCTACACTCTTTCGCAATCGTCCCTCCGTAAGACAGCCTTTCTCGCTGCGTGTGAGGGAGCTTAGTGAAGAAATGCACATTCCACTCCTCGAGCTTCGCCTAATGCATCCAGCCAAGCTGCTACCTCCTTGGGAGTGGCAGCTCATACAATGTGATATATCTTTCGTGGAAGTCACAAAGCATGCTCCAGAGATTGAAATCAAGATGCATTTCCGGGAACTCCAACACAAATACTCCTGCACGGAGTTCTACACAGACGCATCGAAGTCACGCGACGGGGTGTCCTATGCAGCCGTCGGTCCATCCTTCTCGGAATCCGACGTACTGCACCCGGAAACTAGTATCTTTACGGCTGAGGCCTACGCACTGCTGTCGGCCGTAAAGCATATAAATAAATCAAAACTCCAGAAATCAGTTATATATACGGACTCCCTCAGTGTTGTGAAGGCCTTGATGTCTTTCTGCAATCACAAAAATCCAGTATTTAATGAACTCTACTCCGCACTGCGCAAATCATATATGTCTAACCAACATGTGATCATATGCTGGGTGCCTGGACATAGGGGCATCAAGGGAAACGTTCTAGCTGACCAGATGGCCACATCAATCTCATTGCATGCAGATAATCCTACTGCTTCGGTCCCTGTCACAGACCTGAAGCCTTTCTTAAGAAGGAAACTACGAAGCCACTGGCAACGTATGTGGGACGAAGAAATAAATAATAAACTGCATGTAATAAAGCCACAATTAGGTTTCTGGCCTCCTGTAACAAAATCCCGCCGGACAGATGTCCTATTCTGTCGGTTAAGAATAGGACACACTTTTGGCACACATAACTTTTTACTCACGGGAAACGAGCCTCCAACCTGCGGTAGATGCGGTGAGAGGCTGACCGTCCTCCACGTCCTCCTGGAGTGTCGGGAAGCCGAACATGAAAGGAAGAAGCATTTTCCCTTAGCATACCGGCAGCGCATCCCCCTTCATCCTGTTATGTTACTCGGCCCAGAACCTTTATTTGACACGAATGCAGTTCTAAGTTTTCTGAAAGATGTTGTCTTGCATGTTTTTAGCCCTACATGTTCGTAGCGGGTCCTCTCTCAGAGGATGCCGCTGCGATAGCTCTTTAGTATATATAGCACATGCCTCTAGGCCCTTGTGTTTCAAGGGCTCTGGCGAGGCAGCAGTGCTCCAAGTAATTTTACCATTCTATATATTTTTATTTTGCATCATTCAACGATGGATTTTAATGTTCACAGTATTCGTCATTAGTCATCGCCATAATTTTATAGTACATAGATTTTACGCACTTTACAGCGACTATTTTTAGGCCACCTTACAGCCATGTCACATCTTCCATAATACATCCTTAACACTACCACCAGTCATGGCGCTCTTTGGCCAAACCTGGCCCTTGCGCCACAAAACAACACACATCATCATCATCATCATGCCACCGTCCCATTTTCTGTTGCCCTGCAAAGCACAACGTGTCATTATTTCGCCGCCTTTCCTTCTATGTCATTGTGACCAGAAAAAGGCACTGTCGATTTGGCAATGGTTCGTTGGCTTCTCCGATAACATCTCTCACCATCGTCACTTCTACGTTTGTTTCTTTCAGTACATTTTTTTAAACCTACGTTCTGTTGCAAAGAGAAACGTTCTATTTTGCGGCTCCGAGTCACATCTTTTAGTTTTATTATTTGTTATTTAGTTTTGCTAGCTTTCTATTATTTGGAATCGACATATATCTACAAGCAAAGAAAGCATTGCTTAAGGAAACTACGAACAAAATACAAATACCTTTTTGTGAACGCTATCGAAAAACTACTCGGCGTCCCAGTATGGTGCCTGACGAGCACCGGGACTTGACCGGCTGCTAACCGAAATGTCGCTTAGAATCCCTCCCTCCATTAACGTGGCAATGACTACGAACCGTTCTGCTTGCAAGGGCGTGAGCCAACTCTCCCAGCGGGCACATTTCCACCTGCCGCGCCGGACCCGCACGCAGAATATCCACCCGAAGCGACTTCTCTGGCCGCCACGTCACGCCCCAACGCACGTGAGTGGCTTCCGGTGTCGCAGTATTCAAAGAAGTCGCTGTACCAAATGCAGCCACAAAAACTTTTGATATCCTCGTGGCTGTCTTGTACTGACTGTGGGCCTCGTCTCGGCGCATGTGCCTTTCTAATACACTAATGCTGCGCTATGCGATTCCTTGCGTATAGGCTTGCGCCTAGACAGAGTAATGACTTACGATATTAGTCCATTAATACCCTGTAATCAAGGCGTCCTAAACATGCCCTTTAACGAACATTGCATTGTCCTTGTCGTCCAACGTCAGGCGTATGTGCTGGCGAAGGATTTCGCAAATGAGCGACAGGGCGGTGCTCCCAGACGCGGAGGCTCGTGCTAAGGAGTGGAGACGGCAAAAGCGTTTAGTTGAATATTTTTCTTTTTTTTTCCTGAAAGTGTATTTGAGAACTGACACGAGGAACACAACGCCATCTGCCCATAGTTTTTAGCTAGAGTGATACCCTTAATGATACGCCAACAACTGTACATATACATTATATTGGAAAAATATATTATAACCCGTACCTACAGCGCTTCATTTTTCACGGCAACCATTTCTGCTCGAAAACCTCGCTGAATACGCCGTGTGATTTATTGAGAGTCTTTCGGCACGCTATTTCCTGACATCTGTTGAGTAAACTGTAGTAGCGCGTGAGTACTGTGGATGTGTTGTGTTCTTGTGTTTTGCTCTCTGATTTTCCGCCTAAGGTTTTGCTAACAAAAACATTTCCCTCGCATAAATTTATAATGTATGCCTACGCTGATAGATAACGAATTTGTGAAAGGTAGTACCAGTAGCTTCCACCAGAATGAACAGATTTTAGCACTACACGCTGCTAAAAATGTTCAAGCGCATTCCAACTGCATATGTAGTTCTTTGTAATTGTCATGTAGTAAAAGCAACGCTTGTTTGCGCCCCCCTATAAACAAAGAATAGTGCAAAGCCTCGTGAGAGTAAACATTTCGTTCCGAATTATATATTGCATTTCGAAGGAGATCACTGAACACGCTCACAAAAGGCACCGCTTTTGCTACTGCAAATCAATTTCCCTGCAGTTCCGCAGCGGAAGCGCCAACACAGAATACGTGCTTTTTGTTCGCCTGTACTGTTCTTGCTTCGGCGTGCAAGCAAGACTGCTGTTCGTAGGAACAAATCAACAAGCGTAGTCTCCGCATCCAAACTTTCGAGAAGGGGAACTGCCTTCGTGTGAGGCTTTGAAGACCAGTTCCCTTGTCGAAACATTGGCTCTGGTGGCTCCCCTTGCTCAGCCACTATTCAGCGCTTAGCGGCACTTCGAAACCCTCTAAAAAAGGAGAAAATAGCACTTGAGAAAAGTCCACGCTACCTACTTTTCACGACAATTGTAGTCGCTTTTAGAGCTTCGAAGATGCTGGAAAACTTCGTTGGTCACGTTCACCCGGCACATATGAACTACTTCTGCTCATCACATTCGGGATGCCAAGGCCATAGCAAGTAATTAAGGTTAAGCGTGGAGTCCTGCGTTGCGATGGTGGGGACAGTTGGTTGGTCTACTCCTGCGGTCTCCACTCGTGCAATTTATCATTAACGTGGTTTAGCATATTTATTTTTGCGCTGCTCTTATTGTGCTGGTTTCAAGATGGGGCCGTTTCGCTTTCCGATCCTGTTCAATAGCAGTATTGCCATGCTGTTGCAGGACATGGTACTTACTTGCGTTACGACTTGCTCATTTGATTGCAGTGTCATTTGTGTAATATGTAATATTTTGGACATTTATTTCGCTTCGAAGTTGGACATCTCGGGCTAGCTGTGCTATCCAGCTTGTGTTTAGAGTCATAACATATTGGTGGGACCAACTTTGTGCATATGTAAAGTTGTGTGTGTTCGTGCGTATTTATTTCTGTATTCACTTATCTACTTAATATTTATTTTCTATTTTTCAAGTAACTTGTGCGGCTTACTTGCTGGCTTGTGACTTGTGTGGCTAACGGGGAAAAGGAGCTGTCTTTTTTCTTATTCACTGCTTAATTCCGTGTTAAAATGTGGTATATTGGCGCGATGTCTTTCAACTAGCGCTTTGTTATAATCTTTCTACCATTGAACAACTTACTGTCTGTGGAGAAGTCGGGGAGACAATCGTGGTCAGTCTTTCACTTTTATTTAAATAAATCACTCAATAAATCAGAACGAAAGCACAGCGTGGAGCTATGTGCCAGATGCATGCTCCGTGACTGAGCATTCACAACTTCTTGCTTTAGGACTTTTTATCTGTTTAACGTTCGACGAAAAGCTCAGCTTCAGTGCATGAAACGAGGTCAACACGGTGTCCTCCAGTTGTGCTTACAACGCCTGTAGCCGATATTGAGATAAGTTGGCATAGAGAACGGAAAGAACTATGAGAGAGCATAGCACAACACAGAAGAGAGCGCTGTAGGTTTTAGGGCTCTCGCTACAAGCAGAACCTCAGCAGAGCAGCCTAACAAGTGAGCATAGATTAATAACTACCGAGAAAACAATCTCGTCAAAAACGCTCTAACAAAGGGGTCACGTGTTTGGCCTATTGTTGCAGGTCAAAAAGAAAGGGAATGGCTTCGCGGAGTGTCATCTTGCCAAGCCTGGATGCGTGACGTGGTGCTACCTTCTAGATTAATTACGTCCTCCATGGGAGTTGCTGTAAGTAATGCTGTGGCTGATGGCAGGACTGAACCGAGAAAGCCGGGCCACACCGCGTCTCCGATCATGGGCGCTGTCTCCTCTCCTTCACCGGTCGTTGTTTCGCGCTCGGGTTGGCGGGAGCGGTGTGATCTGAGATGAGTGTACAGCCCGGAGCAGTCTTTGCACACAGACACAAAGCCTTTGCGCCGTCGGAGAGCCGTTCTCCTGCTCTCAGAACCGATCGATGTAGGCGGCGCTGCCTGACGGAAACGCCGGCAGTGTACTCTTGCGGCCTGGCTACCGAGCGGGGGCTTCCGATCAGTCGCCCGGTTCTCGAAAGAGAAGCCGCCAGAGCAGTACCACGGAATGATGCGTTTGCACGCCGCTGTGCGAGCCTTGGATAAAGCTTCCAGGAACTTAGTATATCGTTCGCCAGTTATGGCTCCTCATTATTTCAGCTTAACTTCACAAAGTTGCATTTATTGTACAAAACGTTAGCCTAGGTTGTTTTATCATTTCGTTGAATAATTCGTTTTGTAGATTGCTGCCAAGGACGTAGTTTGTTCGTTTGTTTTATATTCAGTGACTTTTGGAAGATAGGCCACATAAGGGCCGGCTATCCAAAATATTGCAAATAAAGTCCAGCAAATAAAGACTGAAGGAATAACAAAAAAAATGTCTGCCTGAGTTCCCCCCTGTCGATGCACAGCGAAGCTGGTGCGGACGTTAGAGAAGTACGACCACCCCAACTGACGTCAGATGGCGTTACACGACCACCACTACCAGCAGCGACGTGTCACGGGAGCACGCATGTGTGCTGAAATCCAGCATACATCCTCATACTTCCAAGCCATCTGCCAATCGCAAGTGCCTTATTGAACTACGAGAGAACTACGACCATTAGTGTTAAAAAGTAAACTGCGTCAGAAGATGTGTCAAGTACGACTTACACGCAAGCAGCCTACATGATAGCTTCGAATATACGAGAAAACATAATTTTGTCACGCGGAAACTCAAACACAAATCTCTTTTCCAGCTGCAGCTTTCGGGTGAGTGCACCACGGAAAATCCCGTCCAGCTAGAGGTCAGCATCCTCGCTGTAAAAAAATCACAAAGAAAAAATAGTAGAGCAAGGCATAGGGTCTCAGTTAATTCAGGCATCACTTATGTTATGTTATGTTATGTTATGTTATGTTATGTTATCTGCAATTTCTCAACCGGCCACCGAGGCGGAATGGCCAGGGCATTCAGCTGAGCTATAGGGTTCAATCCATGGTGGTAGTGTTTGTATTTGATTGGGTGCTAATTTGAATAAAACGTAACTTTGCCACGGCAATTGCCAAATGATGAACTAAAAGATTAGGCGGACCCCATGTACTGTGGGAATCGATGTGAGCGAAGCTTTCTGTGCTGTTTGGTTTGATTGACGATAATTAGGGGTGATAATAAGGACCAATGTTTAATTTATTCCACGTTTTGTCAACATGATAGCGGTGAGTTCATGTTAAACGTTACCTTTCACGCACCACTACTGTTTCTCTGCATAGTACACAAAACACAAAAGGAGAGGTGCTTGCTTGAGGCGTTGTGGGTGCGCCATATTTCATAACATCTGAGAGGGTTGACTCTTGTCATTGCTTCACACGGCATATCCCATGATGGCAGAATTATGAAACTTGAATTGGATGTACGAGTCGGGCCGAGTGGGGCCGTACGAGTCAAAACCACCAGCAGATTATAAGTGAGGCTGTAGTGGCATACTGCGGATCACTTTTGACATCGTGGTGTTCCTTAACATGTTCCTAAATCAAAGTGAGCGTGTGTATTTTATTTCGCCGCCATCGAAATGCTGCTGCCTCGCTCAAATCCATGACCTCGAGCATTGGCATAGCCGCAAAGCTATTGCGGCGGGCACATAAGTGTTATTTTCACCTGCGACCGCTTCCGTTTTGTCACCTAGATCCTGCAGTGCACTTTAATTAATGCGGATCTGCTTATGCACGGCTTGCATAAATTGTCCGTTAGACATATTAGCAGGGTTTTATTTTTCAGTAATAGCAGGAACGCTCCTTACCGTACCTTGAACTTCAGTTTATCCAGCGTTTCCTTGCCTTCTCACGTCAGCTTTCTCTATCCCCCTCCCCCTTGTACTTGTAGCACTGCGAGCGAAGAGTGGCAAGGGGGAGAGGGAGGGGAAGTCGCGAAAAGAGTGTTATTCACCCTTTTCGCGACTGCGTCGGTTCTACCCATTCTCTGCCTTTTCACCCCCCAGTATCTTCCATTCTATCTAGCTTCCCTCTGGACTTGCACGTTGGTAGAACGGTAAGCGCTTGCAGGGTGTCACGGATAAAAACAGCGGTCAACAAGCTTATGTGGCGATGACCCTGGAGCTCCAGAGGACATTCTGAATGCTCGACGTGGTACGGTGGAAACGATGTGCTCCCGTCTATTTTCTTCTCGGCCACGCTTCTTCCATGTATATACACGCTTTGAACCGCCCCTGGACGCCGTGTGCCGGATTGCAGCAGCCACAGCAGCTACAACAGCCACAGCAACAGCGGCACCTGCAGTGGGAAAGTCGAAGGAAAAGGCAAAGAAAGCTTCGCTTTAAAAGATTACCACAGCCGCTGATCACTTTAGATCCGAAAACATTACTTACAGTCTGACAATACAGTAAACTCTCAGTTGAACGAAAGCCGGTTTATCGAATATTTCAGAATAACGAACTTTTTAAATATCCCCGGCAGTTTTTTTATAGATTCTATGCAAAAATGTTTCACTTAAACGATTTTCGGAGCAGTCAATATTTCAGTTTAACGAACTCGCTCAGAGGACCAAGGCTTGCACTGTACTGTACAGCAGGCGCAACCAATGCCCGCCCTCACCAAACCTCCGCTCCAGGAGCAATCGCTGCCCCTGGTACAAAGTGGCGGCGCGGAAAACGAACGGCAACGAGGCATGGCCTCCGAGATTGCCCGCACAAAACGAGCAAGCATGTAATCTCAAAGGCCATGAACAAAGTAACATCGCTTGCGCTTACAGCGCCGCAAGAGCAAAGCAGCTATCTGTCACACCGCAAACCACGTAGTGTGTGTGTTTTTTTTCCGACCGGCTAGTCGTGGCATGGTTATGGTGGCTAGCCACTACACCATGGTCGTCGTCTCTTTCTTTCCAGTCTCGTCGGTTCCGCGTGTGCACACAAGCGACCCACGTGTTGTGTTTTTCATTGATATTTACAAATTCCATTTCACACATTTCTAACACTATGAATGCCATGTCTGTTTCACCATAAATTGCACTTCAAACTTTTGACTCTGTATGCCATGTCTTATGTTGGCCTAGTGAATAGTCAGTTTAGTGAACTTTCAGTTAAGTGAACTATTTACTTCGGTCCCTTGAAGTTCACTCAAGTGAGAGTTCACTGAAACCACCATGTCAACCCGACCAGTATAATTTTTCTTTCTGAGCAGCAAAAGGCACCCTAATCCTCAGTCTCCAAAACATCTTTACTCCCTATTTTGCTTAGAATAGGGAGCAGCTTTTCCACCTCAGAATAAATGCTGCTTATACTTTGTGTCATGTACAGCTACGCACGTGTAATGTACTTCAGGCGCAGCATTCATAACGCGTTTCATTCGTGAGTACTCTGCCCCTATCCGGCCACCTTCGCTAATAATATACCAGCATGAGTGTTGCCTGAAGTTTTCTTTGAAGCATAATTGTTTTGTAATAGTTCTTGTGAATATGGGCGTCTTGCGCTGGAGTTTGAGGTATAGTAGCGGCGCCTGATGGCGGCGCCGGAAACGACATCTGGGTCGTACCAGCTTGGGTCGTATTGAGCCCTGGCTGTGGCGAAGCACGTTTCTAGGCCGAGTTTTGCTTCGATTTGCACTTTTTTATGCCCTGTTGCGAGTGCGAAAAGGCTCGTCACTTCTCACAGACCACGCCGACCACGCTGCGAGCTCGCCGCCGCCTATAGTTTAACGAGAACGGACTCTCTGTGTGCCGTGGGACGTTATGCTGGGCGCAGAAGGAATCGGTGACGCCGATCCAGAGAGACCTAGCCCAGCCTCGAAAAGGCGTCACCTTCATCACTTCTGCGTCGTGGGCTGCCATGAACAAGATGGCTTGAATCCCAACATCAGATCCTACCGTTTTCCTTCAAGGCCTCACGAAGTGGAGCGTCGGGCGTGATGCATAGCTGCAGGTCGTCGCGCTGAGTAAGCGAAACTTCGCGCCACGCTGACTGCTTCGCCTGTCTTGAAGCTTGCTTGATTATCTGAGTTCTAAATTTCGGTCTTTTGCACCTACAGTCCCGACAGCAGACCGACATAGCAGCAGGCATTTTGTTTAAAAAATAGTTATGGGAGTTTACGTGCTAAAACCAAGATATTATTATGAGGCACGGCTGGTAGTTCACGATTCGAGACCCGGCCACAGCGAGAATGAACAATTCGACCGATGCGAAGTGGTGAAGCAGGTGTGTGCAAATGAGCAGAATTGGTCGGGCTCATTCGATGACAATTTACTCCACTACAAGCAGCACAGGTTAAGACAGTTAATGCGCTCATCTTTGATCTCAAGCCAGCACGTTGAGGCAGCGCAGCAAGGCAGTATTGCATGCAGCACATCGATGTTCGAGCGCTGTTATTAAAAGCTACATCAAGCGAGCAGCGCACGAGCTCGCGCTGCAGCGCGATTCGCACGTACGTGCGAGCCCATACGCATTGCATCAGTTATTACCAGTTACTAAAAGGGACAGATGGCCGCTACTACAACCAAGACATAACTACTTGTTTAGCGGCATGCAGTCAACAAAGATTGCAGGAGGCCCGCCGTTTCGCGGCAGGTCGAAAGGCCGCTGCCATCGCGGCGTGGACGATCGTGCGCTCGAGCAGTTCGTACATCGCGGCGCGTACCGTCGTGTGCTCGAGCAGTTCCGTACACATGATGTCTGCTTATCGCTGCTGTGGATTCATTTATGGCAAGCATTTCCTCACGTTTGTGCGCCTGAATCTGGCAGCTAGCGTGCAAACCCAACCTGAAGTTCCACTTCGTACGCGGCTCGCTTCACATGCGATTGACACCGTGCTAAAACTTCGCCGCCTAATTCTTGAACGGCGTACACGTATTCGGTACTGCATAATTTCTTGCCTTCACGCAGCGTGCCACCCCTGGCAAAATCTTCGGCGCCCGATATTCGCTGCAGGCCGTGATACAACACAAACAAAAGTGGCGGGTCCATATTGTAAACGTGCTTTCCGAAGCAGACGACCGAGCTTGGTACGACCCATTTTAGGACAGAGGGCGCTTTTTAGCACTTTTTTCGCAGCGCCCCCTGGGCAATGCAAGAGCCCCATGGGACAAAAATATTTCAGGTTTGCTGCCTTTCATGCCATTCGGAAAGAAAATATATGTTTACATGTAAATTTTCCTTATTTATGATGCTGGCAATATGAGCACTGGTTGCATGCAAAGATTCCGTTTGTTTCGGCGGTTTACAAACAGTAAACAAGGATATTGAGGGTTGTAAATATGCACAATATAGAATAGCAAATTACCAACGTGTACGGCACTGGCCATAGCATCGGTTGAAAGGCAATGCCTCCTGAAGAGTTCTCCTCCGATATCCCTACAGTAACGTTGGCGCTAAAGCAGTACTTTAAAAATTATTTAAGATACGTAAGTCAATAACCGAACAGGCTGCGACTACTGCGCAACATTCAAGTGTCCGCCGTGGGTAAAAAAACGTATAATGAACGGAGCATAATCACATCACTGCAGTCCTATTTAAAAAAAAAAAACTCTGTATCCATTCTTTCAGGTCATTTGGTATATATATTATGCCCAAGAAAGCCAGCGGAAGGTATTTGAACTTTTAGTTGAAATGAAGAACTGATAACTTCAGGCGAAATAAAAGTGCATGAAAAAAATGACAACCATTCAACTCTGTCAAGATGGAATGGCAGCGAAAGCTGACGACAGCCAAAACCCTCAAAGGAATAGCAAAGCGCTTTCGATGCCATTTCATCTTCACAGAGTGGAGTGGTTGTAATTTTCGGCGTTGCAAGTATGGTGTCGTTGCTCGTTAGGAGGTGTCCAAGCTCGCGATTGTCGTTTTCGTTCAGCATTGCGGGAACATGCTTCATCGGCGGTCGTTTCGCGCCGGTGCCATTTACATTCTCATTGCTATTCCCTCCGGCGCTCCTCATGCGCATGTTGTTATTCGGGTGTACGAACCATACAGTGTCCGCCCCATCGATAACGCAGCTATTTTTAGCGCCGATACCTATCCTGCTTATATACTGCGATAACCTTGACGTCACGCTATTGTTCACGGGGAGTGTTCTAATCTGTTCCGCATTTTCATCTGCGCCGCTGCACTGCACCCGTTTGGGTTGGTTGGAAATAGCTAAGTCCGTTTCGGTTGACGGACGCCGTAAAAGCAATGGAAGGTTAGACATATGCTGCTTTCGCAGTTAAACAACTGGCCACCACCGGCGATCGAGACCCGAACCTGCAACCGTCGCATTACGCCTGCGGCCTTACCACATGTGCTATGGCAACGGCTGTGCCAGTAGATACATTCTTGGGTATTCATGTGTGCGTAACTATGGGCGCTCTAGCCAGTGCGAGTGAGGCCATCGCGCTTGATGGCAAAACATTTTTCCACCGGTGGCGCTACGTAGTGCAAGAACTTTGAGAGCAGGCTGCGGACGAATCAAACGGGTTAGGATCACCAAGGCATTGCATCTTCCGCATTGGAGGTCCACGGTAGTAAATGAAGGACAAGAAGGAAGGGTGGGGATCCTAGGGGCCATTTTTTATTGACAACAATACGAAGCCACTAAATGGCGAACGTAGGGGGTAGCGAAGGTTGTGGGCCCAGCCATTATGTACGAAAAGGTTATCTTTTCCCGACTTTAATATATATTTATCGTTTTTAGAGGCAAGTTGTAACTAAAAGTAGGTACCCTTAAGCTTTCCTTGGATTAATTACCTGTTGGTATAATAAGGCTGGAGGTAACTAAATTCTGACTCCTCTGTTTGCTCATGTTCATCTCGTTATTTGCATATACCTATATTAAGGCGAAAGCTTTAAGTGGCTGATGGGTCGAAAAATCGGACGTCCAGCCTTATTGACCAATTGACCGTCCCGCTTTATGCCACCATAATTGGGGGGGGGGGGGAGGGGAAAGTCGAAAGCACGATATTTCGGGTTAATTAAGGGGACGGTAACTAAGGCAGACGTAATTAGGACGTATGGAATTAGGATGGAATTAGGATGCATCTAAATAAGGTACTGGAACCCGCGATCTTGGCTGAGAGAAAATGAGCAATAGGAAGTAACAACGCATTTGAATGAGAATGTCAAATGATTTAATAAATGTATAATGAGCGCGCAGGTTTTCACCTTCATCACCTTTAGACTGTCTAAAGTCACTGTCAATTTTTATACAGCAAGTTTGCTCCGAAGTATGTGTGAGTCCCGATAGTACATTATAATTGTACAATGAACAGCGTTTTATTAAAAACACACGTGAACACTACTTCCACTTAGATTTGAACTCTTGTCCTAGCGGTAACGCCTTGGAAGCTGGATGTGGTAATAACTTCGGCAGTGCCCAATATACTTACTGTTCAGCATCGGTAATTTGTGAAAGGCATTGCATCGTGCACAAAGTGTGCGAGTTGATGCGTATTTGCCTGCATTTTGGAGCCAATAGGAGAGAAAACTTCAGTGGGCGAGTAGGTTTTGAGTAAAATGCAAAGAAGTTCTTATCCAGCACATGAAAGTATTCGCCTCGAGAGCATGCTGGTTGCTTTTATTTTCGTTCTATTTTTTCTTCCTGTTTGCTTCGACGAGGTTCATCTCGAGTGCCAACGCCAGTATTTAACGTGATGCTCGAGAAAAATGAGAAACACTAAGTTGTGCTGCTTCACAGCTTCAGTTTTGGCCAGCAGCAAAACGTACATGAGAGATATACGACATATATACGTAGACCTTAATATGTTTCCATAGTTGCACTTTACCAACTGCATCGGAAAGTGCGTACTGGCAAAACTGGGTGCGATGAGTTGCTTGCTGTTAGTAAATTCGTCGAGTGATTTAATATACCGGTAATCACTGAAATAAAATTCGCCTGGTGTAGGTTTGACCATATATTTCAAAATAATTATCGTCTGCAACTGGCCACCCCAAACATAAACCATTTGGTGATCACCGGCAAGACTGTCTAAATCAATGAACAGTAAGGTGCAAGGATAGTTCTTATAGGCGACTTGTAAGTCTCCTAAAATAAAGTGGTCAATCACATGTCCCTTCCTTGATCAATCACCCAGTGAGGATAATTAGCTTATCGCTATTTGGTCTGACTTTAGTATAAACGTTCGCTCTTCCACCACGTGTAACAGGTTAGATCGTTACATGATCGTGTGCTTACATCATCAGCTGATATTATATCCCTGATAATGCACATACCTGGTCAAAGCGACCACGATAGATTAGATTTTACAATCACTATGTCACTACGTCAGAAACGCAAACGGTTTAAAAAAATATATAAGAATATAAAAGGCAAACATTTCTGCAATAAACAACGAACTTGCATCCTTTCTTGGCACGTTTTCAGTCGGCCAACTAGATAGTTCTGTCGAACAAATTGGTGCCTCTAAAGAAAAACTTCTGGATTAGTAAATCTCTATATGCCAGTCCCACGTGTATATTAAAACAGCAACGCGCTATGCAATAACAAATATCTTAACGGACTATATAAGCACGAAGAAGAAACACCTGTTTCGTATTGCTAAATGATCACTAAAGCTTAAACTTCAGTTCTCATGCAATACATCTGCCGCTACGTACTTTTCTTCCTTAAGGTCTGCGAAGTTTTTCTGCTACAACAATAGGCTCCCCAAACTATTTATAACTAACAGTAAGATAATCTGGAGTTCTATTAAAGAAGATAGCACTACTAATCTCACTCTAACGTCACCAACTAGGAACGCAATCCCCGACCACGCACGTGCTGAAGGGCTAAATGGCAGGTTCGTACAGGCCTTCTCGCAGTTCTGTCTGTTACTCCACTCCCCGATATGCAACTTAAAAATACCCCCAGATGGATAGTACTGTATTTAATAACTACGGGACTGAATCAATCATGACTAAATGAGAATTAAAATCGTCATCTGGTGTTGATAGCATCAACAATAAACATTTACCCAGTACTTGTTATTAGTGCTCTATAATTTCAGAATAAATCTTTAGCAGTCCCTTAACAACGGCAAATTGCCTCTAAATTGAATAAGTCTAAGACCATTCCAGTTCATAAATATGGTGATACTCAAAACACTTCTAATTAAAGGCACATTAGTTTGTCTTCAGTTCCCTGTAACATATTGGAGCGTCTAATTTATTTTCACGTTGACAATTCTCTTGAACCTAAAAATATTCCTTACAGCTGGTCCACATGGTTTTCGTAAAACATCATATTGTGATGCAAAGCTTCTTTTTTGTTTTACTAACGACTTGAATTCCAACTTGGACGCAAGAATTCCTATCGACGTTAATTTTTTTGTTTTGATGGGCTAAAGTATTTGACAAAGTACATCACGCATGACTGCTATCTAAACTCAGTGCGCTAAACGTTGATACTAATGTACTTATTTGGATAAAGACATTAAGAACATGCAGTGAGTTTATGCTAATGAAGTTAGTTCAGCTTGAACACCCGTCAAACCTTTATTCTAGAGGGGGGGGGGCAGTACTTGCGCTTCGCCTATTTTTGCAATCTACCTGATAACATCTTATCCAAAATTTGTCTTTTATATTATTTTACATTATTTTATTTATTACATAATACTGGCCTCCGCAAGGGCCCAAGCAGGAGGGACGACTGCGTATTATGTTGCAAAACTAGCAAGGGCGGTAACATATCCTCGATTCAGGACAATTTAACACAACGCTCGACAGGACTAAACACTGGCCCCTGCAACTTAACCTCAAGAAATACAAATCGACACGAATGTATCCGTAAGGTTAAAGCTTGCCCTGCCTTTTTACTTGATAACATTCGTCTAGAGAACTTCGAAATTGCAAATATTTCGGCGTCCATAAAACCTTCAACTTATCATGGAAAGACCACATTAATTTTATAACGAACAAAGCAAATCGCACACTTGGATACAGTTGCAGAAAATTCTCGCTCTATTTTCCTTCGAACAATTATTATACACGATATACGCGCACAGTTGGAATACGCATCATCCGTATCGGAACCACATTATGTCATCTCTGTTGACTGCCTGGAAAGCGCACAGGATCACTCCGTTCGGTTTATGCTAATTACACTCGTGTGGCAAGGGTAGTACAAATGAAGGCTACACTGAGCTTCCCTCCATTTTTAACCTGCAGGAGGGAATCAAGCCAATATTTATTCCACAAGATCTACTAACAGAACGAAGCGTTTCGGCATTATTTGTCCAGCACCATTCATCTCCTAACGTAGAGGTCATACACACATGCTACTTGTGCTCCGCTCAACCCACTTACACAGTCGGCACTAATATCAAAATCATGCAATGAACGGAACAGGCTGCCAGCACCTATTGTTAGCATAAGTAATCCTTCTCAATTTGAAGCTGCTTTAGCTAACTACATCTAAATAATAAAACTTGTGGTTAATATATCACGTGACTTCTTTAGACTAAACAGGATGCTAGTAAATTAGGTAGGTATGTATTGATGTGTGATTCCTGTATTAATGTATTATTTCTAAATTCTACTGAACACTATATCATGAGAATTATTTGGTGAACATTCATTATTGTTTTTTATTACAAAAGTATTTATTACAATATGTAACTAGTGAACCAACGTGATTTTCCTTGTTACTTATAATGTGCCTTTTCTATATAATCTTACCTTGGAGCTCTTTTTAGATAGCTTCTCCCCTCTACAATGTACACTTACTTCGAGGGCACTGTAAAAAAATAAATAAAATGCTTATAGGGAAACAAACAAGCTAGATTCGTTCCTACTGTACCCCTAATAACGTTTACTTCGCGCATTGTCATTGTTGCAAACTTTCAGAACATCGGTTTTGTAACAGTTCTCAATAAAAAAGAAATCATTCGAAAAGCCCCATTCAGCAAGATCGATGGAAGGAGTGTTACCTTCAGTCACCTCGCAAACGCAGTTGCTACATCTCCTCCACGACGCTATTCCAAAACAGACAAAAAAACTTTATAAGCGTTTGCCAAGCAACAAAATAGATGAATTCAGTAACAAACCTTGCGTTAATGTTTGCTGAGAGCACTTGGACAAGCACAACAAAAGTGGAATTCGGAGTGCCTAGAAATTTTTTTTAAATGCATCCCTCGAAATTGAAGAAACTTGGAAAGGCTCTGTAGACAATTTTTTTAAGCTAAATATATGATCTTGCATGGCGAGAGATCGCACCCACGTGTATGTTAGGTGTCCAGTGGTGTCCACCTTTTCTTTGAAAACCAAAGTTCACTCTTTTTCTAGCAACGTTGCCATCAGAATTCTGCTTCCCGGTTTCTTGTCCCGGTGTAATGAAAACCGGTGGGGCATCGATCGTAATCTTCTAACCCTAGTGGCGCAGTTCCCCGAAATTCAGCTATCATTTCATTTACTTGCTTTGTGTTTGTTGGAGGTTTCGTTTAAGCCTTGCAGCTTTCTCGTTTCATTGTATCTATTTGCTCATAGAAACAGGGAACACTGCTTATTTATGGGACAGGAGCTAGAAGAGATAGAAATAGATTGAGCGGACACTGAGTTTCCCTGTGGTTCGAAGGTTTTCTTATTTAGTCTGGAAACGAGCCACGCAAAAGGTTGCAAAAGCTTAGCGCGTCATCACGGGAATATGCAACAAAAACATAACAAAAATTATAGAACAGAATTTGCGGGCGCTACGGAGCCTGAAAATGAAGCCGCAATCAAATTTGATAGAATTGATACAGATACATGCCAATATATTACACACTAAATTTTGAGTGCCGCGCTGCTTTCTGGGCATCGCATTGCGTAAATATAAAGATTGTGTTACGCCTTATCAATCAATTTGCCGGGCTCATAACTTTGAGGGGAGACAGTTCTAAGAGGTTCTGGTAAAGAGAACCATGAAGAATAGTTATCCAACCTATGACAGACGGGGGGGGGGGGGCGGGAGGCGGAAACGAGGAGATCAACATACCGGAATAAAAGAGCGTGGTTCATATGTATGCATTTGAAATACAGGACAGACAAAAAAATGTGTTTCACTAATTTCTTTGTCTGAATTCTTTCTTGTTTTTATTTTGTAGCGGACACCGAGATATCTTCAAGAACGCTTTTTTTTTACTTCGCCTAACGCTCAAGGCAGTCTTCGTCAGCTACAGTAATCGCCCACCGCATATGCAGAGGTGCCACGATTCTGAGCCGGCGTGACGTGGAAAGCGTCACACAAATTTCACGATGCTAAAGTAGGGCAGTTCAGAAAGTCCACCAATGATACACCAAATATTTTGCTCATATTACTGGGGATTGTCTTATTACAAGGAGCCACATGAATGACACAATGCGCTTGTCCAAACTGCTTGACACGGTCGGTCAATCGAAAAGAGGCCGCTTCAATCTAGCGTGGCCGAAAGAGTTTAACCCGTTCAAATGTGACTTGCGCTTTTGGACGCTTGTGGTGGCCAAATGTTTGTAGTTTCGCTGGTTGGCTTAGCATATTCCGTGTTCTTTTTTTATGCGCTTGTGTTCATCCTGCTTAAGAGGAAGCTTTAGCTCTGGTGCTCCTACCTAAATACATGTAAAAGGAGAATTCGTTTTTCTCAGCAACCACGGCACCAAATTTGGCCAGGTTTTTTGGCATTTAAATGAAAACTTAAAGCCTAGTGAGTGTTGTTTTCCAATTTTTATTTATGTCTTCAATTCTTTATTAAAAAGCAGGAAATCTCGAAACCTTTCAGAAAAGGAAACTATCAGGTTTACAACTCTGTAACTTAGCAACCGAAAGTGATATCAGGATTATGTGAATTGCATCTAGTACTACATCTAAAGCGGAAAAAATTGATACGTTACACAGGAATCTAAAAAAATGTAGTGATGTGGCAATAGAGCTTTTGCAACACCCTTGTACACAACATGACAAATTAACGTATGATGTAAAATGACATATCAGATTTGTCCGCTTTCAATAATCTAGTGGATGTCATTTACAGAACCGCGACATCTGTTACTGGTGCAAATCTAATAATTTGTTAACTTCGTGCTTCTATTCTTTTCAAGCTTTCGAATTTTCGCTAATCTTCTTAACTAAATTGAGGCCCTAAATCGTAATTACACTTCGAACAGTCATAGAAATAAACTTTGTCTCTCAAATGCAAGAGACTTCATGAAAATCGGGCTAGGGGTAATCTCAGAAAAACGTTAATGCGTACTACATGTATTTGAATTGGCTGCGTCGAAGTTGGGCGCGAGTTTAAGCTTCCTCTTAAATGATATCATTTCCATTCAAATTAGCAAGCGAAAAAGCTCGTTAGCCAAGTAGGCACCGTGTGCAGCTCGCAATTAGGCATTATCACTGAGTTATAAAGTTCCACAACTGGCGGAGGAGTCAACTTTCCTTTTCTTCGAGCTATGGGGATTAAAAGAGTGGGGATGAACAGGCGATGCGCTCAGGATGGTGCAACAGCAGTTATAGACGGGACCCTTTTTACTACTGTCAATGTTAAAAGAAAGAAAGCGCGGACAAAGGTGGAGCTAAGGTACAATGACGAACGCAAATAAATTAGTAGGGAATATTTCTTTACTATCTTAACTTATGTATCACCATCATGGTGACGGAAAGATGTATGGTTCTACTGCGGAATTCGTTAGAGCAATCTATGCTATGATTTCTTCTAAGATATTCCTAAGGCGATTGACCCGCATGCCTGCCCTAAACATTGTGCTCCAATTCTTTGGGCGTGTGCGAGCTCACCGCGGCTGTCGTCCCTCTCCTTCCCTCTCTGTATCTTATCTCTCTACTCCGTCTTTTCTCTCTCCCAGAGTAGGGTAGCCAACCAGGCGCATTGCTGGTTAACATCCCACCTTATCTCTTTGTTTTCGCCTCCTCCTCCTTATTCTTCGCGTGTTTACTAGCGAAAACGTGCATACATTTCGGATCGGATGAGCTAAGCTTGCTTGAGGTTGCACCGCTGCGTAATCTTCCTTTACGTTTCACTTGGGTAAAATAGAACTTCTATGCTCACGCAATGGGCCATACGTGTAAGGAATTCCGAGGGACTCAACACTGTATTGGTCGAGTATAATGAAGAAACATAATGTGTTCCTTATTGTGTATGTGTGTAAGGAAAAAACTCAGCCGCTTAGAGTTCATTTTCTTCTCGCTTATTTGATAGCCAGGCACTCGAAAGAGGCTATCTTGATATCGTGAGGAAGCATACGAAGATTCACGCTAGTGGGTGCTCCGTGGCGCCTACGGTTAAAAAAAACGAATGTTGCACATCCACCACCCGGGCCGTAAGCTGTGATCCTCTAAACTACGAAGACTACAATGTTACACATACACCGAATAAAGTAGGCGCGAAGTGTCTGCCCCGATGTAGCATAATTGGTAGCTGGAAGTACCCGCTATTTGGTAACTGTAATTTTAAGGCCATCCTGTGGCAAGTTACGTTTTCGCGCATTTTTTTTTCCTTTTGGAATGTTATTCCTGCACTGGTGTTAAACATATCGCACAGTTTCCCCTCTTATTGCTATATCTTCCTTATCAATTATTTTCTGGTATCGTTTTAACACGCGTTCGTGTAACGTTCCTTTGTGAGCAGGCACTATCGCATTTCTAGCCTTCAGGTCACGATGGAACATCTCGGACTATAGGCGTCATTGCTCGAAAGCTGGCTGAACTACTTTTCGCTTTCGTGCTAACTCATTCCAGATTTATCGTAAATTGCGTGAACCACAAAGAGATAAGCATGAGTTTGATGGCCATATTTCCAATACGTACTTGCAAATGTTTTTCAACTCATTCCCGTTAAGCGATATCTCATAGAGTTTGTAAAAGAGAACAAGGTACATCACCAGCAGGTGCTCTGCAAATTACCATCAGCGATGGCTCTGTGGCAAAAGTGTTCTCTTGCCGAGTACGAAGTCGCGGATTTCCTTATGGGCAGTGGTGGCTGAATTTCCAGTGGAGCGCGAGGTAACAAGGCAGGTTTACTTTATTTTTGGTAAACGTTGAGAATGCCCAGGTGCCTAAATTAATCTGAAGCGAGTAACAATGTTGCTTCCTTGGCAGCATTGTAGTTTTTGTGTGTTAAATTTAATCAATCAATCAATCAATCAATCAATCAATCAATCAATGTGTAACCCTACTAAATAATCAATCAATATTGTCACGTGGTAGTGATGTTAAAGAACACAGTAGCAGTATTGCGAAAGACAAAACTAACTTTTATTGGGCGAACCTGTGCCCACAAAAACAGGCCACTTTTAAAGCACAACGAAAGCGGCGAACACAGTCGGCGATCGTCGAAAATCTGATAAGCGGGTCAAGCGCGTTCCATCGAATGTTCCAGAGTAATCGTTGGTTCCCACGTGTCTTCTAGAAAGTTCTACAATATTTGCGTCGGGCAAACATGCAATCAGACTACATCAGGTTCGGCGACAGACAACGGATGGAACCATCATAACATTCCAGAAACTGCCACACATGCGGGCACGTCCTGCGCTGCACGATGAGATTTATTAGGCGGTAAAACATTGTCACCCGATAAAGATAAGCATGTACACGTGTCCATATTAACTGATCCCTCAGGCAATCAATTATTGAATCTGAAGAATAAAAATGGCATGTCCTCACCCGCGAAATGTAATATGACAAAAGGACAGCGGACAGAGCATTCGTTGCGACAATGAGAGGAAACAAAGAAAGATCGCAATGGTGATAACAATTGGCTACCCTATAGTAGGACAAGTGCTTCAGTGTAGGGCTTGAATCACACACTTTTTCCCTCATAAGGATGATATAGAGAAGGCAGAGAAGAATGCGGCGAATGTGTGCCCGTGGGCGGACAAATCTACGTACACAAACGCCATCGCACAAACAAGTCGTTCTCAGAAATGACAAAAGGCCTTCACTGCTTTCTGGGACGATGAGCGGTGGGGACAAATTCACACGTATTTTTGCGTAACAACCGTGCTGTGTCTGTCACTAAATGTGAGAGTCCGGCTACTTGTCAGTAGAAAGCTCTGAGAGCATACACGAAACCATTGTGATGAGCTCAGCATTATAGTTCACGGCGCAGTGGGCAAAAAAGACATAAGAGCGCACAAGTGGTTTGGGCAAGCGAATCTCGCAAGACGAAGATCAAGTATTGTACCTCCTTTACTAAAGTGTATTTGTTTTGCGCTCAAGGGTGAAATAGTTCCTCTGAGTTATGACAGAACCTGCGTTGTTAATTTCGTCTACGGTAGTTTAAAATGCATTGCGCTAACCCCCAGTCAATACAATATTAAGGTGAAAAAAGAGCTAACGCCAAATCCTCACATAAGTACGCAGCCATGAGGCAATGAGTGCGCTAAGGATCTCCCATGCAGAACTGCACTTGTTCTCGCAAACCGAGTTGTACGTTAAAACAAATGTTTAGAGAAAATATGTCAATTTGTTACTGGCTACCAAATAGCCATTGGGGTATCTGGACGCGTTTTACTACCACGCGTAATTCACGATGAAGATAAAACAAGGAAGAAAAGAAATTGACGGACATAGAAATGAAAAAAAAAATACGTGAAATTACTAACGGCTCTGGTAATGTGTCGCCTGCTTCGCTTTTTTTTTTTGCACACAAGACCAAGAGAAGCCTTATACTTTAACAACACGAGGAGTCATTCAAACTGTCTTCTATTCTTATTTTATTTCTAGGCCACCAAAAAAGAAGTAATGATTCTATATTTGCGGCACTCCTAAATATGGAATAATAAATGGTATTTCTTAACACCTGATGTAATTTCAATGCGAAAAACAAACACAACTGCAAATAACACTCATCTACACAGAAGGCTTATGAATGGTGGCTGCGAAGTAGTTGATCAAAAATGGTTTCATATAAACAGCGAAATAACTATATCACATATTAATGTATACGTCACTGTACATAAAGCTGTGCGTGAAGATGCGGCATTTCAGTGCTCTCTGATACCACAGGCTGAACGCATTACAAAGACACCGTTCGGTTGGTCTCTATCACAGCAACAAAAGCGAAAAAAGAGACACTCCTTCGTCCGGTATTGGAATTTCTCAGATCGGGCTCAGAGTGCGATAAAAAATTCGGGCGTGCGTAAAAAAGCAGATGCGAGCAGGTGTTTCGTGAAATGAGATTGCATCCGCTGATGGCTTTTAAAATATATGATACTACAGCGATCCTCCTGGATGTAATTTTTCACGAAGTTTTCCTGCAGTGCCGTACAGCGTCTACAGGCAGTTCTTCTCGTGCTCAGACAAATGCACTATCGGCGTTCGTTCTTCCGAGGACATAGCAGCGTAAAAATTTACGGAACGTGAAAAGCAGGATGCATGGGTGTGGAAATGGGAGATATTCGAGAGGGTGTTTCTACATTCCTGCTTAGACATTCCTCGACCGCATAAACTACATACAGCGTTATGACCTAAGAAATGGGGGTGCTACGGACGCGTTGAATTCAGGTTGTGTTGCAAGAAGGATTGGGCACGTACGCAAACGGGGAGTTTGGGGACGTTGAACGGCGCTGATATCGATGCGAATTCCAACGAGCGTCGTTTAAATCCTGCGCGGACCGCATTTGTAAAACGGAGAAGTTGTTTCAGTTTTTAGTTTTTCTCGCGAGGACGTTTCCTTCTTTGCGTACCAATGTGTGTCGCTGATGCGCGACATGTAATAACACTCCTTGTTTTGCTGCTCTTTTCGTTGAAGACCGAGAAGTGTTTCTTTTTCGTTTACGATTTCACAAGATGTTTTTCTTTCAACATCCTTCACTACCAAGGGTTATGTTGCGTATCCGTTTCCTTTGTAATGCGGTCGTCGCCCACTGCGCTTCATGTGCATTAGGTTCTATCTTGAGTGCAGTCGGGAACAAAGTTTTATGGGTCATTATGGACCCATATAGACACCACCCCGAATTCAAAGTTCGAATGTCTTGTAGCCTTTGCAAGCATTTGGAGGGTTCCTAAAAATTAGAAGCGCCACACTTTACAGATGACCTTTTCATATTTGTCTCGAAAACCATATCTCGTAAATTTTGTGCCAGCAACTGTACAGCCACTTTGACGTCCAAGACAATGTTAAAATGCGAGGTAACGAAGTAAACGAATATTTTCCGGTATATTGGTAAGATGTCATGGGTTGGAATACCCTTTGTACGGATGACGTGAATATTTTAAGACTGGAAGCTGACGTAATTAAACTGTGATGGAACCTAAAATCTCCAGGCCAAAATTTGTCACGATGCTTCCAATGTCTGGTGACAGATTATGTGTGTAAAGATTGTCATGAAACACGCCGGAACTATTTTAACTCTTTCGTGTGAATTTCGCCCTAAACCTTATTTGTCGGTAAACTCATACGTTTGCTTGGTTTCCGACAAGGCCCCTTCCCTACCTCCCCTCTTTGTTGTGGCCCTACTGCTGCTTAATCAAACCTCGGCAGTCAACTGTTGAAATTGCCAGTGTGCATCCCTTTAGGGCTACAAAGAGAGTTTCCGTTTTTGTATGTCTTAACAGTTCGACTGCACATTCAGTCCAAGCCTTCAACCTTGGTGAGAAATCGCCTTTTCACTTGATGGCAGCGAAGCACTAAGAACGATCGCGCTCATTTGATCAACTATCCTTGCACACCAGGCACGTTTAACACCTTCTGAAAAAATACCTTGCATCAGTTGTGTTTGCAGCTATAAAGTCTATTTTATTACGGCTTCAAGAGAACCCGCTCACAGCGAAATGCTGCCCTACACTTTACTGAGGCTGTCACATGACGACATAGTGTTATTATTTTAAACGAAGACAGAGTCTCAGTTACCTTGATTTTCTCGTGTGTTTCGGAGTGCGTCACATGCAATGATTTTCATAACAGCACGCAACATTTTCCGGGGCCGAATAGTGGCCCTCAAGGCAATATTCTAATGTCTCGTGAGTCATACTCAACAGCGTTGGGCAACACTGAAGGTGAGTTTCCTAACTGAAATCCACCTTACTTTAACGAGGCTTTTCGACAAGGCCAAAGACGGGTTTCAAAATTATTATTTCTGCGTCAATCACTTCCGGTACGCTCTTCTAATTATAACACCACCGCTGTACTCGTCATGCCGTTTTTGTCGTCATCAAGTCACTTGGTGAATTCCTCCCCCTTACCCGTACCCTCTTAATATTGCCATGTAAAAACTGCCGTGGCACTCACACTTGTTTTCGGAAAAACTATGCACCTAGTATCCTCGCTATTGCTGAACGGCTTCAGTTGTAGGATTCGCTGGCAACATGCAAATACATTGAATAGTACGAAAATATGTTCAGTATTACCTGCTGTAAAAGGGGCACTCTAATGTGTAGTTCTGACAATGCAAGTGCTCGATAGGAAAGTAGAGCTTCAAGCTATATGATTTGGCTGCACAGGAGGGCAGAAAAATGCCAATTCCACCAACGACAAGTAATCGAAGACAAGTGACTGCACTCAGGACAAAAGGTAAAATTGCTATGTATACTTGACTAGATGGTTTCTTTCAAGAGTGAACAGCTAGCACAGCTCTAGCAAATCACATCAGAGACAGAAAACTTCTAGAATTTGGGACGGCATCGTTCATTTGCACTTCATTCTCCCCTGCAGCACTCACCAAATGGGTCACGTGGCGTCCGTAACAATGCATACGTCGCAGCCAGCGATAATTCACGCCAGCCAACGCGGCACTGAGTTGCGCGAGAGTACAGTCACGCTGCAAAACGTAAGGCGTGAAAGAACGAGAGAAGGTGACGTCGGCAACAGAAAAGGAATAATCTCAGAAAACTGTGTGCAGTAAACCGCACAGAGAACGGCAAATTCTCAAAATGGCAGTGAAGGCGTTTGCGTGACCATATATGAATGTCGAAAGGGTGTTTACACAGATGACAAAAAATTATAATATGGCGTAACGCGAGACATGTACGTACATATATCGCATTCGAGCACTCGCAGATACCTAGAGTGTGCCCAGCCGATGATAAGGAAGGCAGTGGGAAATGGGTCAGTGCCCTCCGCGCAAGAAGCGGCTATTTGGGTGACACACCAATAACATAAGAAACCACCTTTCATTTCGTTTCGTGGTAATGCCGATGTGGCTTTGAAGAACTCCTGAATTTAGCAATCAGAATAAAGAAAGAGAACATAATAAAATCTTGTGTAGAGAAAGAATATTTGGAAGTTCTGTCTTGACTTTCACAGCAAAGAAGATAAAGGTGAGCAAAGCGGGAAAATTGCCCTAGCCCGGTGCCATTCCGAGAACTACAAAATTATTCTCCCACTAACTTCTGCACAGAGGGAGAAATATTTCTCAGTCATGGTCTCCGTGAATTGATAATTCAAAAGAGAGCAGAGAGACGCTCAAGTCACATCTGTCATTCTTTCTCAAGCTCCTCCAATAATTATTTGTTTGAAATAGAAGTAAACAAAATAAAGAAAGAAAAGAAAGAAAATATGTTGAAGTAGCAAAGAATCCTACTTTATATTGTCTTTGTACACCTTGAGGATATATTTTGCGGGATAATTGGCCTACGGGTGTATTGTCTTCACAGCACCTACCGTTAGTCATCCAAATGACGGGAAGGGCATCGGTTTTGCTTCCCTGCCACCACGCATAACAGGAAAACACGCGGCATCAAGGAGTGTGCTCACATGAAACTTGCAAGAATAACGTACAAGCTGTGTTTCGGTGGCACGAGTTCAACGTGACACCACGTCTCCAGCGTGGCCACACCTCTATCTGGGGAGGTTGCATTGCATTGCAATACTGTCGGCTCGCCTTGTGAATCTAGGCGAGAACTGGCCATTCTTTCGAATCGAAAACGTGACACACTGCAAACGCCGGCCTCATAGCAGACGCGAGGGAATTCGTACGATGAACACAATGTAGTGTTTCTGTGCCACGTTTTCCAGATTACATGAAGACAGCTCTAAAACATCACAGATGTAAGTGGTTCATTTATTTCCTGTGATTGGCATACATTTGAATGTGGAGAGTTTTGAGGAAAACGATACGACAGCAACTTGAGTGTCCCAAAACGTATTTTATGGCAGCCTCAGGGGGAACAAGAGTGCGTGAGGAATAATAACAATCAAGCAGGAATAACAAAGGGGTATAGAAACAAAAGAAACAAATACGCAAGAAACTAATAAGCAGTAACAAGTTACATAGGTTACATATTATGACAAACTCTGGAGTATGGAAAGAATTCGGCACCAGATAAGTCACAAAAAATGTGCTAAAAATAGAGACGCTGCAGCAAAACTAGTATTGTGACCTGCAAGCACAGAGTATTTAGCATAAAAACTTGAGATAACAGCACCGTTATTTATACAGCCTAGTCAACAAAGAATGTGAAACCTCAATATCACCTGCGAGCAGTGTCATAAGTAGGACATGCAGCATATAAGCAATGTTTTACATTCCGGATTTTGTGCGCGGGCGTGTTACATAGCAGTATTCTAAACATCGCTTTTATAGTGGTGTATATTGTGTTTCCGATTAAGTATCTAATTCATAAAAAGGGTATTTAATTTATGCTCCCTAGTGTACGCACGGGCTAACGTGTAATTGTATGAACTGCGCACTTAGTGTATTTTGAGTTCTTGGAACAGAGGTTCGCTTTGGGAGTTATATGGAACATCACACATCACGCGGATAAATTTTTTCTGAAGGATGTATAACCGACCTGTGTTTGTGACTGTTGTCGTACCACAGAGAAGGCAGCAATAGTTCAAGTGGCTAATGGCGAGAGAGTTATATATAAACAGTTTTACATTGCGTGGAATCCCGGCCACGGCACCCACATTTCGATGGAAGCTGAATGCGAAAGCATCCGTGTACTTAGATGTAGGTGCACGTTAAAGAACCCCAGGAGGTCAATATTTCCTGGGTCCGCCACTACGGCGTGCCTCATCATCAGATGGCGGTTTTGGCACGCAAAACTGCAGAATTTAAATTGCTTGGACGGTACCTAAGCGAAGAAACCAGTTCAACTATCCATGACAGTTATATATGGACACCTATACATAAATATATAGGTGTCCACCCACACCAACTCTTTCCTGGTCAACTCATATCAACACAATTAAAGCAAAAGCATCACGTACAGTCGACAATCTGAAGCTTAATATTTACGATACTTCTCAAAGTACTCGCAGGCTAGCATATAATACATTTGTTTGAATGTGTAGCGCCCATTTGTAGCGCTCAGAATGTGTAGCTCTTGAATGTGTAGCGCCCATTTGGTCTGGTACAAAACTTTCGTAATGAAGGACCCTGAAGATATTCAGAACCAAGCCTCTCGATTCACTGTGAGAGATTTTAGCATACACTCTAGCATAACAAACATCAAGATTATGCTAGCACTGCGGCTTTTAGAAGAACGTCGAACTATTTCGCTACTTCATTTATTGCACAAAATACTACACAGTGAGCATTCGTTTTGCTTAAACTTAGCTCGTCTATTCCGTTCTTCAAGACGTTTACATAATAAACATTCTTTTCAACGTCTCTTTGGCAAAACTGACGCGTTTAATTCATGCGCCTTGCCACAGGCTATTAAATATTGGAATGATGTTCCTGATCCAATAGCTAACATTGTTATTCCCGTGACATTTAGGCAGGAGTTGAGTGCTCATATTAAAGGTTGACTTTGAATTGATGACGCGAATATATCATCTAAACGTGTTTTATAAGGAATGCCTCTACATTTAAAGATTTGGTACTCCAGCCTGAATTGTATAAACTGGATACGACATTTGTCGCTAACTATTGTAAAGCTTACATTTCCATAATGGTGAATTTATGTGCAAGATTCCTAGCTCCTTTTCATTGTATAAGGTTACTGTAACCCCCGCACACAATACTCTACGTCTGATGCGGCGAAGAGCTTGAATAAATGAATAAATAAATAGAAACAAGTGCGAAGTAACTCCCGTAATAATAAAATCTAAGCAAAGTGAATTATTGGGCGACAGATGTATTAGAATCTTTTCCTAAGCCTTGAATGACAAAGAATCTTAATTTCGGCCCATGCCCTGACTTTTCTAACTTATTTTAGGACCCTGAAGCTGCTTTTGCTTTTTTATTGTAAAATGACTCACGTGATCTTTGACGTCGTCATTAACGGTACTTAATTTGTTGGGTTCGGTGGATGTATTGGTAATAGTAGCACGCTTGTGTGCCCTCGTATTTCCCTGTGCTCAACCACTTTAACTCAAAAGATAAGGAAGCCCACATCAGGGCCCTGGATGGTAGCCTACAAATAAACCAGTGCTGGATTAATCTGTGCCATTTATGTTTCAAAGCTGCTCTCTTGCATATGTGCAAACATAAAACCATGCAGGTTGGAAGCGCCGAGCTCACAGCAAATCAGTGAGGGAATTCAGTTTGGGCGTCCTGTGGGTGTCATGTACTTCTATGGAGAAACAAACGGGCATTAACCTGCTGAAGTGACCAACGCATCTAGGCTGATTCCCACACGATCGCTAAGCACTCTCTAAGTGCCTCGGTCTTATCGTTATTTATGCGGCGTTGCCTAAAAGGATCCCTTATTTACCTAGAAGAAAAAACTAAATATGCCCGACTGTCTCCGCTTCCGAGGAAATAGGATCGCTGCCTCACGTCTGTGTTTTATGTTGCATCAAGTATCACACCTTTAGTAGTCGTTGTAGTGAGGTTGTTTGCGTGTACGCTGTTGTGCTTTATTTGCGGTCATCACACTGCATAATGAATAAGATGTGTACGTTCCCGCTGAGTGCCGAATAATATGGTTATCAGGGCTCCTATTTCTTCTGAAAGGCACCCTGCCACTTAGACATTAGCGCCAGCATTAGGGCTAGCAGCCCTAGCGTATATCGCCGGGCCTGGCAATAGCACTTGCCCATTCTCTGTAGCTGTACGCAGAAAAGCATGAAAAGTACGTGCAAACCTGGATGGCAAATAGGTTGCTCACTTTGTTCATACTTGCAAAGCAGCACCGGGCTTACAGGGTGATCACCCGCCAAGATGCGGCTCCCCTTACAAATTTATTGAGAAGTTTTTGAAAACGCATTGCTCAATGTCAACAATGCCACTGTAAGGAAATTGGTGTTATCTTGAAACACCTCTGACAATTTTATTGGTAAGGGTCGAGAATTGGCCTAACATTATAATGACCTATTAGCCCGCAAATTATTGATACTTCTGAGTGGAAATGGATGGCTAGTTGAGAATTACGCAACCTGATTTTAGTTTAATACGAGCAATAGAAAAACATGGGAACTTGCATAGTAAGTTATTTCATACTCTCATGCATACACACATTGTTCATGCTTACGTGCGTAAACACAGATACATGTATACGTATAGCACTGGAAAAGGAAGACGCGAGAGAGAAATTGGACAAACAACATAAGGTACCATGTTTTAAAGTTACAGGACTATAAGCTTACAATAAACGCACATTCATAATTATATTCATATATGAAGAAAACATAGTTATTCAAAAAAAATTAGGCAAGCGCTATTTGTGGCAGTAGAAGCGCTACAAAACAAAATGGCTGATAATTTGGCAACAGAGAAGTCCAAATGCCACTACATAGGTGCAGCTCTGGCAAGCCTACATTGTAATGGGGTTCCTGAAACAGCAGAATACAACCGGTTTGTCACAAGAAAATTGCCAGCGGAGTTCAGTGAGTGCGCGAGCGCAATAAGAAATACTTATAAGCCACAAACGCTACTTCTTGGTATTTCTATAAAAGAAACCTCATAATATGTGCAATCTTCGAGTGTACAAATTCTAATAGAGTTGGGAATACGAGACAATTGATTACACATAATGGGCTGTTGTAAAGGAGCAAGAAGGTGCGGCGTCGATTCGGCACCAGAAGTGGGTTGCTCATACACTAATATAGCTTAACAGAAGTAGGTAAAGTGAGGAATGGTACGTAATGTTAGTACCTTATAATTCACAGTGTTTTCCACAAACTAAATGACTGCCAAACGGCTGGAAGAGCAGTTTAGGGCTTTAGGCTGAGAGCGTATTATGGGATGTGGTAAGAATATGAAATAAGTACGCATAGTATGTGTAGTTGCGTGGCCTCACGGAACTTCAAGATCTACTTTGTTGTTTGGGATTGCGCGTACAAAATGAAAGCGGGCTTCCATGCTATACACAGCATCAGGAGGTCCTATACCGAGAAACTGCGAGAGGAACCTACTATCATTAGTGGGTATGTAAGAGTATAAAATCTACAAGCCGTAGCCAAACGATAAAAATGTCATGAGATACAATCCGTAGTGAACAAGATATAAAAATAGCAAACAATTAGATATGCAATAAAACAGCGCTATACCATAATATACAATAGATACTCATAAACAGGAACGTCTAGCAATGCACAGAAAAATATTTAATACTAGACCATAATTCAACATCAACCGCTGCAGAGCTTGTGGCTATTCGGGAAGCGATTCGCCACATATGAGGGTAAAGACCTCAAGAGTGGTGCATTTTCACCGAATAAAAGCGCGTGGTGCAAATTTTAGGATGCTTCCTGCGCCACACCGCATATCAGGTTCTGGCACTGCAGATCAATGAGCTACTTTCATGCGCTCAAGAAAAACACCACCGCATAGTGTTCCAATGGATCCCGGGACACTGTGGGCTCAACGGTAATGAGATGGCCGATGCTGCAGCAAGACGCGCCTTCAGCAATGGCCTGAGAACTGTAGTGCCATTCTCAAGACCGGACATCACATGCCTCCTGTCGGAATTAATAAGGAGTGCGACGAGAAGATACTGGGCGCTGCCAGACGCTCGTCACGTCCGCCTTAAAAGACTGGATACCGATATGAAATTTCCTATTCTGGGTGGAATTCCACGCGCTCATACATGCCTGATACACAGACTGCGATTAGTCGTCGCCTTCACGCGCAAATATTTGCACACCATTGGACGGACAGACTCCCCGGAGTGTTCAGTGTGTGGCGCTGTAGAGACTATAGAACATGTGCTCGTGGTGTGCCCTGAGTATGCGCGCGAAAGACTGACAATGGCAGATACATTGAGACATTTACAAAATGGTCCACTGTCGGAGGACCTCTTGCTAGGCGCATGGCCACAGATTTGGCAGACGACAGAGACAATGCGTGCACTTTCACGTTTGCTAGGTGACACGGGCCTGGACTCACGCCTGTGATACCAGTAGTGTAATGTGTCCTTCATATCGTTCCTCCCATTATCATCCCCTATTGTGACCCTTTTTCTTCCCCTCTTCCGCTTCCCTTACGTTTAGTAGCAGGCCAGATGCTCCAATATCCGGCCGACCTCTCTACATTTTCCAATCATTAAAATACTTCTTTTTCTTCTCAGTGGCTGCGCGTTGAAAACACATACACATTCAAGTGATTTTCGTCGATCTTCGCACCGCCTTATTGAATGAAAATGATAACGTACGTCTGTGTACATGAGCTAAAATATTCCTAAAAACGTAGGCACTTACTTGCAGTGTGTAAAAAAGAAAAAGTAACTATATTTATGCAGGTGTATTTGCTCCTGTAAGAAACTACACTTCAGTAGTGACATTGTGGAGCTGGATCAGGTCTTGTGGAAACACAGCCGACTCATCAGTTCCAAAGTAGGAGCTGAAGAGTACACTCTAATGCTGATATATACACCTCACTGCTTGTGCTTACTTTGTGGTCAGCCAATGACAAAGGCATTCCACTAAACATAGAGTCTTAATATACAACGCTTACGTGGCGAACAGGAGAGCGAATGGTGAGAACAATGTTTTGAGAGGAGGCAGGACTGCCTTCATCTGTGTAGTGAAATCGTGTTTATTGTTTGTGTAATGTCAGTGCCCCTACTTTGTTAAGTCTATGTTTTACTCTGGTTTTTTAGTCTTTTCTGAATCTGGAAGATCTGGCATGTTCATCAGGGTTTCTCCTCCATTTGATTTAAGGGTACGTTTCAACTCGAGATAGCTGACACATTTCCAGAACCACAAGATAATACACTGGCCTCAGGGCAGGTGAGCCCTGCAAAATCGAATATTTTTATGAACCAGATTGCTGTCGCTGCTCACAAGGCTAGAACATTGGCCAAGGGATTGCGTCATCCACATGTTGAGAATTTTTTCGCACAAGCTATACAATGTGAAGGCCCGTGCGAAACAGTTGCAGAAACCACAACCGCTTGCCTAGCAAGCACGGTGCATGATTGGGTTTCCATAAATCTTTCTCCATGTTTATTTTTCTTTTTCATTCTTTTCACCGCATCCAGCTTGTTTTGTTCGGTTTTTTGTTCATGTAAAACCTGTCATTGCTATTTCCTGTGCCCTCTTTTTTTCTGTAGCAGTCACGGTCATTCACTGTACATCCCTATAACTTGCGAGAGCTGCCATAGACAATTTAATCACAAGCCATTGAATCTCGAGCATATCAACATTTCTTTCTTTGTAGGGAAGCATCTAACATTGTCTGATGAAATTTCGCTTTGGTACCAAACAACAGATTATACTTACAAGTTGTTTCCAAAGACTACATTTTTGTACATCCAAAGTTCCCACACTTGCCAACTTCAAAAATGCACACATATATCAAACAACATCGCAGATTTATAGGTCTTGTTTCATACTTTTGCCACTTTATTCGGCATTTCATGTCCATTGTTGATCTTGTTGAACCGGAAGCTTTTTTGCAATACTGAAGTTACGACTTAGTACTTAGTATGAAACAATGCTTTAAAACCATCGTGCGGTCCACTTGCCTCATCACGCTACTATGTCATTTTGATGTAACTTCTCTATCACAAGTACAATGTTCACCCAGTACAAATTTAGACATGACGAGGAAAGAACCGCACACACAAGCCATGCAGGGTTCAAAGCTGAGTCACATGATCAAAAGAATTGCTTGCGCCTTCAGCTTTTTCCACTCTTCTTAGTATGTTTAAAGGCCTCACCAAATGCTGCAGTTGCTAACGCGTCAGCAAATGTTGGCCGTCAGGTGACCTGAATTATTGATGTCAGACAGCTTAAGTGAATGCGTACTAGCTTCAAAGTGCTACAATGGTGTTGACCAGACCTCTTGCATCGCCACAGTGGCCAATTTTTTGGGAAGTCATAGTAGTAGTAAGAAGAATGGCAAGGTCAGAATAGCATTCATGAAAGCTCCATCCAAATGTTGCATGACATTTTCCGACAGGTAGGCCTGGCAATTATGGTCAAATTTGGATTCTCTGAGCTAGTTTGATGTCATCTTTTGGTTGCATTTATATTCATTACTGTCCCTTGACTATTTTAATAGTGGCATAGGTGTTTCCTAGGAATAGGAAAGTCAGTTGTCTTTACAGGGTGTTTCAAGGAAGACCTTAAGTAATTTTAAATATTAGGCTTTCGGAGGCAAAAATGTTCTCCTTGCGCGACTTGATTAGTGGCCATGGCAGGCGCTATCAAATGGGTTGCAAGTGCCATTTAGGGGAATTATGACCTAGAATTCATTAATTACCTTTTTATTTATCCTAGTTAGGTGTTCGGTTGTAGTGCGAACATTTTCATAGATCATGAGTCATCTGGTATCGATTGTTAGACTTGCGAAATTGTAATGGCGCGCAGAGCTACAGCGCTCGGAACCGCAGCTGTTCAGACGCGCGCAACGGGCTCCGTGCGGCAGCTGAGCGCCACAAAGCCGGGCCCACGTGGTGAGGTCACTCGGAGCGCTGCGCGTCACATGCATCCCACTCTTTTTCTACTGCCCGAACGGAAAGTGGCCGTTCTGGCCGCCGTTTGCGTGCGGCGGCCACGACGCATCCGCAAGAAAAAAAACAAAAAACTGATACCTTTGTAACCTAGAAATCCATGGTATCAGATGCTATTGGAGCGCATCAGCATCGATTGTTTTATCCTTTCCGCCACTCAACATGGCTGAAGTGGTCTGTGGGCATTTATCGACGACTTAGAGAGTCGACATGGTTATTGCATACGTGAACGCGAATGGAAACCTAACTTAAGCTGCACATCTGTATGCTACATGACATCCCGGTCGTCGCATACCATAACTTAATACGTTCAAAACGTGTTCAACCAATTTCGCACCGCCGGAGTGGTACATCATCAAAGAAAACGTCACCATATCCTGGGAAAAGATGTCAAGACCGGCATCTTAGTCAACGTTAACCGGAAGCCACAGGCAAGCGTAAGAGAAGTCGCTGATACATGTCAAGCCAATGTCACTTCAGTTTGGAGAGTGTTGTCGAAACATCAGTTTACCCGTATCACCTATCTCTACATCAGGCACTCACGGACAGCGACTTCCAGTGGACGCTAGACTTCTGCAACCGGTGCCTCATCCAGTGTAACCAAAAAGGAAAATTTTCCAAATAATGTGCTTTGGACTGGCGAGGCGCAGATCGAAAGAGATGCAGGAGTCAACTTACACAACGCGCACAACTGGTCAGTAGCAAACCCGCACTGGCTGCGAGAGAACAAGCAGCAATGGCAATGGTCTGTAAAACTGTGGTGTGGAATTTTTTGCGGCCGTATCGATGGGCCATACTTTCTTGAAGAAAACATGAGAGGCAAGCGCTACACAGACTGCATTTTAAAGGACGTGGTTGCCGACTTCGCATCAGAACTTCCACTTAGCGTTGTGGGTTCTATGTGCTGCCAACACGATGGAGCACACCCACATTAGTCTTCTTGTGCTGTTCGTTTCCTTGATGTGAGCTTTCGTTCGCAGTGGATCGCGCGAGGTGGGCCCATTCCATGACCACCGAGGTCGCCAGATTTGACACCATTGGGCTTTTTTCTTTGGGACATGTAAAAAGTGAAGTGCACAAAACAGCTCCAAGAAGACTCCAGAATATCAAGGACATAATCGCCACAGCACTAGCCAACGTCACACAGGACATGATTGTGCCTTCTCGACATTCAGTGAAAGATCGCGCGCAGTTAGGTATTGGTATGCGAGGCCAACATTTTGAGCATTTGCTGTGAGCTACTAAACATTCCTCCAGAAATAAAAAAAAAGTTTAATTACTGTGACCACACTGCATGTTTGCCTGCGTTTTGCGGAATCGGTACCTAAATTCCGAAGTGCAAAAGCAAGGAAATCTTTTCAAAAGCAACCGCGGTGGCATGACAAAGCAAACCGCTTCCCATTTGCAAATCACATTTGCGCGTGCCAGGAGGTTCCAGCGGATGATGAACACGACACCATTTTTCACTGTTCGGGCAGTAGCAAAAAAGCGGTATTTGTGTGAGGCCCCCGTGAGCCCTGCCGCCCACTATACCAAGAGTGGGTGGGGAGGGGTTCCTCAGGACACATTAAAGTTATTTCCTCCTCCTGTGTGAGGCGCACCGCTCCGAGTGATATTAGGGCGTGGGCGTGGCTTTGCGGCGTTCAGCTGCCGCACGGAGCCCGTTGCGCGCGTCTGGGGATCTGAGGTTCTGAGCGCCGTAGCTGAAGCAGCTGCGAAGCAGCTGCTTCAAGCAGGTGGTGCTTTGAAGCAGCTGAGCTTCAAAGCAGGTGGTGCTTTGAAGCAGCTGAGCTTCAAAGCTTTCTGGCACTGTTATGCACAATGCAGTGCTTATAAATGTATATGTGTCTACACTACAAGTCTGTTGGGAACCTCTAGAAAGACGTGCGTCCATATTTGTGTGAATCTTTGTATAAGCGTTATACCGGAAAGTGTGGAAGCCATCACTGTCACCTGCGCCAACTTGCCGCGACCTTCATGGCAAGGCCAATATGTATTCATAATCTTAATTAACGACATGCTTTATCGGCATACAGCTGCATATGACCAACATTGTCCTTCCTTCACGGCATGACGAAAAGTAAAATTCAAATCAGAGTTATTGCTTCTGTTCTCGTTTAATTTTGGTTAACATCATTCGTCATTTACTAAGAATATTTACTTTGTCTATTTCACGCATCAAAAATTATCCCAGCATAACGTATACCTCACTATCAGAAAAGCTTGCATATGCATGTGCTTTTTACACCACCTGCTGAAACTCCGCATGTACGACGCAATAACAGCACCAAGTGTGTTTATTTGAATAAGGGGGATTAACAAATGCCGTATTGCTACGAAATTTCAGTGGAAACAAAGTAGAGGTACGTGCAAAATATTCTTCAGCAATATATTCGTGCATTTGTTCATGGACTTGATAGCGTCGATAGTTTCTTGTAGTATAAAATTCTCTCCCCTATTCGCTGGACAGTACAAGCTTCATGCAGAAGTGCAGTAAGATGCCCAGTTATTCTATGGCACAGTCACACCACAGGTATAATTGGGTTGTCGGTTGCAGTCAGCATAAGATTCTGGTTGTCAGACTGAAATAGCATTTGCGGCTTTTCACCTCTTGTAAAATCAATGGTAACACAGCTACAGAAAGCTGGTCCTGACATATTAGGTCACAGCAGGTTGGTCTAAGTGAAACAATGCCTGAAGTGCCAGAGCTGGTGCTAGTGGCTGTTACTTTGTTGGTACGCTAGTGGCCAGAACATCTCATAGGCTTCTAGATGGTGCTGGTAAGATCTATGTAATGATAGTCTCAACCAGTACTTGTGCAATAATAGCACATACAGACAAAAACAATGTATACGGCTGCAGTACTTAAACTTGTTGATGCGTACAGCTATAGGACTGTTTAAGAACCCCCACTTCCCTTTTCCTAGAATTTGTAGAAGGGTGCGAATGTGTGAGCACAATTCATGGTCACTAACGATCACTCAATGGCTGTTGTCTATGGGCTATCATTTCTCCTGTAGTATTATTGCTGACGTTACATAAGAAGGAAAAAGTCACAGGCAAGACCAAGCAATTGATTATACAAGAGCCTTTTGTACTCAGACCTAAACACAAAAAATCTCTCCTTCAGTGCTAGAAACACTAAACTGCACATTTTTCTTTTCAAATTTACGTCTTCTATAAGCAGCGATGAATTACTTTCTTTTATTTCACGCGGTGTATACCATAAGGTGGAAGAAATAAATGTTTATTTTAAGGATTGCCTAAAATTGCCGGTAGATGTACCAAAACAGACGCAAAATAGCAAAAAGAATAGTTTCGAAGTGTGTAAACTAGTTACAAAGACGTGAATCTCTGAACAGTCTACTGCATGTAATTTCCTTCTAACATTGCGAAATACAACATTAAAAAAGCTTGCGAAATTTGTTTTTCCTTACAGGTTTTATAGGGGAAGATCCATGAATCATGAATCCAATTTTAAGTCATTGAAGCTATATATCATGCTTATGTTTTAACTCTGGATTTTATTGCACTGGTATATGCTTCGCTAGCTGGATAAAACTAGCGAGTGGCAGGCTGTTGTGCAGTACTGTTTTGGACAGCTGAATGCTCCACGGTGTGCAAACTTGCATTGCTTCACAGATCGCAACTACACTATAGTTCGTTAACATCAAATACTATTGTATAAGGCAGTGGGACATGCACCGCAACAGTGATCTGTTGTTTTGGAATGTTCAACAGTAATGCTTAAATTTCATCGCCTCGTTCAAAATTGAAGGTTATGTCAATTGATACCCGTAGTTCTGCCATACGATTGTATTGTGAATCGCAAGAGACGAGTAGGGGGCACAGTGGCACGAAGTATAAGGCATCTTCTTTAATTTGTATGACATTTAGTAAAACAATGAAGGGGGCTAGTTGGTGAACGTTCATGGTTATGTGGCACTTAGTTTCACAGTGACGATATTAAGTGAAGGACAGGACGTGGACGTACGTAGCACAAAGTACCAACTGTTTAGTATTGTTAAAGAACGCGCTTATTATAAGGAGATAGGGCGCGGGGAGGAGATATAAAGGATATGACAAGCTGACATGTGATCATAGTTCGGGCAACGCATACATCGTTCACTTGTACCAGTTCACCCTGGCAAACTCGACCTCAGCTTCAATAAGGGCGATGGACGGAGTGCTTACGCATATCTCTTTTTCTTTAGCTATCGCAAGCACCTCCCATATTTCTCGCTCCGTTTTTGTTTTTGATGTGCCAATGACTGTGGTGTTTTCTAGTAGTGGAGAGCAGTTGCATTGTTTGTAATGTGCAGCAAAGTTGTTAGGTGCTGTCAGAAGCTGGCACGTGTATTTGTACTCCCGTAAGCTATTATTTACAAAACGTCCAATTCGCCCCATGTATACTTTCCCGCAATCTAGTGGGATTTGGTAAAGCACTGAAGTAGCCCTTTCCATGTACTTTTTCACGTGCTTAGTCTGACAGACCGTAGGCCTAGGATTGCCCTGTTTGGACCCTGCGTTAACCCTCTTGCACATGCCTTTTAGTTTTGTGGAGCGGAGAACAGTACTTGAACATCATTCCGTTGGGCTGTCTTTTTTATGCTATATGACAAGCCATGGATGTAAGGCAACACCACGCGTTTTTTCAAAGTGTGCGTTGCCCGAACTAAGATCACATGTCGTCACCTTGTCATATCTATTTTTATCTCCCCCCCCGGCACCTTATCTCATTGTATATAAGCGCGTTCTTTAACAGTAATAAACAATTGGCAGTTTGCGCTACGTACGTCCACGTCCTGTCCTTTACTTAATATCGTCACTGTAAAACTAAGCGCAACATAACCATGATTGAATGACAAGTTGTCATAGCCATACAAGCAGACTTGTACATAGCAAATTACGCGTAACAAATATTGTAATCTATTAAGCATTTTGGTAATGTAACTTAGCGATTACCTTTTTTTATTCTGTAACACTCACTGTAATTCAATTTCTTTTTTTCTGCAACCTTTTGCATGTAACTTAGTACTTTACTAACACGACGAGCTGTAGCTGTGGACGCAGTTTGGGGACCTGGACTTGGCTGGCACTGAAGTAGAACATCAGAGATCATGCCACACAGCAGCCAGTTAAGACCGGCAAGCCATGGAGAGCAATATTTGTTTCTTTATGTTATCGCTCCAGGAGATATTCGCCAGTGAATTAAACTTGTGTTTGTATTTCTCCACAGCGACGGCCACTTGGGACGGTATTGCCATGATGTCACCTATTCACAATTTGGGCAAGTTTCGTTGGCCAAATTAGGAGTGTAGACATGCCCTAGCAACAGTAAAGCACTTTACTTCACAAAGAACCCAGATGCTGAGTAATGACAATCCTATGTTCAAGATCTTTGTTTGTTAGTACGCCTCTCTACTCCCCAGAGCACATAGAGAGCAAGTTTTCGATATCCCTGCTGGTGTCTTAATGACGAAAACTAGCGAATGTGACGGCAAGAAATTTTTTTCAAATTTGATTGTTAGAAAAGATAAGCAATGTATGAACGTCTACAGAGGACGCATTAAGTGTGCCAGGGCACCTTGTTTTGAATACGGTGTGTGAGCAATCTTATTAAACTTGAGAGGATAGTAGCCTCCAAATAATTGATTACTTTTGAGTAATTACTCAGTTACTTCGCGTATGACTTATAGGGGTACTGAAAAACTTCTCAAAATGGGTTAACGCTTTTAGAAGAAAATAAGAAAATATTGTCTATCTGGTAATAAGGCTCCTGAGAACATGTTAGCCAAATATTATTGCTCTGCATGCAGAAGGGATGTTACAATTTCGTGTCAATAACCGCACAATATCGCTTGCTTTTGCTTCCGTAATGTCCTGGTGCATTACCATCGCAAGCAGTTGCACCCTCAACAGCTATTGGTTGAATTAATAATCGATAAAACATTCTCAGTAACACAATAATTGCTTTTATGTGTAAAATAAAGGAATAGTATATGTGTCCGCAATTTCAGAAAGACAGGAAGAGCCAGTAAATCCTTCTAAAACCAATCTACACGCAACATTTTCATCTTATTTATCTGCTACATGTGGCATCTGAGAGGAAAAGTGTAGCATAGATACCGCGGCTGCCATGAGCTATATCGCCGCCGCGATGGTCAACGTCTGGTTGGGGCACTGCTCTCTTGCACCAACTGGTTATCTGCTCTCTGTAGCTTCCAACACGCTAGTGTAAATGCAAGACTAGAGCAAGCCACTCATCAATTTGATAACCATCGCTAACTTCACTTGTGTTTGAATGATGTGTAAAAATTTAATGGCGGGAAATTCATGCGGTGAAGATATAATATTGATTGCATTCTATGATTAGTGGGGAAAATGTTTCAGGGCCTCTTTGAATAAGGTAAGATACCTGATTTGTAGACGATGTTGTTCTCAGCATCATCAATATTATCGGCCTGTCTAAAGTCCAGCGTGTGGGACACCCTGCCATTGTCTTGTGTCCGCAGGCCTAGTGCTCTGAATTTTTGTAACTCACCAATTGGTTTTCTAGTATTTGGCTTTCACTAGTATATATTCCGATCTTTCCGGTGCACATTTTATGCCTGCCTCTCGCGAAAAGCGTTCTTCACAATAGCCCTCTGCCGCGCGCCCTGTTTTTCCCCGTAGGATCCTCTGGCTGCCCATAGCATGATGTCGTCTGCGTATATGGCGAGCCCCAGCTCTTAGTCCTCTCCGAGTGCTAGTGCCAATTTCTGCGTTCCTATATTGAAGTAAAGTAAGAAAAGCGTTGGCTTTGTCCCTTTGGGACAAAGCCAGCGCCATGTGCGTGCACGTTGCTCACTAGATGCAGTGGCTTCATACCAACCCATGTGACGTGTAAAAACTTCTGTGTGCCTGAAGACAGGTGCATATAAAGCGCACAGTCCAATAAAACAGCTCTTTCCATATCCACATAAAGCATCATTGTGTTTGATATTTGTGCGAATTCCTACTCATGTGTCACACATTAGGGAGTGAATTCATGATGACGCTTTTTGTAAGTGCAGTTTCGCATTGGTCGTGCACCTATGCCAACAATACTTATTGTTCGTCGCTATTATTTACTGCAATCTGATTTTACGGATATTTCTAGGGTAGGTACAGTTTTCTACATACCGGCCGCGGTGACCACCACGATCCTTGCAATCACTAGGAAACTACGCCTGCTTTTTGCCCCAATATTACGTTGTGGCTCGCGCCGTCTATCAGTTACCACGTTACACGGGCATCGTCCATGGCATGTAGGCAACCAGTGTGCGCACAGTGAACGTTGCAGTTCTGTCATTTGTAGTGCGCTCTCGGTAGCTTCTGCAAGAAAGATGGTCAAGTTTTTCTTCACGCTCGCAAGGTTGTTCGGTGAAAAAATTTCGAGAAGTAAGCTTTACGTCTGTGCAGTACCTTTATCACTTTCCTCTGCCATCCTCCTGATATGCTGCGCTGAGAAAAAACGATAACCCCCGAGGTGAAGAAACCAAGATGTCACATTCCGTTCTATCTACTTTTCCTTGTGTGCTTGCATTTCCTAACCAACTGCCTTCGTTCCAGTCACATGTCTTTCATTTCTTCAATAATGCGCGTAGCCTGAAAGATATATAAGTACGGGGGCGCTGCATCCGTTTTTAAGACGTTTTGTTGGCTGCTGAAATTCGCTTTTTATCATGAGTGGCGCACGATTGCCTAAGCGCGTTCGACAGACCAAACATCGCAATGCACCGTTCCGTCAGCATGAAACGTAAAGAAGCCTGCGGCAGGAGATATTTGTTGCGGGTGATTTAACATGTTTTGAAAGACTGCGGACATGCAAGGAATTCTTGTGGAAAGCAATATAGAATTCCCAGTCACACTACGCTCCTTGGAGGCAAAACGACTCGTCTTTTTGTCTGCTGCAATTCGACTTCTAAAACTCCTATAGTGCTCTTCTCAGGAACTTCCTTGGGCGACTGCGAGGGATGCAGACATTCTTGAAATAACGCAAGCGTATCCATGGCGACCGGCTTTATTTCAGGTACCTTAATATGTTTCGTTGTTGCCTTTTCTTGCTGGTTGTTGTTTCTTGTTTTTCTGTGCCTATTTTTAGCGTTCTCTGCAGCTGCGAATTTTAAATGAAATCAGTTGTAGGTCAGCGCTTTTGTATGCCTGCCCGCCAAGCAACACCACGCGACACAACTCAAGTGGCTGGCGTAAATCATATCACTGTAATCTACTAAAAACATAGCTTGTTTCTTGATAAGATTTAAAATGTGGAAAGAAACGTTAATTCAATACTCAGAAACACTGACTGGGGTGATAATGTTTTGCCATACTCTTCATTTTAATAAACAGAAATGTCTGAGGTAATTATAACTACAAAAAATAATTATGTTCACCCGCTCATGATTTGTGCACGCCGCAATGTCGCAATAAGATCTCACAACAATGTTCTTGCCATAATTATCCCTTTCAGTAAAGGTGTCTGCAATTGGAGACGGTATTTTCAACGTTGCAATTTTCAACAAAAAGCGTAATCGCGCGGCAAACTGGTGCGGCTAATATTAGAGACGTGATAGCGTAATGAACGCCATCTAATATGAAGCGGCGAAGCACTACTGAAGAAAAAAAATGGTTGATGACGGATGCCTTTGCATTTTGCGGAAGCTCTGGTATGTCGCTGCTCAAGTTTCTATTTTACAGCAGCCTATATCATGATTGGTGTAACGTTAAAGGATAAGTGGAGAGAAGATTCGGTGAGGAAACAAACGCGAGTTAATGACACTTTAGTTGAAATCAAGGAAAAGGAATGGGCATGGGGAGGGCATGTAATGAGCATGGAAGATTAACGATGGTCATTAAGGGTAGCGAACTCGATTCCAAGAGAAGGCAAGAGTAGCAGGGGGCTGCAGAAAGTCAGGTGGACGGGTGAAATGAAGTTTGCAAGGATAACATGGCCACAATTAGCACATGGGCGGGGTAGTTGGAAAAGTATGGGGGAGGCCCTTGCCCTGCAGGGGGCGTAGCAAGGCTGATGATGATGATATCATTCATAACAGGTAAAAACCAATGTTTTTCACTGTTTTGTCTGCGTAATACTCAGGGTTCTGTTACTGAATAGTGTTGAACCTCATTCAATCAGCGTCTCCATACGGAAACACAGTGACTTATTCACATTGCTTTTACCACGCCGGTGACCCGTATGCACCGAGAGAAAAATTTAAATTTGCCGACACTTTTTGGACTTTCCCATCTAGTTCACTGCCGAGGATATAATTTTTGTTTTTTTAGTATTCCTTTTAATTTCGAGTAGTGGCAATTACTAAATGTGGTACAGAGATCGACGTGCACACTGTATGATGGCGAAGATGTTAGATGCTCACTTTTCAGGACCATCAAGCCAACGACGTTATGTTGTTATGTCGCGAGCCAAAGTGGATGTCCCGATATCATTGACTCCTAGCTTGATGCCTGATCAATAAAATTTTGTGCGGGCGAGGCAGAACCCCAGAAGCAAAACGAACTGTTGCTATTGCATTTGAGGATATTGTCTGCGCTGCATTTTACCATTGTTTCTATGAATTACATTCCTCAATAGCTCATTTTAAGTAAGCCTCCTTGCTCTACACGTGATGCTATGATGAGGTGTACGACGACAAGGATCGCTGGCATTAGCAAGACCAGTCGCCGTTTCCATAGTGTTGCAAGTACGAGAACTGTGTAGCGAAAACCAAAGCCACTGCCTCAAATGCGAAGTTCTGCTGTACATAGCAGCTGATAAGGACTGTTTCTTCCAATATGTCAACCTGTGAACCCGTTGATGCACCAGTTGCACAAACTTGAATAATTTGCGTCCTTTTTGCAAACTGTCAAAGCACCCTTGCGAAAAAAGTTTTAGTGTTGAGTCACGATGTCTCGACACGACGAAGCGACCGAAGTTGCGTAATAATAGTCCTAGAGGGGTGAATTCTTTTGTTCGTACTCTGGATACATATATCAACACTTGCAAGTCTAAAAATTTTTTCTCGTGGAATTTCACAGCGTGTGACTGAAGGAATCAACTGTTCCGTAAAGCTGTCCTCTTCATCTTATGTCTAGACCGGGTTAAAAAAAGAAATCGAATAAGCGCTCTCGCAAGGATAGGCTTCGAAATAGTTCGCTGCAACATAAATGAGATGCTTCAGAGCACCGTGGTGTGGCTGCCCGTCACCAACTGAAATTTTCTCAAATATTACAACCACGCAATACACCAAGCATATTATTAACAATTCGGAGAAAAGAATTATTCAATCACTTTGTCGAATTTTGCCGCAAAACCAATCAGCCATTCAGGCGCCAAATCTTATATCAGCGTTTCGTTGAACAAAAATAAATAGACTCATTGCCGTCCCTCCCCCCTGCCCTGCCCCCATTTCAGCAGAACTTTTTTCTTGCTTTCGTAGACAGATATCGTACATCTTTGCGAGTTTAATTTCAGTCAACAAATATGCCATATACGTCTTTTATTTGTCTGCGTCGCTGTGGCATTGATACTTGCTGGTAATAATTCTAATAATGCAGATGCTCAGAGTTTATCTTGTCTAGGGCAGTCATGGCAGCATGTCAGAGCCAGCAATAGACTCCACAAAACTATCTGTAGGTTTTTTTACGAAGTAGGCAGCGGCAACAGTGCTTAATAATAAATTCTACAGCGTTATTCATTCTCTGATTTATTTGCAGGCTCCTCATCTTTCAGGAAGCTTCCGGGAGAATGGAGTTGTCAACCCAGTGTCAGCTTAAAGTAGTTTAGGGCTCGAACCATTGGCTGTATACCGTGATCAATAATTTCAGCATTGCGTACACAGTCAACCTTAGCCACATCTCATGCACCGTGAGAAGACCTGTGAAAGAGAACACTACCATGCGCCAGAGACGCTAATGAGCTTTGACATGCGAACTCGTTTTAATTTTTTTTCCGGGGACCGCTCCTTCATTTGCTAAAATTGGTTAACGTTATCGCTCAGCGCAAGACGCACCCGCATGTATCAAAATACCATTGATTCGTGTCGCCGAATATATGTGTTGTATAAATTGTCATTGAACCTCGTGTAACCAGACTGCATGCGTGGCATGAAACCGTGTTGTAATTTCCGGAACTTACGCAAGCACCAGCGATTACGCCAGAATCTAGGCCGAATCATGGACAAATATCCGACAATGCCGGACCCGCAGACCATATTTCGATGATCGACGTATGTGCCCGTCACCATCTTAGTTGCACTCGGTTCTGACCCAGTGTAATTGTCTTTGTGGGTACACGTCGGTCCAATTATTACATAGTTTTGTGACGCACCGTTGTGCCCCCGTATGATTCTTCATCGTCATGACAAGGTGACGATAACTTGCGTCTGCCCAACACCCAATCCTCATCTTTGAGAAACGTTGACGTCAGGCTATTCGAGAGCACTCGAAAGTGTGTTCTTGCACTTACCCGAGACATACTGCAGCTAGAGTATAAGGACCATGATACAAATTTGATATGATATCGCAATAACTACATATCTTTATTATGTTGCTGCATTTCCGACTAACATCACCGCGGCATCACTCATGCTATCATCAACCTGAAAGCCTCTTTCTTAACGCTCCCCTTTTCCGGCATTTTCGCCTGTATTTACGGCTAGCATCACTGCAGTACTAATAATTTCATGATAGAGCAGATAAGCGCGACAGAATGAGGACGTAGAAAGAAACAGATACACAGAGACAGCGCTTCACTTTTGAAGCGTCTTGCAAGAAAGCGCTTCACTAAAGTGAAGCGCTGTCTCTCTGCATTTGTTTCTTTCTACATCCTCGTTCTGTCACGGTTTTGCACTCTATCATGGATCCTCACCAACTAGCCCACCAAAGTGTTTTAACTAATAGTATCATCATCATCATCATGCAAGCACCTTTCCTATGTTCCCCTTTTTTCCGTTTTACACGGCAGCTGGTTACAACCAAATAGCGTTTTTTTTTTTCTTAATTAGTTGTGTAATGTACAAGAAAGATGGTTTTCAAGATATAACACAAATAAAAAAATAATTAAGATCTCTTGAACAACGTGTTGTATTCCTTAGATGTGGTTATGCAATCAAAATTATTCAAAAGTGTTCAATTTTTCGACCCACAGCTACCATTCCGATATGCGCTCCAGTGTCTGTTGATATCTAACATATTTTCTGATTGTTTCTCTGAATTGCTTCCTGGCTGGGCGAAGGTCGTGTCAGTCTCCCTGCCTTTCTATAACTGAATTCTAATTCACTACTAGTACAGCATTGGTATTTACCTGAGAAGACTCACTACCTAATTCCGCAAATCATAGGGTATAGTCACAATGATACGACCGCTGTTGCATAGGAACTTACGTTATTTGTCTTAATTTGCACTTTGTGCCAAAATGCAATGCAGTCAGAGGCCGGACGAGCCAAATTGGGCTCCGGTCTAGGCAGATGGACATCAGTGAGTCCCTCTCATTAGGCGATGCCTGCGAAAAAGGCGAATCAAGATTGTTCCTACTATTCTTTGGCTAGGTGTGCTTCAAGCAAGGAAAAAAGAACACATGTTCAGGTGAAAGCACATCGGATGACGTCGCTACAATGATCTGCACAAGCCCGGTGGCGAAGACGTAATTACCGCAATCTTCTTGTCGGCATGTAACAGTGAGTGCCCGTATGCGGTACGGGTGTTTTCCTCCCCACCACTCCACTTAACCACAAATTGCGTTTTCCGGGCTCCTGAAATGTCTTTGGCTAGGGACGATCGCTGCTTCCACCAAGAAAGCGACCCGGGGAAGTCGGTGTGATAGGATGGCACTTTGCCAGTTTGCGCTCATTGACATCCCTCTGTAGCGGCAAGGATGGTCGTCGCGCCCGTCTACGCCAACATTTTTCGTGGCGCTGGGTAGTGCTAACGCGGCTATGTCTAGCACAATTACAAAAAATACACAAATAAGTGAAACTCATCCCAATCGACGCTGTAGCTCCATTTGTAGAGCACTGAATGCATCACGCGGGAAGAATGTGTTCCAGTATCAATAGTACAAATGCTATTGTCTCTATGTTTCATTAACTTCATTCATATTACTTGTCGATGAAAATTAGGAAACACGAATAGTTTTACCTGGGTACTAATTTTGTCCAAGCTCTCTGGTCGCTTCATGTGGTCATCACTAGAGACATTCAATTAAGGCAAAATCACTATCGAAGTTTTCCGTCATTATCAGGCGTATTTATTATTTGAACACAGACGATGGATTTAGAATCATTTTAGATGAACTTTCATTGCGCCCCTAAATGCCTATTGTGATGTTTGTGCCTATATTAAAATTTCCGTGTCTAAAACGTGTTTTTCGAAGTTCTGTCCTACTCTTACTTGGTTCTTAATATTATCACTCACAGGAGTCTTTGTATAAAAGCAGATGGTTATTACAAAAAAGCATTTGCTGGCGTAAAGGCAGCCTTGCAGCAGGTGATAGCCGTGCTGTGAGAAGGGTTTAAACTGCGCCATGCGATGATACAATTGAAGGCAACTTGGTTTGCTTGAGTGCTTCACGTTTTAGCTTACATCGAGAGGCTTCAATGCTTCAGGGCAACTCTGTACCGGGATAGCAAGCTCATTTTGCAAATTCAGGGATAGCTCGCCAGAATTCCCAAGGAACCTGTTGCTCATGATGTTTGAAACTTCATTCTATATCGGCCAACCATTCCTGTTTTCCGATACTGAAGCAATTCTTAAACAGACACACCAGCGAACATACTGCAATTCTTGGAGCATATGAGCATAAAGGCTTCCGAAGTATAGATAAATAATTCCATTAAATTTATTAATTTGTGAAGTCTACAAGAACAGCTATAAGCCTTGTTAAAGCAGATGTGTGAATTCACAAAGAGCAAAAAAAAGACAAAAAAAGGAAGCATGATACGTTATTTTATGGAGTAAAAACTATTAAAATCAATTTATATAAGATTTCCAGAGGCACGGGAAAACGTTTCAGAGCTCAGTTACAATTAAACTTTGCTAGGATTGCGTCAAAGCACAATTTGTAAACATAGCGATTGAAAATTTTGCGCATGTTGTGTGACTGCTTCCTGTCTAAGCTCCTAGTCCAATTGCTACAGGTAGCGCTGTTACAAAAATCACTTGACGTGTATACAGATGACCTTCTAAATATTGTAAACTACTACCTTAATATAGCATGGTTCCTTCAGATAGGAGGCTCACTGTAATTCACCTTCGGCTTAGGAAACAAGGAGAGGGATGACATATAGACAACGAAGAGACCCATTGTTCTAACGTCGACAAATAAGAAACTAGTAGAACGAGTGCTAGGCGTCCTTATAATGAAGTTTGGCTATGATAATATAGTATTAGCCCCATGTAAATTTGGAATAAGGCACGTTGCTCAATTTACGGCTCACGCGTTCACTAGAAATGAAGCATTAGTCATTCTCAACACAGGCGGCAGTATGCAGCGTAGGTGACTCTTGATATAGCTAAGGCGTACGAAAGTTAAGAAGATATAATTGTTCTGTATATCCTAAAGAGCATATATTTATACCCAGTAGGCGATAAATGAAAAATACTAGGCGTATTATTCGGGATGGATGGCATTTTTCGGGATGGCATGAAGGGTAGCAAGTCAAACGTGGTCTTTCTTTAATACTTCCTGTCTCCGTGGTCATTCCAACTCTCTCTGCAGTGTTGCGAGAGCTCGTGACCTTTCGCCGTTGGCAGATGAAGTAGGCAGGGCAAGTCAGTCAGTCGTTCGTGGCTGTACGCCTCCAGCCGGGCAAAGTGAGTCACTTCACTTTTATCCAAGTGTCATGCACTGCTTGTGAGGTGTACGGCGCGATAGTTTACCTCACTGAGGCGTTTGATTATAACGTAGGGCCAATCATTGTGGGCAAAGAACTTCTTGCACAAGTCGCACTTTCAAAAATGGGTCTGAGCCATCCAACCCCACTAGGAATAAGGTAATCATACTGGCAACGGCTCTCGTAGCATATCTTTGACCGGTCCCGCGAAGTGAGTCTGCGTAGCCGAGCACGATGCCGCGCTTCTTCGACTCCAGAGATGATCTTGGTAATATAGCCGTTGTCGCAATCGTAGTAAGGAAGTATGCTGGCGACAGTGTAGCGAGGCGTACGCGAGCATAAACAAGGAAGAATGCGGAGTAACCGATGGTATCTTGTCTCACAGTGTTAATTGCATAGGTGTCGAAATGTAGGATACTGTCCCAGTTCTTATGCGCCGAATGGACACACAGGGAGAGCATGTTTACAAGCGTTCGGTTTGTACTTTTGAACAGACCATTATTTATGGAGGGTATGGCATCGAATGGAGGAAGCTAAGTAAACCAAGACGACAGATCAAGGGCATCAGCGCCAATTTGTCACCCATGATTGCTGAGTATGATGCGAGGAGGCCCAGGTCCGAGAACGAATGAATAAAACAAGAACATAGAAATTACTTTTGCTGTGCCCAATAGTAGCGCTGCTGTATCACAATAACGGGTCAGGTGATCTACAAGCACAATAATCCAACGATTGCCGCTGCCGGATCACGCGAAAAGGCACAATAGACCTATGCCAACGTGTTCAAAAGGGGCGCTGGTAGGCCATGGGGGATGTTTGAAAGTTGCTTGTAACGTTGGCATTTCGTGCAGCTGGCAATTTAACGATCTTTGTGATGCGGCATCTTGGGTCAGTAAAAACATTCTTCTGTGCCATAGGGTGTTCGCCTGCAACCCAGACAGTCTGAGTTGTCGTGCATGGCGCACAGTACATGAATGCGGAGTGTCTTGGGGTCAAGTAAAGGGTATCGTGCGACAGTGGTAGAGTATCTGTTCTTAAGAAAGACCCCGTCAGATAGGTGCAAACAGCCATACTCCAAGTGCTCGTACGCGGCCGCGAAGAGCGTCTGCAAACTCTCTTCCTTCCGCTGCTCGCATATGATGGTACACATATCCGGCAATTTCTGAGATACAAAAGGGATATATTGACTGAACTTGTCGGGGTCGCATTCAGTTGTCGGAAGAGGCATCCAAGAGAGGCAATTAGAATCAGCGTGTCGCCGGCAGCACTTGTAGGCAACAAAAAATCGCACACATGTAGACGGGTGACCGAATGCATAGGTCGACCAGAAAGATTCCGAGGATGCACTAGCAAGCACATGAATGATGATCCGTAACCACCGTGAAGGAGCGCCCGCAGATGTACGAATGAAACCGTCGCAACGAGAAAATGACCGCGATGCAATCTTCCTCGATGATTGTATAATTACTCTCGTAGTGGCTTAAGGAGCAGTCAGCGTAGGAGATTACGGGCGGCCTTTTGAAGATGTGCTCAGCAAGCACAGAATCAGTGCCAGCAGAACTAGCATCAATGTCAACCTATGTTAGTGCTGAGGGATCAAATTGGCGAAGAATAAGCTGCGACGTGTGGAGAAATTTTACTTGGCGAAATTAGAATTCATGCCCTGTGGCCCACTCAAATAGAACGCCTTTCTGGAATAGGCGCGTAAGAGGATGGACCACGTCAGCAATTCTTGGAATGAATCCGCGAAAGCGTGAGTATAAGCCTCAGGAAAGTTGTCCACTGTTGACACTGTGAGGTTCCTCAAATGCCTCTTCATCCGCGGTCTTCTGTGGATTAGGTCGTACGTCCTGTTTATCGACCAGATGTCTCATCACAACAGTGTGTCGTTTACTAAAAATGGCACTTCTTGGAATTGAGGACAAAATCGACTTTCTCCAAGAAGTTCAGTACCAACCCCTGACGCTCGTTAGCTCACTAAATGTACGCGTGAAGATCTGAACGTTGTCCCGGTAGGAAATTTAAATTTCCCATTTAAAGCCGTGCCGAATAGTCTCCATGAGCCTTTTGAACAATGCAGATGTGCTACACAGCCCAGAAGACATGACGTTCAATACAAACAATCGGTCCGGCTTTACAAATTCTGTTTCTTCATTATCCTCAATGTGTATAGCAATGTGCCAGTAACCAAACGGCAGATGAACAGATGAGAAATAGGCAGCCGCAATAAGGCAATCAATCCCGTCCTCATTGCTTGGGAGCTGGTACAGGTTTTATTTAGTAGTGGCGTTTAGGCGGCGGTAATCAACATAGAATGGCCACGCACCGTCTTTATTTTTCAGCAATATCACTGGTGCTCGCCAAATACCAGATAATTCTTGAATTAGTCATTTGCATAGCACTCCATCATCTTTGTCGCTGATTATCTTGCACTCTGCGGACGATGTGCGAAAGGGTTTCTGTCGAATAGGTTGGCAAGATCCTCTGTTGATGTAATGGCGAGATATAGACGCAGGGATAGATGACAAGCCATCGTGCTGCGGAAAGTCAAATACTGAGGAGTGTTTAGGAATGAAGGCTACCAACCACGGACGCTCGTGGTCAGTGAGTGATTCAGCGGTCATGGTAACGACCTTCGAGTCCACAAAACCAATGTTGCTCCTTCTCTTGTATGCGGAAATTATTTAGGAACTGCCTTGGGTACCGGAGAGTCTTCATCAAACCTGGTAAATTTTAAGCATTGAGGCAGCACAGCCACTACCATGAAACAATTTATCGCCCACAGCCCTCTACATCCATGTAGCAGCGACACCATGCAGTGAGGAGCCAACACATTTTTCATTAGGCCGTTCGCATGAACACAATCCACTGGAGCATAAAACGGATTACGAATAAAACAAACAACGGAAAAACACATCGCGGATACAGCAGCCAAACCTCTATCTTGGAAAACACAAAACACTCTCTTAGTAGGGCGGGTCTTCCAAGATCCCGTATAAAATGCCTTCCGTTCGGTTTGGAAGTCAACCATGGCAACGCACAATTGTAAAAAGTCATTCTCGACAATCACATCGTCAATGGAAGGAGGTAGAGCCGTAAACTCAGAGTTAAGATCTTGACTACACAAACACCACACTTATTACAGAAACATTTGCGGCCGTGCCGACTGAGGTCATGGTATTGAAACCATGTATGGGCAAATATATGATATTTTTTAGCATAAAAGCAGTAAAAGGCATCTCATATGACAGCAAATATTTTCCAGCGACATCACTTCCATCAACCGCGCTTGCTAATTTTCCCGCAGGGAAGATGTGAAGTGGCGCCTTGGACATGCCGATCGGTGTGCTCGGAAGCCTCGTTGTGGTGTCAGAGAGCGATCCTCCAAAGCCGCTCCCTAGGATAGAGTTACGTGGCCTCTCCTCTAAGAACTGGCCCCCTAGAGCGGAGTTCACTGGCAACTGAGAGTCCTAGACCACAGTGTCATGTAGACGGGGTCGATTGTCCATATTACTATGGTTGACGTTGCTTACAGTACCCAGCTATGTGACTTCGTGTACCACAGCGGTAGCACTCTGGCATAATATGAATTTCGGGAAGCAGGCAAAATGGTCCAGCCAGGGCTATGCGTTGAGAATAACGCAATATGTTTCCTGGCAAGTCAGAGGCAGTGAGTGGTTTTGAACCCTGTAGGGTTGCCGATCAAAGCTTCGATCAAAATGATCGTTATGGGAAGGCTGGGACAGATCTTATTATGGTGAAAGTCAGCAGCGCTTACCGAGTGCTGACAAGGAAACAAGAGGGGTGCACAAATTGCGTCTTGGAAAGCGCAGGAGGCGTACTGTGGCAAAGCATAATGTGCTTGCTCTTCGTGTCAAAGCAGGTCTTTGAGGCCTTCCTCTGCTGTTGAGTGTCGGCTCATATCTGTGGTCATGAAACATGTGTACACATGCGGTGACAGCTGTCTTAACGAAGAATCATTCTCCTAATGTATTTTCATAGTTCACCTGAATAACCTGTTGCTTGTTGTCAGTCGACGACCCGCTTTTTTGGCATCTACGGAAGAGTCACACTGCAACGCTGGGTGTTGTTTCACAAAACAGACTTTTCCCATCAATTGTATTCTTCATGGGACTAGATGATGTCGGCGATTTTCGGTGATTGGATTGAGGTTCATGTTCATATTTGGTGGTATGCACGGTTCACCTGCATTTGCTTTGATCTGCTTGCTAACATCTATCTGATTATACTTGACCAGGTCCTCGAGGTCTTCCTGTGCTGTCGAGGGTCGGCTCCTAGAGGTGGTAACGTTAAGGCTCTTCTGTCGATGATATCCAACCACGATGTCCTGTGGGATAGCCTTTAACACTTCGGAAACCATTGCTATATGACAGTGAGGGAACTGCGGGTCCTCCAGCATCTCTTATATTACCGTAGACGAAATCGTATGGGCTCCGATATCCCGCTATATGACTTTATGAGCTCGCCTGACTGAGAGTTGGCAGGTTATGCAGATATTTTCCCTGAACGTTTTTTGCGTTTTCGAACCAGCACAGAGCCTTGATACTGAAACTTGTCAATGCTATTGAGAGGAGTTCTCATATGCATGGGGTACTAGGACCACTCACAAAAAATTCCACTGAAATGACGATCCATTAAACTTGAAGAGCTTTAGTTTTGCAAGCCTTGGCCCAATAGTGGCAGTGGTACACACTTAGGAAGATTTCTCAGCCTAATGTATTCTTCTTATAGACTGCATGGGCAGTGGCTCAACAGGGGCATGTGTGCCCGCAGTTGGAAAAATAGAAAACCTCAAGATTTTTTTATACAATTTTCTCAGGGTGTCTGCGGCTTGGTTTCCATTTTCTAGTGCGGAATTGTACTCAGCTGTGGCCTCGTCGTTAGACATCTCAGCATGACGTTCAGCATTGAACTTCGTGAGATCAATCGTGCTCTTATCGAGACTCTAAATTAAGGTCGGGAGAGCTGCAATTTTGAAATTGTTGGATTCGATCGGGAGGGATGCGATATTGAGATAATGCCAGTCGATGTCATTTGTGTCGTTTGTGTCTCACTTCGTCCGTTCAGTGCCGTAACATTTGTTTTTAAGTCCCTCATGACTTTACAAGTTGAGTCCGCTGACGTCTTGGATCTTCACACATCTTGAAGCGCTTCACCACCTGTCCAAGTTGAAATCCTTGTTGTGGAGTTCTAATGCCAGCCTCTTCAACAAAAATAAAAATCCCGTTGGATATTTTTTGCGGTTTACTAGGTTTGTTAGTTGGTTCGATGGTTGGCGAGTGACTCTTACCCTCTATGGGGGACTGGCCAAGAATCACGAGAATTTTTCACCGGCTCCCGCTGTGTTGTACTTGGGCGCCTCCTCTCGTATTGCTTATATTGTGCACATGACGCTCTTTGTAGCAGGCAACATTACATGAACCCAACAGTTCCAACATTCAATGCAGATATTCAAACCTATGTGAAGCAAAGCGTGAGTAAAGCGGAAACTGAACAAATACTTTGCAACCACCTGCGATGCGTACAATTTTGTTTACTTTCGTCAAATGCAACATAAGCATCCGCCAACGTTTATGTTTACTCCCCATTCCCCACAAAGATCAGAACATTATTATCCAACTTTATTTTCAGGTTTCTGTCGTACACCGCTCACAACTTTACCTAAATGCAAACTCCAAATTAGGCAGATGTGCAGTATTAGGCGTTTCCGCAGCGACATTGTAAGGACGAGCGTGTGGCATACCCGTTGTCCACGACTGAATGGTAATGACAGATGTATGTGCGGAGAAGTACGGCATGTATCAAGATTGAAAGATAACTTGACGCATCTTAGCGCAAGAAAAACTGAATAATAGGCCGACAGTGCGAGGCGAAACAAAACGAAAGACGAGTGGTACACTTACAGCTTATTAAGAGAACAGAGCGCCCACATATACGAAAATTCATCTGCACACACCCGTGAATCATCCAAAGGATGCTCGTCCGCCCAAGGCATTGTTATCACTATTCTTTAAAGGCTTAGCAATCTCCATTAGGAATTATAAAGCAAAACTAGTTTGACTCACCCAGGCTAGACAAGTGGTTTGAATATTGTAAGCCTCGAACAGTTCAGGTGCGGTTTTGTTCTTGTTTCTGCCTATGATACTGGCATAAAAAAAGAAACAGTGGTTCACAGTCGGGACAAGACCTGCGATGCGCAGACAACTGTGCAGTCGTATCGTTCTTTAAAATATTTGCGTGATCGCTGATTCGGTAGTTGACGCAGCGACCACTTTGTCAAATGTAACATTTGCAAATGGCTGAGTAAAATCAGAAAAAACCACATTAGCGGAACAATGCATGTAACGCTTAACGTGCTGTATTTCACGCCCACTTGTAGCGCCACCCGTGATTCGGGGGCAGAGACGGGCCAACTTGTACAGCATGGAGAGGACAACAGATACTACATACCTGTTCGCCGCCATCTTAAGGTTGTCGCTAATCCTGTTAAGGTGCGGGACCACTTGTACCTTTCTTTCGAATATTATGCTCGACTTCATCGCCCTCTTTAGGCTTTGTGTTGCCTTTCAGCTTCGGGAGCAAGGTTTCTCTCACTGACGTCAACACCGTGCGAGGGTTCTTGATCTTGATCTTGATCCTATGAACACGCAATGCAATGAAGACACGAAAAAGTAGGAACATGACGCGTGAGGAAAGATTTTGTGCCTTTCTGCGAGGACGACAACGCAAAGAACCCGCAAAAAAGCACAGAAAAAGACAACAATGACTTGCTGGATGTGTTATTTAGCGCAAGAACACAAAAACCGGGTTCCCCTTTGGGGGTCATTGTTAGTGAACGCGCCACTTGGTAACTGGAGGTTAGGTGATTTTTGTTGAATTGCCTCAAGCAACTCAAAGTCGATGAGCCTTATCAAGATACTAACTCCAAATATATCATTTTTTTCAGGCCAACAATAACATTGGTTTTGGCTTTTCTATAGATACAGAAGAATTGTTTTACCCTATATCGCATCGCGAATTTTTGGTTGCCGTCGAAGCGCGCATCGATGCACTTGGTGATCCAGAATATCAAAACGCAATTGGTCTTAGCTCTGGCAATTTTCCGGCCTTATTGGAAAGCTATTTCAAAAGTACTTTTATTCTTTTTGACAACGAACTATACTTACAAAAGAAGGGTATCTGTATTGGTTCGCGGTTAGCGCCTCCACTATGTGGCGTATTTCTTTCTGAAATAGATATAACCCTGTACACCTCTTTTAAGAACACGCATGTTATAAGTGTTTTTTACATAAGTAGACAATTTTTTATACTTTTGGGCAAACAGTGTTCTTGAAGTGACAATGATGAAATCAGTACGGTTTTAAGCCTTTTTAAACTTCATGACAATGCCTATCTCTTACCCACGAGGTTCTGTTAGACAACGTATTGCGGTTTTTATATTTAAATATAATGTTTTGAAAACAAAATTTTTGTTCGTAGTACTCACCACGCGCTAAAAACGAGCTCTTACCATATGACTCCGCCCACTCGAGTATTGTAAAACGAGAGATTGCAACAACCTGCCTGGGGTGAGCGTTTAAAAAATCGGGCGCTCATAGGATCAAGACGAGTTTTCACAATAATATTGAGCGGGTTTTGAACGCAGGCTACCCACGCTCGGTGTTGACGTCAGTGGGGAAAACTGCTGCGGAAGCTGAAAGGCAACAAAAAGCCTAAGGAGTACGATGAGGTCGAGCGCACTGCTCTAAAAAAGGCACGAGTGGTCCCCTACCTTCACAGGGTTAGCGACAACTTCAAGAAAGTGGCGAACAGGTATGGAGTACCTGTGTTCTTCTCCGTCCCGAACAAGCTGGCCCGTCTCTGCTCCCGAACCATGGGCGGCACTACGAAAGGGTGTACAGTTCCGTTAAGCGTTACGTGCATTGCTCCGCTCGAGCGGTTTATCTGATTCGTCTGAGCTGTTGCAAGTGCTTCATTGGACAAATTGGGCGCTGTGTCAACGACAGAATGAGAGACCACCCAAATATTTGAAATAAGGATACGACTGTGCACTTGTCGTTGCACTGCAACTCTTTTTTCCGACTGTCAACCACTGTTTTTAATGTCAGGATCCTAGGTAGAATCAAGAATAAAGCCGCACGTGAACTGTTAGATGCCTACCACATTCAAACCTTTGGTCTAGCCTGCGTGAGTAAAAATACTGTTTTGCTTTAATTCCAAATTAAGATTGCTAAGCAGTTAAGAAATAGGGATAACAATGCCTTCGGCTGACTAATATCCTTTGCGTGTTTTATGCATTTTTGGTTGTGTATTTTGTGTATATTAGGACGTTCTGTTTACGGAATAAACGGCTGTAAGCGCAGCAGTCATTTTTTTATTTTCTGTTGCGTCTCAATGTTTCTATAGCTTTTCGAGAATATTTTCCGCTAAAAATTATCATGTTAAGAAAATACCAACTCGCTCAAAAAGAAATTATTCTCAAGATTGAAAGATTCTGTACCCCTTGCGTCGCAGTTGCACGTACCCATTCTTAAGGATTGACAAAGTAAAAGAACGCGCCAAGTGGCTGATACGAAATGGTTAAATTAAAGAAAATGAAGGAAATAATAGAGTCCGGTAAATATAACCCACTATAACATTATTAGGTCGGTGTGTGTTAGACAGCTCCCAGCAGATCCAATATATTCAAGATATTCGGCATGAATTTTCTGTTGTTTTTACGCAGTGCAGAGCTGCGTGTGTTACACGACTTCTTCGGTCACCACAACATGGTGGTGCAGATCCGTTCGCTCGTACATTCACTCGACTAACGGATCACCTCTGTATTGCGTATTGCGTCCACAAATATAAGCGCTGATATACTGACCGACTCAGAAATCGGCCACCATATCAAATATTGGAGTGCAATCAAAGAAAATTTCGCTATAAACTCGTATCACCTGACGATTTGTTCTTGTTATTTTTTTCGTGCAGGCATTTCATCTCGCTCCAAGGGAGGTCCATAACTTCATGACCTCGCGATTAATTGTTTTCCAGAAACAGTTCTCTCCAACAATACTTGACCTTGCTTGCGGTTTACCGTTTCCAGGGGGGCCAGTAATTGTACAAGAACATGATAAAATTTGCTTTCCTACTCTTTTAGTGAGGACGCTACTATTATCATCCATACTATTATCGCCATCAGTATCATATGAAAATCACCACCAAAACGGCTGTTATCTCATTTTCCCTCCTCATCATCATTATGTATCAAGATTTTTGTGTAAGAAATGTAAGGAGTGACTGCGCATAAAGAAGTACGCTACATGTAGGGCACTAGACATATGTGACTTAACATACTTTGACGATAGCGAACAAAAATTTAATTTCCATTCAACGTACATTACCTCGTCAAAGGGTTCATAACGTCGTATGTTTGTAACTGACATGAGGCATAGCAATGTGCCATCGATAAAGGATAGAGGGCCGTGTCACCCATGACAGACGCACACGCAGCTGTCTCGACCTCCCAATCATCACAATTTTACTTTGCTATAGCATACTTAGACAGCGTCTCTGAAAACTTATGGCTTCAGCTGCACACCGTGAACAGAGTTGACTAAAACCAATGGCTTAGCCACCAAAACGGAGCAGTTGCACAGTGCAAAGTTCCTATTAGAAATATTTTATTGGACATCTAGCTTAGTGATCTTCCCACCATAAGCTATACACTGGATCAATGCCTTCAAATACATCACTCCGGTAATGTCATGTCCCCTGTCAGGTAAGGCTTGGGAGGTTTGTGCTCAGTTGGAATCTATCTAGTGGTTGTTCTGAAATCCCACATGACTATCTTTACAGTGCTTCATGGGCTAGTGTTCATTTAGCAGCATGTTTGGAATGTATGCGCTCGTTCCTTATTTAGCATTCACACTTTTAATGATTTTTATTATTGTTTTGTAGACAGGAATTGTAGCACTCAGCCGAAGTTTGTTACAGATGCAGCAGCAGCAGCAGTAGTAGTAGTAGTAGTGGTAGTAGTAGTAGTAGTAGTAGTAGTAGTAGTAGTAGTAGTAGTAGTTGTAGTAGTAGTAGTAGTAGTAGTAGTGGTAGTTGTTTTATGGTGTGATGTGACGCGTACACATTACGCAACTATGAGATGCGCACAGTGGCGTAGCAACAGGGGGGCCGGGGGGCCGTGGGCCCCGGGTGCAAGGGGCCTGTGGAGGCGAGGTAGTGTCATCTACTTGTGAAGACACCCGGAACTTGTTGATATGCTCGCCTTCCTTGACTACATACGGGGGGGGGGGAGGGGCAGACAGAAGACCTACGGGCCCCGGGTGCCAGACAACCTAGCTACGTCACTGATCATACATACATACGAGATGTGGCGCATACACCGTGAACGTGATCTTAAAAATTAGTCACCGTTGTTTGAAAGCTGCGCAAACGAATCAAGACGTGCTTGCCAACGAGCTGCTTCACAAATGTGCAGGTGTGTTTGCAATCTATAAAGTATTACTGACAACGCGGTAACGCACCAATTTTTTCACTGTACGTTTTGATGCGGTTCACAAAAAATAGTGGTGTAAGATATCATTGTTTGGCAGAGTTCAAGGTCATCAAAAGGCATGAACCAGTGTGAGCTTGTAACAAAATTCAACTTAAGGCGACAGCCGCTTCGCACGCAAGGGGATTGCAGAGGTAATTTTGCAAGAAATGGAGCCATCAAGGCATGCCCAGCTAAGCGCTGCTATAGGGCACTCGAAAAATTGAGACTCAAGATTACTAATTATTCTTTACACGTAAAGAGGCCCACGTCGCAATGACACACATCTAGCGCAGCATAATTTGTTTCTGACTATTTCGATTTCTCCCTTTGGGCTGCATTAAGCATTGGCCTCGACAGTTACCAAGGAGTCCGCAAGCGCTCGGTTTCGTTTATTTGAATGTTAATGTTGGTGGAGAGAAGAGTACCGGCAGTGGCCATTCTGGGCAAAAATGCGAAATAAATGGTAAAATGGCTGACAACACTCAAATGCACTAAACATGGCACTGTGGCATCAATTTGCTGCTTGGACTTGCCATTTGCCACGTACTTGCCATTTTATTCAGAACGGAAAACACAACTAGCACTTAATTTTCGGCTTAGTTTAATAATGTTGCGTGTGATAATTTGTGCGTGTGTTACAGAACCTGATATACTGCAGAAATGAGTTGCGCCGGGTGTATCCCGAAGACTCCAAACGGTTCGCCTTACAAAACCATAGTGCGAGAATTGGAAGGTAACTTACTCGGCGCATTGTTTTCACTCGTAGTGCATACACTGTGTATAAATAATTTGTGAGTATCAGGTGACCACTTTTTGGATATATCTCCACCATTTGGCAAACATGAATATTGGCGGCAACTAAAACCCTGCAGGGACTGCGGATCACTAGACATTTAGGAAAAGTTTTATATAGGTGCACAAGAAAGAAATGTTTTAGCATTACCATCTGCTGCTTTCTTATAGCTTCAAAAAGGCAGCATCCCTAAATGTAGTCTTGTTTTCACACGCCTTTCGTGGTCATGGACGGGTGTGTACGAGTCATTATGCGCTAAGCAACGTATCAGGCAGAAGCACTGCCATAGTGACGTAATTTCTAGATCGCACACCAGCCAACGCAGCTGAAGTGCACAATCGGGACGCCGCTGTCTGCGTGTCCACGAAAACCAAAGAGAAATAAAATATATTCCTTTTTTTTTGTCTGGTATTTCTATAAGCTATTAAAGCACTCACTATGTTCCGCTCGCCTCACCGTTGCGCAAGAGTTCACTGTACCATCGTTTCTATTTTGCCGAAGGCCACTGCTTCTTTATTTCCGCTTGCCCAACTCCGAGCAAACAAAAGGCCCTTCACCGAAGAGTCGAGAGCTTCGTTTCTTTGTGAATAACAGCGGACGCGTTAAAGGAAAGACTCCGACATCCGCAAGCACGGTTAGCGCCGATATCCGGGCGCAAGCGGCCATGAATCAGCCAGCTTAATACTTACCAGTGTGTAAAGACTTGCTGCTCTCTTACATCGGGCATGCTGCCATGGTCGAGTGAATATTTATGGGGGCTGCAGAATCGCTGCAATGAATTGCTGGCTGCTGCACGCCGTGGCTCTTGCGTTTATACGCTTTGGCAGCAAGCAGTCGCTGTGTTTCTGGTTTCTTTCTAGCACACGCGCTTACAATATGGGCCCAAGGGTGAGCTTTTGTTACAGAGAAAGCAGACGCTTGATCAGACAGTACTACGGCGCCAGGTTATTCATTGGACATTAGACGGTGGCGTGATTCAGTGTGCTCGGTCGTTGGCTTCCTTTTGCGAAGGAAAAGTTGCGCGCTTTTGGGGGCCTGCCTTACAATTTTAGTGTGTAGAGATGATCAAGCGCAGTGAGAAGAACGAAAAGATCTTGCAAAAAAGACGAAGGAAGGTAGTTTTAAGTTATGGATTTGTTTCTTTGTTTTCTTCGTCCTCCATGCATTGTACGCTCTTCCGCTCGAACTTTTAAAGTACAGCGGTTTGTTTATTCCAGTCCTCTGGCATGGCGTTTACATGACAGAAAAAATAAAAAGAATACGTTATAGCCAATTTTTTAAGGTCAATGACTTATCCGCATTTTAGTCGTGGTTATACCAACTCTAGGAATAAGAAACGTTCCTTAGGATAACCCAAGTTTCGCCTCCACTGCTGCTAACAAGGCGAAGCAGGTACCACTCCCCGCATACGTTTCCACCTAAGGATTACTGTTGCGCAGACGGCCGCGGCGACGGCGCCTTGTGACTTAGAGAGTGACGTCACTAGTCTTTCATGTATAAAAGTTCTGTCCTAGCAACTGATCTCACGTCTGTTGCAGCCCCGCCACGTGTAGGCAACGCATAGCGAGGAATTTCGAGAAGCAGCGTTAATATGAGGAGGGGCAATGGGAAGAAAAATGCAATACGACCAGCGCTGGCGGACTCGCACTCGTAGCACTGCCGTGGAATTACAGCACAGGGCAGATCCGCACGAGCACATTCTCCTGGGGCTAAACGATGTCCTACATGAAGAACTGAGCAGTAAGGCATAGCATACCCCTCTCGACAGTTGTAGTTGTAGCTCTCAAGAACTTTGCTTTACATCCGATTTCGCAGGGGAGGCATTACGAGCAAATTTTTTTGCCCTGAACTACGCTATATTCTGCTGGTGTAATATGTCACCGGGTATGTAATCTACAAATGTCTGGGAACCCTAATGTTTCCTTCCTAGGACAAACTTAGAGAGCCGCCATCGTGATATCTTGTTCAACAAATAATAAGTTTATGTGCCATCTTCAGAACGGGTAGAATTCTCGTTTTTAATCCCTTCGTTCGCTGTGCGGATCGTTTTGGCCCGTTTATCTGACATTATCCCCGATGCATCCCTCGGGGTGAAATAGGCATGATGCGAATGTTTCTGGGGGAAACTAAGCAGGCTGTTTTTCCATATCTCTAATAAAAAAATATATTTTCTACAAATGTCTTGAACACTTTATTGAGTATAATTTACTCACAATGAGACATTTAAAATTGACAGCATTGCTGTGCTCTTAGCTGCCGACAACTGGTCAAAACCATGGTTGCGTTATAGTTGCGAGGTTTCAGCGAGTTAGTATTCCACAGGTTGATTTTCAACGACAACGCCCTGGAAGTCGCCTAATGCCTTATGGGCTGTGCTCATTGCGCGTGATGTCGCGCGCAAATAAAGAAGCTGAAAAGAATTAAAGAAGCGCAGAGAAGCTGCGTTGTGTGACGTTGTACTCGCGCAGCAAAATACAGTGAGGTCGCTCTCACTCTTCCCCATAAAAATGTCAGTACGGTGCGGTAGGCTACTCTGAATGCGCAAATAAACTGCATGCACAAAGCGCTGGACACATAAAGCACTACTTTATATACATTCACGCCCCACGAATTTATACATGATTTTTCACACGCGCAGCACAGAACGCGCATAAAAAAACAAGAAATGTTGCAACCCATTAACCGATACACGCTATTGCGCTGGGAAAACCCCACGAAAGAAGAATAACGTATCTAACAACAGGCTTCTCTGCCGAGAAATATATATCAGCTCACGCTCAAGCAGGTGGTCCGGGGCTGCTATCTCTTGGCAACTTTCTGAAGAAAATAGTTGCCCTTTGAGGTAATAACACCTACAAGTGAGTGCACACCTGATTGTGAGTTGATATATGGTTGCTAAGCTGAAATATTGTCTTCCTAAGTGTGCTTAACTTCCTACTTTGTTGCTTAACCAATCTATTTGGTCCTAATGCTCATTTACTTTTGGATCGTCAGCTAACTTTAGCATAATGCAGAATTCGGCTTGTCGGTTTACTTGCAAGTGCAAACTGCAAAAGCTCACAAAGATGAGAAGCAAGAGAGAAGAAAAGATGAGGCGCTTACCTGAAATGCATGCACAACCTTCCTACTCCGTATTTGCGCCCATATATGTGTTTACTTTCAATAAAACTATTTCATTGTGTGTAAACGCCTCGTCCTGTATTCTTTCTTCTTTCTCGTTTTTGTGCGCTTTTGCAGTTCAAGGATTCAAGAGCGTACTGCAGTACACATTTCAGAAAAAACATTTAATTAGGTGTATTTAAAAGTTGGCGTTGAGCGTCAGCCCTGTAGGTCAGTACAGTTTTATTCGTCGGGACCAGGCGATAAAATAACTACGGCCTGATAACGACGATGATATGATACTACTGAAGATGATGATGCTAATACCGCATTATATAATGCCAACTACGAGGACTATATCACGACCATAAGATGGCGGTACGAAAATGACAAAACAATAATTTTCAAATTAGGAAGGCAACGACAGTAACATGCCACTGTCCACAACAATAGGGATTTCTCCCTTGTTCGTTGGTCCATTATTGTTTGTGGAAAACCTATTTACCAAAGAGGTGTACGTCAGCTACAGCTCTTGTAGCAGCATGTTGCAAGGCAGAGTTTAACCAGCAGGCACAAAAAGCTCATGCTGAAGGGACCTATGAGGGTCTATTGATATGTTTGCGTAAAGCGTTGATGGCTACAACATTGTGAGCATATAGTCCTATTATAATTTTCTTTCTACAAAAGCATTCAAGCAACACAAAAATGACTCAAAGCAATTGTAGTTACAGCAAGTGTTATAGGAGGTAGCTACCAGGTTCGTTGCTGCCGCAAACAGCTCCATTAACGCGGTAGTCTGTAACCTGTGAGAACTTTACCAATGAGTTAAATTTTTCAAACGAATTAGCTAGGTGGCTGACTGGGTTAGTCGACAAAAGAAAATTAAAACAGCGGCATGCTAACGGCGAAAGCGCAAGGACAAGGTTGACGAGGACAAGACTGCGGCATTACGGCAGTCGTAGGGCAAAGTGATTGCATGAGGCAAAGCTTGCAATCTTGCAGAGGCAAAGGCATGAGGCAAAGCTTGGAATCTTGCATGAGGCAAAGCCCACGTGCATGCCATGTTGTATGTGCCGCTGGACTAAATAAAGGAAGTTAGAAGGAAGCGCATTGGAGTATGGCCTACCACTGTGTGTTTCCCAACATGTTTTCGGAGGAGTCTTTTCCAGACAACGAGTTTGAAGTTGATTGTGACGTATAAGGAAAGTAATTGCGTGGAGCTTATCCTTACATGTACGTGATTTCTAGAACTATTCCATTAGCTGCGGGTGCTGCGATTCCTAAGTTTATGCCTTCCGTTGACGATGTCACCTCTGGTAAGCATAAATTTTATTGCTTTCCCAACTGCTACTAAGTGCGTGGCCAGAAATTCGCTAAGAAAATGCACCGTTCCACTTAGGACCGCCAAGTAATGCGTTAGGGTGGCTTTGGGGAAACTAGTGCACTGGAACGTCCATGTATTTTGCAGCCTGTTTAAATGACATATTCTGAATAATGGCACCATTTTTAAGTGTTCTAAGTATACATCATTTCGCTATCGCAAGGCTTCAACTGCACAATTTCTACTAATGCCCCCGTTTAGTAATTACTCAGTGACTGCTAATGTACTAATTTTCGCAGGGCGCTTCGCGCACTTTCCGGGGAATTATCTATCTATCTATCTACGTTTGTATAAATGTATACAACCGTTTTACCGCCTACTTGGATCACTGGATAGTCTGTGGACGAATGGCTATCCCGTCGGGCTGCTGCACTGAGGTAACAGGATTCAGAACCAAGCGTCGGACTAACTTGGGTCCCTGAGTACGTGACATTGTCACCAGATCGTGCAGATCATCACCAAACCTACATCACACCGACATGAGTGCCTCTAGAAGAGGGACTGGTTAGGTACCGCTGTTCGAAAAAAAAATTTGTTTGACGCCGATTTGGGTCACTGGGTATGTGTCAGCAGGGGCGTGCCGCTCTTCAATTAACTTTTTTAAAGAAATACAGGGGAACTACACAGGCCTGTGGAACTAGGGAATGTGCCACTCTACTTTTCTATTTCCCCGACGTAAAGTGGAATCGACACCACGTCTAAAGGCTTCGTTCCGACGCATTAGCGAGTGGCGCCACAAATGCACTGCGTATGTGCCGCTTTTCAATGAACGCCTCTCAGACCAACGCTTCAGAGGGCTGCGCTGCGTATGCGCTGGTTATGTGCCACTCTTGAATCAACCTCTCGCTAACTTGTATCGTTGAGTATGTGCCGTACGCTATGCGGCAAGCGAGTAAAGAATTCTGGGCGTTCGCAGCCACCGGCGGGCCACACTTCTCGTCTCTCAGATTGCGTGCAGGCTCATGTGCTCACGCCACAGAAGCTGTGGCGTGAGCATAAGTAAGTGCTAGAGAGCAACCACGTTGCCGCATGTCGCGTTTCTTGGTGTTCCGGGCGTGCCCTATATTTCGGAGGTGAAGAGCAGGCTTCGCGCCGGATTGCTTTTGGGGAAGCGCGACAGAGGAATCCCGCTGCAGCACAGGACTCATACGTAACTCGTTGCAGCGGCGTTAATTGAATGGCTTTGTGAGCTTCAGCTAGTTGTTACCAGTTGTTGTGAACGCCCATCTTAAGAAGTGTCGTAGTCGAAGCCGTATATGGTGTCCCTGGGCAAATATGACGGCTTCGTATATTTGAATGTCTAGTTTTTCTATCTCTGCATTCCTCAGCGCCATGTAGGGCGTGCTGCATGTTATTCGACTGGTGAGGAGTGTTTGCATCACGCGTAGTGTGACTTCTTTAAGTCCGCTTGTATGGCTTGCAACACTCTTGACGAGAGGCGTGAGCCGTGATAGCGTTCGCTGTATTTCCGAGCAGATGGCCGCCCTGGACCCGTCTTTGTAGATTTGTAGCTCTACAACTCCTAGGGTTTCCCCTTCTTGAATGGGCGATCTTTTGAGGGTTATGCTGGGATCCAGTTCATTTTAGGTGGGCGGCCTGCCTTTTGTTGTTAACTTGCGGACGGGGTTTCCCAACTTCTCGGGAGAACTTCGGGTGCCTCAATTTTGCAAGCAGCTCTCGATGTTATCTACTATTTCTTGTAAGTGCATTTCTTGCTTTCCCTTGTTTCAGATTTTTGTACATAATACGATATCATCTCTATAAAAGGTGCGTCGTAGCTATGGTATGTCGTCGAGAAGGCTGGATAGTTCGATCATGGTGACATTGAACACCAACGATGACATTGCCGAACCCTGCGGAGTGTCTTTGTTCGGCAGTCGGAAGCAGTCGATACCGAGGTTATATATATTAACTCTGGTCAAGCTGTCCGTGAGGAAATTCCTGAAATAATCGCATGTCCTAGAGTCGCAGCCTAGATCTTCGAAGCTGCAGAGGATAGATTAATGAGTGACGTTGATAAAGGCTCTCTTTACGTCGATGAATAAGATCAAGGATTTGGCTCTGGTGCTCAGGTGATTGTTGACAAATGAAGATTTCCCATGCTGTTCTGACCAACAAATAAAAAAGAAAGAGTTCAATTAAGTGACCGGCGTAAAGATATTGCAGACGATATTTTAAATTCATGCCCCCAGCATGAATAATAAGTAACATTTGTAACCGCTGACAAGAATGATTGTTCTATTAAAGAAAAGGGTGACAGGATACATCGCAAGCGGATTCTATTTGTTAACATTAGCGTAAAATGATGTTTTGATTGTCCGGTTGAGCAACAGGCAATGCTTCTCATTTATGGCGAAAATGAGTATTTTCTGAGAATGAGAATTCAAACCGTTCTACATCGTGAGAGGTGACTTTTTCAGCGCCATCGAGTCATGCTTCAATGAAAATTTTAGCCACAAGAAAAGACGGTGCATTAAATGGCTCACATGCTGACAAGGAGCCTTTAGCTTGAGAATCTGTAACTTCACGTGCCTTGTAAAAAAGACTCTCTTTGGGACAAATATAAAAGCTCAATGAAGAAACTTCACATCCCACGCAATGTAACTAGCTACGGCCACGCATGACGTTGTCACCATCAGTAGTGCGTGATACGTAAATTAATATTAAGCTTGCGTTAATTGTGCTTTGGTTGTCGGAGTGCCAGAATAAATGGCTGATTGAAAGAAGAATATGCTTCCGCACAGCGCCGTTTTTATGCCTTTTAGATCATTGCACCACGTCCCACGAGCAATGAACTGCATCCACCTAGAAACATTTCGCAGGGGGCACCAGTACTGGGGCGCGTTCATGGGCTTCTATCGATTTTTCTTTCCTCAATCTCTCTTTCAGGCCTTGAACCGATGAAAAATAAAGCGAGATTTTGGCTCGAAGCTGCCACCATGGCTCATCGCGATCCCCAGTTCGAGTTCCACTTTTACGCATTTGTCATCCCCAGCGAGTTATCTGTCGACACGTGGTGGATTGGCTTGGAAATCGAGAGGGCTTCGCAGGGATTTTTGCAGCCGTTGTTCTTTTTCTAGTTCCCACTGGAGCGAATTCTTGCATTTATCATTCTGATTTCTCATTTCTTATTTTCTTCTTTTTTAGTATTCTTGTAGCGATATTATTTAATTTTTTATTTGCTTAAGAGAACTTCGTTTTCGGCAAATATATGGAAGGGAAGCACCAATGTGCTGCCGAACTGCTGAATGTTTCCAGAGTTCGATATACGTTTGTAATCACTATTTTTTTTTTGCCTCGTGCTTAGAGCAACCTAATATGTAAATACAGGACAAGGTCCTGCTTTTGAGTAAGTGGCTTTGCTAAGCATTGGGAGAAAAGAGAGGTGGGCCCAGCGCGCAAGAAGAGACAAAATTATGATGACGATGACGACAGTCACTCGTCATCATCGTCCTTTTTCTTGCATTCGGCTACTTTTTGTGCTAACATTTATCCCATAATAGCACTATATATGTGCACTTTAACACCATTCCGGCAAAACAAGATTGACAAGCCGTCAAAAGAATTTTGTTAAAAACTCCTGTTGCAGCCTTCCATCTAAAGGCATATCTTTCGCCAGTAGAAGTGCTTATAAGAAAGAACCTATTGAGAAGCATTATGCGGGCTGAATTCGTAATAAGGAGTGCAAGTAAAATAATATCAATAATTCGCTGGCACAGGAGGCAGCATTATCTACAGCTGTATAGTGCAGACACTCCAAAACATGCATCTTCTCTATTGGATAATTCAAAAGAAAGTTCTGATGCCGGAGCATCAATCGCCAATTGTTATGTTTTAGAAAGTCGATTGCCTCTACACTGTATGGGTGTTAGGCATAAAATATGTACATTCTTGCGCGTCGCATGGCAGCATCATTTTTTCTCACATAGAGCGTACGCTGACACAACCACTCTAAAGATGACCAAGCTAATAATTTCTAATTGACATCACACATCACAAACAAGGCAGTACAAGGAAATGAAAAATTTGCCCAATATGCCCTGAATGACAGCTCACCGTATGATCCTCCTCTTAACGTAAATTAGATGCCTTATCTAATTGATTCAACTGTTCTGCAAGTCGAAAAGTTGGAAGTTGCAACTGCATGTTGAAGACTCATTTCACGCAAAGTGTTCAAATATACATACTGAGTGATTAAACGGGGCACCTGCGTCTACATTATTGTACTATCCATCACGTCACTTTGGTAACACATGTTGAATTTGCAACGTACCTCAGAAAACGGTTACTCAGAAAAGCAAGTTATGTGCTAACAAGCTTCCCATGCCCTAATGTAAAGTAAATCTATTATATATCATTGCTTGCAAAAAGAGTCTATTTCAATAAGGTATTATCCTTTAAAATAAAGACCGAAAAATTTACTGCAGCTCAAATGTAGAACTCTTCCTTAAAGTTCCTAAGATGTTCATCAGAAAAAAAAAGTTTTCTTAGAGGAACGTTTATTTCGATGCAAACTGGAATTTCACAATTGTAAAACACGTAAAAAGCAGAAACGCTTTCGTGAGGCAACCGAAGCAGCAACTTAGAATACGTTGATGTCACAAAAACGAGAAAATTTATGAGCCTCCAGAAGCAGATACTTGATCTTGTGCGCAGAGCATTCTTGAAAACTTTTTGCAAAATTGTTAATTTCAAAAGACTTGAAACACGAAGTTTGTAAATTTGTAAACGCGCACAAAAAAATGTTTATCGCAGTTCTGTAGGCTGCATACCCCAGAGCATTCGTTGAAACGGACAACCATTATGCCTCATTTACAGAGAACGTATATCGTTATAATATTTGTCAGGGTTTTGCGCAAGTCTCACTCACAAGTAAGTGGCATATTTCAGAGTGGTGTAAAATGCACAAAATGTGTAATTTAGATGGCCTATGAGATATAGTGTACAAAATTAGGGTGCAATTCTTTGTCAGCGTTGGTTAAAATAATTGCATGCCACATGTAGACACACAAAACATACCAAGACGAGCACACCATACGGCTAGGCCATATTTCAAAAGGGGCGGTGCTCCACGCATTCGCACTTTCTTGACAACCTCACTCAACGAGCTGCACCATACCCCTATAAGAGAACAATGACCCCCTCAAATAGTTGAAGATGAAATTAAATATCTCGATGCAGGCAATAGTAGTTAGCCTCACAAATATAACATACATGTAACGACAAACATCTACTATAATTAGTCTTCATACACTTTGCATCAACACCGAACATTAACCACAGTCTCGAAAAGCATAACACATCCTCATGCAGAGTGATCCACCAGGAACCAGGAAACACCACGCATAGCATACCGTCAGTTGAGAAACTTGCGAAACATCGTAACACAATATTACCCCATCGTTTCTATTCACGCAGATTCATGTCCTTGCTACAAGCAACGTTGTAAGGTATGCGCTCACATTACCATTTCAGTGTCAGTAGTGAATGCCGTAAGCTTAAGCCTTAGAAAAAAAGAACTTTCACGTGAAAAAAACAAACATTTGAATGAATCAACACACCCCTCCGATGAAGCCAATGGTGTCTTCCATTTTATCTGTTTAATACACTTACATATTAGAGAAGCCAATTTTCGGAGACATCCTAGAGCAAGAAACGAAAATGCAATAGCTGGCTGTTGAACCACAACTGAAGCCAACCTAGCTACTATCAAAAACATATGAAGGGTATTTGAGAAAGGAGTGCTTTGTTAACGTACAGAAAGATCGTGAGCTTAAGGCACCCCTTTGTGCTCCCAGACTATTATCGAGTCGCAAATGAAGAACCAGTTATTGTTTCAGGAAGATGTACATCAATTTTCTAATATAACTGCAGAAGAAATTACAGTGCTGAAGTCAGCCGGCGTCTTGCAAGAGCATGTATTTTTATTATAATTCATGGGAGCCCAGCAGTTGAGTAAACGAAAATGAACCTCACATATGCAAAAACAAATGCAGAGAGAATACGCTAGCATCCGCAGAAGAGCAGGAATACTTTACAAGACTTACAAATACATCCGAAATTGTTTTGGGGAGCAGATTGCACATGTGACAACAACCTATTCAAGACAATTTTAAGAATATTTTGATTGGAAATATCAGCACACAGCTTGATTTATAACGTTTGTAGAGTTATAACGGTTAGCTTGCAGGGGTCAAAATTTGTGACCGAAATCGCTTCGGCCAATGTTCAAGACTTTCGTTATCGCAGTACACAAACTATAAAAAATTGAGGTGGCTTCATAAAGCATAAAGCATAAAGCGGCTTCATAAAGCTCCCTCTAAGTATTGTATAATATAAACGTTCTGAATAGCACACGAAACGCAGAAGCTATCTTTCGTCCAGGCCACGAACGTTTTCGAAAAAATGCGCCATGGCATGTTTGTGGAAGAAATATAGGGCCCACTAACTCAAGCAAATAAATTATTTTTCTATGGCTGGGGATTCTGGACATATGCGCCAGGGCGAAGTAGTCCACCTACAGAAACAATTTAAGAAAAGGTGTCCTGAAGTGTAACCAAAAATAACGTTGCACCCAAGTTTCTATACACAAGTGCTATAAGTGCCTGCATTCCGTTGTGTGCAACCAGATACACAGCAAACACTTCATCACGTTTTCTATGTGCTCGTAGTCGTTTGCTGTCGCGCTGAATTTTCATTAGAAAAGTATGTATCCATGACAGACAAAACTGTATGTGCGTATGAAAAACGTGTCACTACGCCGGGCCTAAAAAAACGGCTCCCTTCCAAGGAACGGAGGTGCGAGAATGTGGCGGGGAAATATATACGACACGCAGCCCTTACGGAGGAACAGTTAGAATGAGGGCGAGAGTTGGCGCGTGTACGGTACGCGCGGAAAACGCAAGCAGAGACAATTTTGTCTGCAGTAGTAGAGCGAAGCTTCTGATGTGGACGCGTCGCAAAGCCGGAGAGCGCATCGACGGGCAAATTACGTGAGAAAAAAAAAAACACTACAACATTATTTACGCGAAAGCGTAATGGGCGCCACTGTAGCCGAACATCCGGTTCGGCGTCCGGCTTCCAGCGTAGACCATGGTTTCCGTAGAATTATTTTGAAACAAGCATGCCCTACATGTAGCGTAAGGAAGTTACTGAAAGAAATGGATTTATCAAAGCAAAATGCATCAGGAATACCGCAAAACAGGACTTACACACAAGCTCCAGATACGATAGCGTAGGATTGTAATATGAAAATGCAAGAAAACATAATTCTGTTACGTGGGAACTCATAACAAAACGCCGTTTTCCAGCGTTTCTACCATTCCAACAGCGGCCATTTCCTCCGATATTCGCGTGCGCCGGCACGCGCGAATTTCAAAAGCCATTGGTTTCCCGCACATCAGGCTCAGATAAAGGGTGCTCCTTCCAACCTCAACGAGTCGGCTCACGGGGCTGCGCGTCAACTTGCCAACCGCGCTACCCTCGACCAATCGGAAGCCGACTCCCAAGAGAACAGGGACACACCCTCCACCTACCACGAGATTACTAAACACTACTGTCTCAACCGTAGAACCTACTTTGTTCCTCATCCGCAGCTCAATAGAGCTCAAACGTTAACGCTCAGTCTACTACAAACGAATACGTATCCAAATCCGTCACTCTTACATAAAATCTGTCCGGATACTTACACCAGTGCTACCTGCCACGATTGTTGAGGAATAGCCACGTTCGACCACATGCTCCGGCGGTGTGCGCGGTCACGCTCTATCATCGATAACAGCTCGGCCAGATGGGAGGCGGTTCTCCGCAGCCCTCTTCTGGCTGACCAACTCTGGGCCGTCCAGCAGGACCACGATGCGGCCGAGAGGCTCGGCCTTCCGGTTCCCACGTGGGAGCAGCCCGCTTCGTGAATACTCATGACCTGCCGGACTTCATTAAAATGTTGCCATACCATACCATAACGCTGCGCTCCCAGTTCTTTAATTACAGATCGACGCGCAAGAAAACAAGCCCGATGTAATTGCTTTACAAGAAACAAACGTGAAACCAAGACTCCCGGAGTACGTCACTTACACGGACCCCACGGAGAGAGGAACGGCGGTGCTCGTCCGCAGCAACGTGGCGACAACTGGACATGTCACGGCGCTGGGTTGGGGGCGAGCACACGCTGGTCGAAATTCATGCGAGAGAAATAGGCAGCTCGGGCAATTTATTTGTAATCAGCGCGTACTGCCGGCCGTCGCAACGGCAGTACGAATTTGACCGCATCTTTAGCCAGGCGAAAGGGTTGGCGGGGACCAGACCGCTCCTGATGCTCAGCGACTTTAACGCCTCTCACACAACGTGGGGCTATAAGTTTCAGTCCAAGAGAGGAAAAGCAGTGGCCAAAGCAATGGAGGATCACGAGATGGCCCTCCTGAACGAGCCGGACGTAACCACCAGAAGAGGCAAAAGTGCCGCGAGGGACACCACACCAGACCTGTCGTGGTTATCAGGCATGCTAGACGTCTCCTGGAGAAGCAAAGAAGTGGACCTGCGGTCTCACCACAGCGTGGTCGGCATCACGATCCGAGGCTCCCGATATCGGGCTGTGCTGGGGACGGTGCGGATCACGGATTTGGACAAGATGAGAAAGTTTACCCAAGAACAAGAAGAGGCGTCCGAGGAAGAATCGGGACAAGCTGAACCACAAAGGACCTACACGGAATAAGCGAGGGACCAGAAGAAGACCCTCGATAAATTTACCCAAGAAATCGCAACGACGTCGCAGACACCATACGTGGACGCCAGACTGACCCACATGTGGGTGGCCCGACACTCGTTAACGCGGCGAAGGAAACGTCAGAGACACAACAGAAAGCTGGCCAAGCGCATAGCAGTCTTGAATAAACAGATCGCCGAGCACGCGGCCAAACTATGTAAGAAAAATTGGCTGAAGACCTGCGACGGCCTGCAAGGCAAGCTCTCGACGTGGAAGACGTGGTGTCTCTTGAGGCATCTGATCGACCCGCTGAGTAGCAAAACTGCGACCAATCGCAACCTCACCAAAGTATTGAACACGTACAAGGGAGACGGCCGCAGGCTCCTGGAAGACCTGAAGGCCAAGTACTTAAAAACAGAGAAGGGCCAGTACCCGGTGCCCGAGAGGTACGAAGGACCCGTCGACGAAGAACTGAACTGGCCGTTTACCATGACGGAACTGTGGACAGCGATAGATGATAGTAACAAGAGAAGTGCACCCGGCAGGGACGCCATAACTTACAAATTACTCGGTAACATGAGCGGTACAGCGGCCAGCGTCCTCCTAGAGCAAATTAACGAAGCCTGGGAGAGCTCGCAGTTGCCGAAGGAATGGAAGGACGCCGAGGTCCGCTTCATTCCAAAGCCCGGCAAGGCTCTCACGATAGACAACATGCGGCCCATCTCCCTCACATCCTGCGTGGGGAAAGTGATGGAGCACATGGTCCTTCGCCGGCTGCAAAAGCACTTCGAAGAAACGGATCAGATGCCAGAGACGATGTACGGCTTCAGGCAACATCTCAGCACCCAAGACGTGATGATCCAACTCCACGAACTGGTCGTCAAGACGGCGACGAGGCACGCCCCGCGCGGGATACTCGCTCTCGACCTGAAGGGAGCATTTGACAACGTGTCCCACGCGAGCGTGTTGCAGAATCTAAACAAAACCCGGTGTGGCCGAAAGACATTTGGCTACATAAAAGATTTTCTGTCGAACCGAACGGCGACCATCAGGATAGGGGAAGAGAAGTCGGACCCTGTCAAACTCGGCGATAGGGGCACCCCTCAGGGATCGGTCTTGTCGTCCCTGCTCTTCAATCTGGCCCTGCTGCCCCTGCCCGATCTACTCAAGCAAATTGAAGGCGTGGACCACGCGCTCTGCGCCGACGATATTACGGTGTGGACGGCCCGAGCCGGATCCGATGCCTGGGTGGAGGAAGTCTTGCAGCGGGCGGCAACGACCATGCACGAGTACGCAAAGTCGTGCGGACTGAGCTGCGCTCTCCAGAAATCAGAGCTGCTCATGATCCAACCGGGAAAATCCAAGAAGGAGCTGCCGCCGAACGTGATTGTCACCATCGCCGGAACTACCATCAAGCCAACACAGCAGATTAGGATTCTCGGCCTACTACTTCAGAGTGACGGGAAGGCACAGGCCGCCATCACAAAAATCAAGACTTCAACCGAACAGATACCTGGTATGATTCGGAGGGTATCTCATAGAAACCGAGGCCTTAAAGAGGATAATGCCATGCGCTTGGTACGCGCGTTCGTTGTGTCGCGGGTTACCTACGCCGCACCGTATCTCCAGCTGACGAAGGCGAATAGGGACACCCTAAACATGATGCTTCGTAAGGCAACGAAGCATGCACTGGGCATGCCTATTTACTCGTCCACTCAGAAACTGCTAGACATGGGCGCCCACAACACGGTGGAGGAGCTCATCGAAGCCCACCTTTCTAATCAGAAAATCCAGCTCAGTGACACGGAACATGGACGAGCCGTCCTACGCAAAATAGGATGGCAGATCGAGCCAGTACCCATCAAGACTGCCCTTCCGGAAGACTGCAAAACGATCATTCAGACAAAACCTCTTCCCCGGAACATGACGCCGGGCAAGGACGACGAGATGCGCACCGCACAAGCTAAAGCGCCAGCCCGAAAGCTGCAAGAGAACCCCAGGGTCCTCTACGCGGACGCCTTGCTCCGAAAACACAGTGACCGTGCAGCGGTGGTGGTAACATCAAAAGACAGGCTGATCGTCAGCGCGTCCCTGAAGACAACAGACCCCGCAGTTGCCGAAGAAGCGGCCGTGGCCCTCACACTCGCACAGCCGAGCGTGGACACCGTAGTCACCGACTCAAAGAAAGCCTACAGAAGCTTCCGCAGGGGGGGTAATCTCCTCCACGGCCCGAGCCATTTTAGCCAAGCACAAGCCTCCCGGAACAGCCATTGAGCTCGTGTGGGTCCCGGCTCACTCGCAGGTAGCAGGCAACACCATCGCCGACTACCATGCCCGAGAAATGTCAATCCGGGCCGAGCACGAGCCGGAAGAGCTACCGCGCCCGGTTACCAGCTTTCGGGACATTACCCGGATGTACCTAGAGGAAAGGTGCAGACTGCCAAAACCGCACCCCAAACTGACCAGGCAACAACAGACGATCCAGCGTCGAGCGCAGGCGGGACCGCTTGCGCATCCCGTACTCATGAACCCCATGTAACCTGAGGAATACGATATGTTCTGTCCTTTTTGCAGAAGAGAAAAGGACACCCTGCCGCCCGTCTTGGCAAAGTGCACAGAACTCAAGACCCCCCCTCCTCCCCTTCCTACCAACGCCCCCAATGCCCAACCCCTTGAGCGATGGGAGACCTTTTTATCCAGGCCCACCCTACCGATTCAGCTCGCACTGACGGACAGGGGCCAGGAGCTGCTGGAAACATATGGGTCCCGTAACTAGGGAACCACCCCGTCTGGTGCCTGCGTGCACCATCGATTTATTTCGGGCCCAGTAAATGTAGCTTCATCATCACCGGTTCTTTACAATACCTTCAGGTGGTGCTCAGGTCCGCCGCATCGCGGCCCACGCAAGAGGCCATGTTTTTGCTAGAAATCTCAACTTCGTGCATAGCGTTCACCGCCAGCATTTCCCCGTTAACATCCCGCTTACCTAAGCTACAATGGCTGGGAAGACTGAGGAACGGTCAGGCATCTTTGAATGCTATCGCGTTCCACTCTTAAAGCTTCAGCGTTCCTACAAATCGTTCTTTCCTTTAATAAACACAATATTGCTGCTAACAAAGGTTGCGACGGTTACAATGCATCCTAATATGAAATTTGAGTAGAGCTCGATGAGGGCTTTCTTTTCGCGACATACTAGTCTAATAATTTGAGACCGACATCACCGTACCGACTGGCAGGGGGCCAGTGCCATCAGCGTCTGCGTCAAGGTAGGAGCAGTACGGGGGCACTCGCATGATGAGCGGCATCAGAGCCAGCGGTTGAAGATGACGCCGAACGCTCGAGTCGACGACGCCGAACGAGCGCATTTGCGCAGTTGCGCCGAGTGACACCGACAAGCTAGCCGTAGTAGAAGACAATGACAGAAGCATTTTGAGTGGCACCAGTCCCTTTGCGTGGTTACGCTGAGGGACGCCCACTCTCAACTCAGCAATAGGCGCCTAGGTGCTGGGCGCTAAAACAACTATACTGAGGAGAAAAGATGGTTGGGCTAGTTCATCGAAATGCGCGCTGAAAAAGTTTGCACGGAGACACGAGGAAAATGCCGCGAAAAGACAGGGACGAGCGCTATTGCAACTGAAGTTTATTCAAAACGTACAGACGAATAAATAGAAAAAACCGAAACAGAACAAAACAAGGCCATCATTTTGAACATCACGTGCTACCCCGTGTACCTGATTGAGTTGGCGAAGAACCAAAACTCCCTACCAGAGAAGTGGACGGAAGTCTTGTTAACGCACTCTTCTCCGTGGATACGCATATAGAAGGATTCCATGAGCTCTCGCACGACTTGGTCCCTGTGCCTGAATAGGACTGTTGTTTAGACGTGCGACATTGTTTTGGGAGGTTACCTACGTGATCTCCCCCAAGTAATCTTCGGTGCTCTCCTAATCGTTCATTAAGGCGTCGTCCGGTTTGGCCAATGTACAGTATGCTGCAGGATAATGGCACCTGGTAGACAACTCCCTTGGCACATGGAACGAACGGAGCTGTATGCTTGATACTGCAAACATTGTTTTTTCTTTCGGCCTTCTTCTTCCGGCTGGCTGCACCTACGAACTGATTGCTCACAACTTCCGAGGGGCGGAAAACACTATCGGAATGCTGGATAGTCCGGCTACATTCTTAATGCCATGTGCCTATTTGTGCACGTATGGTATAAAGAGAACATTTCGACTGTCAATTTCCTGGAGTTTCGGTTGCGACCCTGCCTTGATCCACCTTCCCGGTCTCCAACAAGCTTCCACGATTACATTCCATAGGGTTCCCACTTCAGTTCACCCTTTCCAACTGGCACGCAAGACATTCATTGATTGCATGTAGGCAAGGCATAGAGATGGCTGCTTTAAGACAGAAAGTAACTATCCCGTTCTTAATGACTTTGGATTGACCAGATGGCGCTCATCCTTGTCTTTTCTCGTCATTGCCCTCGCGTCGCCGCGCAAACGTTTTCAGTATTCTCTAAAGCAAAGTTATAACGAGGGATATCGTCTATAGTGTGCGTGGTATTCCTTGGAGTAGATTACCTCTTAAAATGCAGTAGTGTGGGTATGAAGAGCAAATAATGAGCTTCATAATTATAATTCCAAAAAAGTCTAAAATCTATATGACAATTCTCACAAGGATAGTTGCTGCCCTAGTTTTGACACTGCAGGGGTGATTCTTAGGCTTTCGTTTCTTCGGCAATAGGGGAGATACTTTGATACTATCCCACTTTGCTATGGCACTCGCTTTCTGAGGTCGCTCATGAGCATTGCGGAATCACGAACATGGAAAGGTAAAAAAAAGTCGCAGTTTCGCCGCAAAGGCGAAGTGTGGACTGCGATAGCAAATTAGTGGATAGCTACAGGAAGGAAGGACGTTAGTTTTATAGGGCCCATATACGTATAAACATAAGTATAATAATTAAATTAAGAAGCATGGTGGTTGGGACACATGAAAAAACATGAACACATCTCTCTCTATGAGCGCGGTAACTCCCTCTTAAAGCGCTCTAGTGAGGAAGCGCGGCAGCAGCAATGAGCGAATTGAACTACGCACGGTGCCTCGCATCAGCGCGAACAAAGCCGCAGAAAAATAGTGCGCCGTGGACTGCGTCCTCATCGTAGATGGCTACCAAGGTCCGGGTGGTAGCAGGCGGTCACACGTGTCACCTGGAATAAAATGCGTCCGTCCACTCCCGACGGGCTGTTCCAGCAGGCTCACGACATGGCCGTGAGGCTTGGCCTTCCAGTCCCGACGTGGGAGCGGCCCGCTTAGTGGTTATATGACTACTTGCTGGACCAAATAAAGTTTTCCATCCATCCATCTATCCACTCCTGACCTTCCCCCGAAGCCTTGCGCGTGACGGATGAGGGCGCGCTTCTTCGCCGCTTCCATCCCTTGCGTACGCCAGATAGAGCCGTGATCGCCGGCTCGCACTGGCACGCTTTCATTCGCACATACAGAATACGGCACGGCGTCATCCTTGGACTTCATACGGAACCTTACGACGATGCCGATACCGACAAGGATGGCAGAAATGCGTCTGAAGGGTCCATATAATTGCTATCGCAATAAAATTCGATGTCGATAGAAGGACAAAGGCTGCATAACGATGACAGCGTCACCACAACGAGAAGTCGAATTATAAATAACAACGACGGTACAACGACGACCGCTTTATGATGATGTCTAGAAAAGGATATGACAATGTGTTTATAACGATGAAGGCATGAAGGCTATGGTATGAAGAAAAGTAGGGCGCTCTAACGTAAAGCTATTCGAAAGTTTTCGATTCCAATTCTGCAATCAGCCCTCCGCGATTGGTCAAAACTTTATTAGACCACCCCACCTTCACCTGTCTGTCACGCGACGTCACGAAAACCGCGATAGCTCCCATCTAATATGACGTGTACACACTGATTATGCATGATTTGACCGAAAAAACAAAAATTGTTATTTCTGATTCAACGCCTTTCACCATTAGCCACCGGCTATTGGTCAAAAGTTTTCGGGCTGCACCCACTTCACCTGCCTGTCACGCGACGACACAAAACCGCCAAAACTCACGGCGTCAAAGTGACGTGTACGCATTAAAGAGCCATTAATATGCCGAACCAAACTGAATTTTCTTCTGAATAATCATTCCGAAAGAAATAAAAGATTGCTGCCGCCAATCGCTCAGGCGCTGGCTACTCGTACCAGCCGGCGAGCATGGGTTTATTTGCGTATAATAAAACTTCTTGCGCAGCCGTGTAACATTTTCGCGACAGTTTGGCACGTTGACGACCTCATTCTGCCAACTCTTCGCTGAGGATTCATTTTGGCGTCATTCTTAAGCTTCCGTTGCATAACACCACGATTTTCGGCCAGCCACTGCAAGCTAAGTAAAAGAAAGCAGACCAATCGCAGACGCCAGCACCCCCTTCTTTATACGGTTATCGACTTTCAGTGCAGTGGCTTGGACCTATCGCATCCCTCTCCGCTTGAGCGTGCCCCTCGCCTCTTGCCAGCCAATTAGACAAGGCAAGCCGCTCAGTGTAGGCAATGCTATTCGTTTTTGAAGGAAACAAAATTGACCTGCTATGAACGAGGAGAGCGTTTGAATGGTCTGTTCAGAGAACCCTGCGGGTGACGGCCCGATGCTTGCGTCGGCTGTTACGCAAATTTGACGACAGGAGATTCGAATAAAAGTATATTGGAATGGTTTTATGTAATAGGGCCCGTGAATGACGACGCTGGAATCACGACGTTGGCGCGAGCTCGATGGCTTCATTGCATAATAGTGACTGTTCACTGACGACGCGATAACATCAACGCCACGGCAATCATGAGATAATCACGATTGAATGGCGGCAACATGATTATGACAGAAGAACGACAAGGAAATTACGTCTATGGATCGAGGAAAACAGTATGGCGATGACGTAATGAAGACGATGTGATGAACACAATGACTATGGTAAGACGACAGCTTGACGACGGAGGCACAATGATAAGGCTATGACGATGACTGACACCGGCGGATCACGACGATTCCATGACGAGAGTGGGATGACGAAGTTAAAATGACGATTATGGAAGGATTACGAGCGGCTTCACGACAATGCTAGGCAAATAATGTTGGACATCTGCATGAAGGCGATAGCATTATCACAGCGACATGAAGAGTCAGATGACAACGCTGCAACGACTACGGCAGCACCAGAACCATGGGCACATGCCTATTTGTCCAAACTGTCGGATACCTTGGGCCATTGGGTGAGCGTAGAAGACTTGACGACGACAGTGCGACGAGATTTGGGGCGCAATAACTGAAAGCTATTCCGCACTTTTTCCATTTCATTTCTTCCAACAGCCCTCCAATATTGGTCAAAATTTTTTCGCAGCGCATTGACTTCCCCTGTCTCTCACGCAGCGTCGCGAAAAACCTGGAGAACGCCCCTTCTGAGATGCAGTATAGACACGGATTATGCATTATCAGCTCAATCAAAACAAAAGTAACTATTTTCAATTCTACACCTTTTTTGTCATTATCCCTCTTTTATTGGCCGAATGTTCGAAGGCTGCGTGCCCTTCGCCTGGCGGTCACGCGACACCGCAAAGCTGCTAAAATTCACGACGCCAAAAAGACGTGCGCGCATCAAACATGCGTTCATATGCCGAACAAAACCAGAAGGAATAGGAAGAAATAGTGACTGCCAACCAATTAATCAGACACTGGCTACTCTGAGTTGCCTTTGCGGACGAATTTATTTGCTTCTAATAACGACGCGATGTGCGAATGCACATCGCGTCAGCTCCGCATTTTCTTATGATTCTCGGCGGAAAATCGCATTTTGTGGAGAAATCCATTGATCTTCAAAAGAACAGGTGCCAAGGAGTCCAAGGACGCCATTCCCTACCAGGTGGGCCCGTTTTTCGGCCATCAATCGGTCCTTCCTCTCGCTGCGCGTGGCGGTAGATCTACACCTAACTAGAACGCCTCGACACCTCGAACGGCTCCGCCGCAGCGGTGGCTGAGAGAGCTCGGCCTACCGACGGAGATACCCAGGCCCTGCTCCCCAATGGAAGTCGTGAGCGTTGGAGGCGAAGAAATGCAACCGGAGGAGTTCGGAAAAGAATCAGGTTGGTGCGAAGTTAGAAGAGGCACAAAGAAGCGATGCAGCGGTGGTGCCGGATTGGCGGGACACGAACAGCAGGAAAGAGCCTTCGTCGGGGAAGCAAAAAATAGAAACAAATGGAAGAACGAACGCAAGGTGCGACAAATCATCAAAGCAAGTAGGCTGCCTAACCTGCCAAAAGAAGACTACAGGGTTATCGTGCGTCCACGTGGCGGACTTAAGGTATCAGACTACAAGCTGGATCGCATTTACTACTGTCTGCGCAACGCTGCCGGGGTCGGCCGAGAGACAGCGGAGGAAGACAGCATATGCATAAACAGCAAACAAGATATAGTGGTGCTCAGCACGCCTTCCGAGGACCGAGCCAGGAAATATGGGGCTATCAATAAGCTACGCCTTGGAGAACAAGAATTTGAAGCAAGTGCTTACAGAGCAGCTCCTGATAATACATCCAAGGGTCTCATCAGAGGAATATCTCAGGAGGAGAGTCCGGAGGACATAGTGACCAGTCTGGTCACGCCACGCAATCCTGGAGTCTTGCACGCCAAGAGAATGGGTAACACTGACAACGTGATCGTTTTATTTGAAGGTTTTCACGTCCCAAGATATGTGAGGTATGGAGCAATGCTTATCCAATGCTCCTTGTATAAAAAGCACATCGACATATGCTATGGATGCGGAAGAACAGGGCACAGGGCTGACGTGTGCCCCAACCCTGAAGACAAGATTTGCCGGGGGTGTGGGTGCAAGAATCCACAGCAGGATCACAACTGCAACGCGGAGTGCCAACTGTGCGGCAAAGACCACCTCACGGGAGACAAGAAGTGCCAAGCAAGATACAAGATACCGTACCTGGTCAGGAGACGCCGCTGGGAGCGACGGAGGAGGGAAGAAGAGGCCGAAGAGGAAGAGTACTACTACCACAACTACAATGAAAACAGAGGGAGCAACAATAATAATCATAAGACTGTAGCGAGCAAGCAGCCCTCAACTGACAGAGAAGACACAAGCAGGAAAAACTATGGAAGACACCGCTCCGGTTCCTTCCCGAGACTGCCAGGGGAAGCCGGTCGCCAACGCTCCAGGTCCAGGTCCAGGACCAGATCGTGGACGAGATCAAGGTCGAGGTCCGGTTCGAGAACTAATCGAGGGGGAGACGGGAGCAAAGCACAGGTGAGCTGGGCAAGCGCGGTCTCCGGCACTGCTACTCAATCGCCTAAAGTTAAAGGGTCCGCCCTAGAACAGGAAATGACACAGATTAGAAACATGCTAGAACAGATTACCCGAGAGAATGCAATGCTTAAAGATGAGATCAAGCAGCTTAGGGCATAAAACGCGAAGGTTCAGCAAGAAAAGAATGGCAACGCACCCTCCGCCAGTACGACGTCGACGCGGAGTCGGGCTCCAACGCCCGTTCCCACGCAAGCGAACGGAGAAGCACCACCACACAAAAGGAGGGCGCAAGAAACGGCTGAAGAAAAGAGCGTCTTTGCAATCAGCGAGGTTATGGGAACGTTTAAAGGAATGTTCGATGGGTTACAGCAACAAATCACAAACATGTATGTAGAGATTAAACAACGATTCGATGGATTAGAGAATAGAGTAGCGGCACTAGAAAGCACACCAAAGGATATCAGGCCAGCAGGCGCAGGACCGGTTAAAAGCAAGCCGTATAGCAGGCCGAATGCGGTAGAAAATAGCAAGGCCACCGGGGAAGAACAGATAAATCAACATGGCGCCGCGTAACCAATACGCGATTTGGCAACGGAACTGCCGCGGGTATCGTCGCAAGCGAGGAAACCTGCAGCAGTTCATAACAAGTAAGGATGCGCCAGATGTCATCGCCCTGCAGGAAACCGGGGGGATCGCAAAATTATCGGGGTATAAATCGTATAGTGCTTCCGGCGAGAAGGCAACCGTCACGACGCTCATACACAGAAACCTCTCGGCTGTCGAGCACGATACCGATGTGCGCGGCATAGACCACGTCCTGATTGAAATAATCCCCTCCCGTAAAGAAGAGGGAAGTCTATTTATTCTGAACATATACAGTCCACCCCGGCACAAGCCCAAATTCGGCCCACTCTTCCGCAAAGTGTTGAGCGTAGCGCACAAGCAGGCACTAGTCGTGGTCGGCGATTTTAACGCGCCACACGCGGCTTGGGGATACAGCATAGAGAACATTAAGGGCCGAAGCCTGTGGGCAGACGCTCAGCACGAAGGCCTAACGCTCATAACTGACCCTCAGGCACCAACCAGAATAGGAAACAGCGTAACCAACGACACGACACCAGATCTCACATTTACGAAGAATGTAGCAATTTCTCAATGGACAAACATGCAGGAAAGCTTAGGTAGTGACCACTACATCGTCGTCACAACGGTACAAGCAGGCCCAAGGAAAAAGAGGGGGAGAGAACTGAAGCTAGTAGAATGGGACTCTTTCCGCAAAATCCGACAAGATGATGCGGAAGACACTATAACGGACATAGAGAAATGGGCAGAGAAACTGCAAGAAAACATTAAACGAGCTACCAAAACTGTTCCAGAGGAGGTAGGTATAGAGGAGATGGATAGCAGATTATTGCACATGTGGGAAGCGAAAGGTAGCATGCTGAAAAGATGGAAAAAGCAAAAACATAATCGGAAATTAAGGAAGAGAATTGTGGAATTAAACAAGGAAATCGAGATATATGCAAATAGGTTAACCCAACAGAAGTGGGAAGCCACGTGCGACTTGATGGAAAGGCAGATAGGAATGTCCAAGACCTGGAACATTCTCCGATGCCTCTTGGATCCCGGAAGTACAAAAACCATACAAAGACACAATCTACAGAAGGTTATACACAGCTACAACGGCACAGAAGAAGAGCTCTTCCGAGAGCTCCAAAAGATGTACGTTGGAGATGCGGATAGAGAAGTACTTCCGGATTACCTAGGTAACGAGAATCCAGATCTTGATACCCCTATTACGGAGGCAGAAGTCAGATATGAACTGACCAGGCTCAACTCGAAATCTGCACCAGGACCTGATGGGATAAGTAACAAAACACTTAGAAACCTCGACGATGTATCCATCCGAGCTCTCACGGACTACATGAATAACTGCTGGGAGCAAGGCAGCATTCCAAGTCAATGGAAATCAGCCCAAATTATTTTTATACCAAAGACTGGAAAGACACCACAACTGACTAACTTAAGGCCCATATCCCTGACATCCTGCGTCGGTAAACTCATGGAACATGTGGTTCTCACACGTATCACGAGATACATGGATGATGGAGGACTTTACCCACATACCATGATTGGATTTCGACCAAAGTTATCGACGCAGGATATTATGCTCAAACTAAAACATCAGATCATAGATGCGGGTGAGAAAAGTCTAGACACTAAGGCCATACTAGGTCTCGATCTAACTAAGGCCTTTGACACCGTCACGCACAAGGCCATACTACAAAATCTCCAAAAACTGGATGTAGGACGTAAAACATACGCGTACATCAAAGACTTCTTGACAGATCGTACCGCAAAGATTTCAATTGGAGAATCCAAATCGGACGCACTCAAGCTAGGTAATAGGGGTACCCCGCAGGCTTCAGTCCTATCTCCCTTTCTATTCAACGTGGCAATGATTGGTCTTCCTGCGAGACTCGAAAAGATAGAAGGACTCGGACACAGCCTCTACGCGGACGACATCACCCTTTGGGTGGCGGGTGGAAGCGATGGGCATGTGGAAGAGATCCTTCAAACCGCAGTAAACACGGTAGAAGACTACATCAAAGACAAGGGACTGAGATGCTCCTCGCAAAAATCAGAACTTCTGCTCTATAGGCCCACATGCCGGGGTCGAAAAAGCATTAGGGAAAGGCCGGGCATTGTGGTCACAGTAGAAGGCACCACAATACCGATAGTGGAGAGCCTGAGAATACTGGGACTCCGCATATCCGAAAACGGCCATAACGGAGAAACCATTAGACTACTTGACAATAGTGTTCAACAAACAATCAGACTAATAAAGCGGATATCCAACAGGCACTATGGCATGAAAGAGCACAATCTCATCCGATTAATAGAAACATTCGTAATCAGTCGTATTGTATATGTGGTTCCTTACCTCAAGCTCTACGCTGCGGAGAAAGCCAAGATAGACTGCATTATTAGAATGGCCTATAAGCAAGCCTTGGGACTTCCGGCAAATACGTCAAACGAGAAATTCTTGGCGCTCGGCGTGCACAATACATTAGACGAACTTATTGAGGCACAGAGAGTAGCGCAGTATGAAAGGCTTACGCAGAGTTTGACGGGGAGACACATCTTAGATGACATCGGAATAACCTACGAAGCACAGCACGGAGTGCGGAGAGACATCCCAAGGAAAATAAGGGAACATCTATCAATACCCCCACTCCCCAGAAACATGCACCCAGAGTTTCACCAAGATCGAAGAAACGCACGAGCGAGAGCTCTCCACAAAAGATTCCGTGATGCCAGGGACGTGGTCTATGTGGACGCGGCAGAGTACGCAAATGGACAGAGTATGTCGATAGTTGCTACGAGTCTAGAGGGTGACTGCAGAGTTAGTGGGACGGTGAAAACATGGAAGGCAGAGGTGGCGGAGGAAGCTGCCTTAGCACTGGCAATAGCCTCCACGGAAGCCAACACCGTAGTAAGCGACTGCAAGACAGCAGTCAAGAACTATGCAAAAGGAAGAATCTCGCCGGAAGCACTCAGAATTTTAAACAACTTTCGTGAAGATCGCGACATTCACATTATATGGGCACCCGCACACTCCTCCCTTCCCGGGAACGAAATAGCGCACAACCTGGCTCGAGAACTGACAGGCCGAGCAGGTGACACGCAACAAATACTGGGAACGGAGAGAGACCGGATGACCAGCTTTAACGAGATCACCAAACACTATAAATTGGGAAGGGCCCATTTCCCCCCGGCACACTCCTCGTTAAATAGACGGCAAGCGACGGCATGGCGCCTCTTACAAACAGATACATATCCGAACCCGGTGGCCTACCACTGCTACTACCCGGACCTTTACACGGATAGATGTAGATTCTGTGAAGAAAGGGCGGACCTACAACACATGGTATGGGCTTGTCCTCGTACACCCATACAGAATAAAATAATTAAAACCAGAGAGCAGTGGGAGACCGCGTTGCTCAGCTGTGCACCGGAAGACCAACGCAAGGCAATCCAGCAGGCCGAAGATGCCGCCAGGGCCCAAGGGCTCGAGGCCGTCATTTAGGTAGAGGCCTAGGTCTCAAATCTGCTGTGCACAAATAAAGTTTATTCCTCCTCCTCCTCCTCTAATAACCATTACTGCGTGGCGGTGTAATACCACCCTTTCGGCACGTTTACAGTATCGTTCTGCCACCTGTTGCTCGCATAGAATCTATTTTAGCGGCATTTTTATACTTCCGTTGCACGCCGTCGACAGTTTTGACCAACCATCGCAAGCTAAGCAAAGCGAAGCAGGCCAGTCGCAGACGCCGGTAACACCCTTCCCATCCAGTTATCTTCTTTCACTGCGCCACCTTGGCCTCACCGAAACCCTCGGCACTGCTGCGTGCTCCTCGCCTCTTTTCAGCCTATCACACAAGAAAAGATTCTCAAATCAAGCAATGCTATTCGTTTCGAATAGCATTGCTTGATTTGAGAATTCTATTGAGAATAGAAGTCGCTTTCTATAAACGAGGAGACTGGTTGGTCGGTTCAAACAACGCTGCAAGTCACCAGCCGATGCTTGCATCGGAGGGTACGTAAATTTGACGTCAGGAGATTGGAGCTCAAAGAGATTTCGATAATAATGCGTTATAGGGCTCTTGAATGACGAAACGATAGTGCCGACGACGGATTACCTGCGCCGGCCCCACCACGACGGTGTGACAAAGAATGGGCTATGAATACGTGACGATGGCGGCATGCCGAGAGTTGCATGACAGCTGGAATGACAATGATGCAAAGACCACGAGGGCATCAGAACCAAGAGTCCATACCTCGTTGCCGATACCACTAGTCGGCCTAGAGGGCGTGAAGGTGACGACATGACAAGAGTGGTATGATGAAGCCGGACTCATAATGGTGCGTTCAAGACGGCATCACCATTATGAAAACCCACCGAGTGGCCCAAATTATTAGCCATTTTAGGCCTCTGCGTCAAGATCAGATGCTAGGTAGGTAGGTAGGAAAGCAGGCATGAGGGTAGGGATAGATAGATAGATAGATAGATAGATAGATAGATAGATAGATAGATAGATAGATAGATAGATAGATAGATAGATAGATAGATAGATAGATAGACAGATAGATAGACAGATAGATAGATAGATAGATAGATAGATAGATAGATAGATAGATAGATAGATAGATAGATAGATAGATAGATAGATAGATAGATAGATAGATAGATAGATAGATAGATAGATAGATAGATAGATAGACAGGGAGGCAGGCATGCAGGCGGGCCTAGAACTGCTGAAGTACTCAGAGTGCTAATCGCATTAAAACAGACTTCAGGATTAAGGATGCGCCAAATCTAGTGCGGAAATCATTTGTGCAGGTGATCTCGCCGAAATCATACAGTTATGTGAGCCCTGTCGTACCACTTATTTAAGTATCAGTGGAATATACATATATATATATATATATATATATATATATATATATATATATATATATATATATATGTGTGTGTGTGTGTGTGTGTGTGTGTGTGTGTGTGTGTGTGTGTGTGTGTGTGTGTAATCTTTAAGGTAATGAGTGCAGTGTCCGAAAAATTGGAGGACGCTTAAGCTTCGCCTTCAAGAGTGGGACGCGACAGCGTTCCCGTCGACCCGCCAAGGGGTATAAGACAATGCGCTACGGCACAGCAATCACTTACGATGCGCCCCGCATCGGACTTAGCGCCCACCTATCACGCGGTGAGCGTCGAGCAACGCAGCGTTCGGCGCGTCAACGAAACGTGCGCCTGAGCGAACGAAACGAACCAAAGAACTCGGTGTCTCGGAGGGGAAACGATCTACGCCAGCCAAACGTCGTGATCGGCACGGGCAGAGAGATAGATAGTAATCTAAACCGGATGCACGGCGAAGCGTCGTCAGGGGAGAGGGAGTCCTGCGACGCGCCTGGCAGCGGTCCCAATGCGCGCGCGGCGCGCCTCCTGTCGGGGCAGCGCCGTACATTGAGAGGAGGGGGTCTTCTGTGTTTGCCGCAAGATGGCTCTGCGTGTGCGGAAAGCGCAGAAGAAATGCAGCGGAAACGCACTTCGCAACTCGTGTAATTGTGACTTCTGTACGTTACATGTTCATAATTACCGATATACACCGCAGTATAACTTTCCACGGCTCGTTTCGAAGGCAACACCGCATTCACTAGAGGCGCGTTTGCACCGCTTGGAAGCATCGAACTCGTGGCTGAGTGGTAGCGTCTCCGTCTCACACTCCGGAGACCTGGGTTCGATTCCCACCGGGCCAATCTTGGAAGTTGCTTTTTATTTATGAAGCGCCTGCCGTGATTTATCGCTCACGGTCAACGCCGCCGACGCCGACACCCGACGCCGACGACACCGGCTTTTCTGCGACACGAGCTCCTTAACGCTATCGCGTTAAAACTACATCATGATGCCATTTTTATTCAGTCTTGCGTGCACCCTCGCAGGAGCGGAAGCTCAAGTAGCGCTCAACGACAGTGGCCAAGGTCAGTTGGCTCGACCGTACACATGGTGCTGCAGATAGCGCAAATGTATTCCTTTCTCCTACCCTTCGTCGCTACGATGTATTTTGTATTAGGCACAAGCGTCCGTATTACGCACCCGAGAGCAACTCGAGCAAACGGCGCCAAGTGTATCAAATGCCCCTGTCCAGCCCGCTGCATACTTTGGCTGGATGTGACGACTGTAATTATCTCCTTACGGCTGGCTTCGCAATCTTACAGAAAAAAAAAATCACGCCTTTCTGGTAACAACGGTCTAGACGGCTCGCTACTCGGCTCGCCTCGGTGTTCTCCATAGGAGTGGGGTAATTAGCGTAATCTTCTCCTGAATACCGCGAATGACGACCGAGTGGTTGTTGAGTACTGCAATCCTGCTAACAGCAAATTACTGTTCGTGCGTGCGAAAGAATGGACTTACTCAGCCTGTAGACTCTGGGAAGGGAGATTAGAACAATTTGTAGGCTGTCATCATGTACAAATGCAAAGCAACATTGCTGTATGATGACAGTGCATGACCGTATACAACAGTGCACTGGTGTACATGTGTATACATCCGTTTGCTCTTGTTTCCTTGCATGCTGGTCTCCAGTGAAAAATTCTACAGAGCAATCCATAATTCCTTCCCAATAAAACCCGCAGTGGTTGCTCAGTGGCTGTGGTGCTGGGCTGTTGAGCATGAGGTAGTGGGATTGAATCCCGGCAATGGCGGCCGCATTTCGATGAGGGCGAAATGCGAAAACACCCGTGTACTTAGATTTAGGTGCACGTTAAAGAAGCCCAGGTAGTCAAAATGTCCGAACTCCACGCCTACGGCATGCCTAATAATCAGAAAGTGGTTGTGGCACGTACAATCCAATCATCATCATCATCATCATCATCATCATGATCCTGGTTACGCCCACTGCAGAGCAAAGGCCTCTTCATACTTCTCCAACTAGCCCGATCATGTACTAATTGTTGCCCTGTTGTCCCTGCAAACTTCTTAATCTCATCCGCCCACCTAACTCTCTGCCGCCCCCTGCTATGCTTCCCCTTCCTTTGGAATCCAGTCCGTAAACCTTAATGGCCATCGGTTATCTTCCCTCCTCAATACATGTCCTGCCCATGTCCAGTTCTTTTTCTTGATTTCAACGCAGATGTCATTAACTTGCTCTTGTTCCCTCCCCCAATCTGCTCTTTTCTTATCCCTTAACGTTACACCTACCATTTTTCTTTCCATAGCTCGTTGCGTCATCCTCGATTTAAATAGAACCCTTTTCGGGAGCCTCCAGGTTTCTGCCCCATACGTGAGTACTGGTAAGACAAAGCTGTTATATACTTTGCTCTTGAGGGATAATGGCAACCTGCTGTTCATGATCTGAGAATGCCTCCCAAACGCACTGTAGCCCCTTCATATTCTTCTCATTATTTCCATCTCATGATCCGGATCCGCGGTCACTAACTGTCGTAAGTAGATGTATTCCCTTACCACTTCCAGTGCCTGGCTACCTACCGTAAACTGCGTTTCTCTTCCGAGACTGTTAAACATTACTTTAGTTTTCTGAAGATTAATTTTTAGACGCAACCTTCTGCTTTGTCTCTCTAGATCAGTGACCATGCATTGCAGTTGGTCCACTGAGTTACTAAGCAAGGCAATATCATCAGCGAATCGCAAGTTGCTGAGGTATTCTTCCTTAACTGTTATCCCCAATTCTTCCCAATGCAGGTCTCTAAATACCCCCTGTAAACGCGCTGTGAATAGCATTGGAGAGATCATATCTCCCTGCCTGACGCCTTTCTGGATTGGGATTTGGTTGCTTTCTTTATGCAGGACTACGGCGGCTGTGGAGCCGCTATAAATAGCTTTCAGTATTTTTACATACGGCTCGTCTACACCCTGATTCCGTCATGCATCCATGACTGCTGATGTTTCGGCAGAATCAAACGCTTTCTCGTAATCAATGAAAGCTACATATAAGGGTTGGTTATATTACGCACATTTCTCTATCACCTGATTGATAGTGTGAATAGGGTCTATTGTTAAGTAGCCTTTACGGAATCCTGCCTGGTCCTTTGGTTGGCAGAAGTCTAAGGTGTTCTTGATTCTATTTGCGATTGCCTTAGTAAATATTTTGTAGGCAACGGACAACAAGCGGATCGTTCTATTATTTTTCAAGTCCTTGCCTTCCCCTTTCTTATGGATTAGGATTCGAAGTGGCATTAGCATTCGGTACGCTCGAAGTCATGAAGCATTGTGTATACGGGGTGGCCAGTTGTCATATAACAATCTGCCCCCCCCCCCCATCCTTCAACCATACTTTAATTTAATTTCACAATAAAAAGTTACACCTTGGGCATGACGCTTGATGCAGCACACGCGATAATGCAAAAGATCGCTATCTGCTTACGGTTGGGTAAAAACATGGTATAATTATGCCATCGTATATTAATGCCTTATCCCAGAACAAATAGGCTAACCAGTGAGTGCAGTGGTATAGAGATAGCATTCCTATGAAACGTGAGATGGACGCGACTTTTGTTGGCGACGCTGGTTCTTGGTGTTTAACTAAAGAACCAAATAAAGGAACCGCGTGGCTTTGTTTTCTGTTGATGGAGAACACGCTGCTCTGCAGCAATATTCGTACTATTGTGCAAAAGGTTCTTGGTGCTTTTACCCTGGCGAGGGATTATAGAAAAACTACTCTTTCTAAAACTTGCAGTTCTTCTTTAGACTTGTATAAAGGCAGCCCAATCTATACAATAGTGTCGAAATAAAAGTTCGGCGTCCCACGATCACTGCTCATGGTCAAGATCACCTTCTCATAGTCATTGTTGACGGTAATGTGTTTAACATGATCAATCAATGCTAAGAGCTTGTCACGTCGGAACGACTTATGTATTAGGCGTGTACTGTAACAGGATTGCTCTTTCGCGTTATCATAAAAACACGTGACGCTATCCAGCGCCAAAGCCACGAAGTCTGCGTGTGACCACAGAAATACATAACGCGGTGGCGTGCGCCAACGTTGAGAAACGCGTCATGCGGCAAAGTGGCTGTTATTTGTCTCTTTTCTTTCTTGACATACTACGCTATCTAGTGGCACTGCAGAGAAGTCAGTGAGTGGCCTCAGAGTCGAAAGCGTGGCGCGCCTTTGCGCACTGAAGTCTGAGAATCATTCCGTCGTCTGCGGGGCGCTAAATGGCACATAATCAGCGACTCAAGTTGGAGAAAGGTTTATTAAAGAGTTGCACATATCCAGTGCACTCAAGTTTAAACTCGCTAAAGCATTGGCATTGAAGAGGTTCATCGAAAAGGGGAATGCACACATTGCATTGGTGTAACAGCCTGCTAAAGCATTCGGTTTTTTTTCCGTGACGAGGGTTCGATTGCGATATGCATCGAAAAATTTTAGAAGGGTGCTTTTCCTCATTGTACAGTGACATACTCCCGTTGGCAAATAGGCAAACCCAAGCTGGCATCAAAGACGTTCATTTAAAAGCAGCACAGACCGAGCGGCCCATGCCGAGTGCTTCAATTCGGCGTCAAATAGATTCTTAGAAATGTGGTTTCTACCCTGTCCCCTTCAGCAGTGACCCATGTCGGTGTGCAAGAGATTCGCGGAAACGCGGCATATTGCCACATGCTCAGTCACCCAAGTTCATCCGAAGGTTGTTCCGAACCCTACTTCCTGAGTGCTGCATGCCGATGTGCTACCCAAACAATTACCGAACACCAAGTGACACAAGTAGGCAGCAACCAGGTTTTATACAAACAGAGATCAATTATAGCTACTAACATTCATAGACCCCGGAATGTCTGAAGTACCCTAACAGCAGTAACGTACAGAAATATGGGGAAGCTCTACAAAGATGAAAACGTTTGGGCTTGCTGCTGCGTTGCTGAGCAGACAATATGGGCCACCGGGACTACAGCCCGAATATAAAAGCTTCTGCGGGCTACTGTCTCGCCTAGTAGCAACTCCAGTACGTGCCACTCGGTACCTGCACGAAGAGGCAACTTCAGCACTGAGTAATGATAATATAAGGGAATACATGTACTTAGGGCAGGTAGCGACTGCGGATCCGGATCATGAGACAGAAATAATCAGAAGAATAAGAAAGGGCTGGGGTGCGTTTGGGTGGCATTCTCAGATCATGAACAGCAGGTTGCCATTATCCCTCAAAAGAAAAGTGTATAATAGCTGTGTCTTACCAGTACTCACCTACGGGGCAGAAACCTGGAGGCTTACGAAAAGGGTTCTACTCAAATTGAGGACGACGCAACGAGCTATGGAAAGAAGAATGATAGGTGTAACGTTAAGGGATAAGAAAAGAGCAGATTGGGTGAGGGAACAAACGCGAGTTAATGACCTCTTAGTTGAAATCAAAAAAAAGAAATGGGCATGGGCAGGACATGTAATGAGGAGGGAAGATAACCGATGGTCATTAAGGGTTACGGACTGGATTCCAAGGGAAGGGAAGCGTAGCAGGGGACGGCAGAAAGTTAGGTGGGCGGATGAGATTAAGAAATTTGCAGGGACGGCATGGCCACAATTAGTACATGACCGGGGTTGTTGCAGAAATATGGGAGAGGCCTATGCCCAGCAGTGGGCGTAACCAGGATGATGCTGATTATGATGATGATGGTGACGATGATGATGGTGACGATGATGATGATGATGATGATGATGATGATGATACGTGCAAATTCATAACCATTTGCCTCACAGAGCAAAACACCTTGCTGGTTGACACTTGTACAGGCGATGTATGGCATTATAGCAGGCGAAGGGAAGGAGGAGGTGGCCCATTTACGAGCGCCCCACCTGCAATTGACAATTCCGCGTCAAGCGCAGTGGCTTGATGGCTAGCATTTGTAACGTAGCTGTTGCCAGGACATTAGATAAAGAGGCTTCCTAGATAGTATACGGTGCCGGAAAGCAAGCAAACAATGTCGAAAAAGTTAGGTAGCTGTTGTAATATTTATTTGTGTATGCATGAGCTGAAACTGAAACACCTTAAAAAGAAATCCAACCAAACTGAATTTTTCCCTCGGTTATCGTGAATGATAATATTTGTGGTGTTCTTCCAGGCAGGCAGGAACCAGGCGGTTGCAGGGACAGTACGCAAAAGGGAATTGCTTTATTCCATTGACAGGGTGACTGGCGAGCACCAGCACAGCTGGGCCGCCGACTGTGAAAAGCTGGGAAGAAGTGCGCAGGCTACGCTCGGCGCCGCGGTATATAAGCGCTTATCAAAGGGGCGTGTCGCAGTAGCGCACGTGTAGGTTATCGGTAGACGTGCAGCCACTACAATATTGTGCCATCAGTTAATACGTCAACTTGAGAAGCAGAACTCAAGATTACGTAATGAAGTCAAGGAGCCGTTAGAAATGGTAATTGCGGCTATTGCGCTCGCCTTGGTTGACAGGCGCAGGCCTTTGTATATAGCGATTCAAAGTCGGCCGTTAGGGCCTTTGAGAAGGGCTCGGTGGATAAGGTTGCTTTTAAAATTATGCAGACATGTGAGATCTCTCAACACTACTTATGTTGGTTCCCTGCTCACCTTGGGATGATCGAGGGAGCCCCTCCGAATCTCAATGAGTCCGCTCATGAGGCAGCGCGAGATCATACCCTCCGCTCTGCCCCGCGCAACGGCGTGGCGGTACTCCCCGAGAATAGAGACTCCCCTTCCACATACAATGAAATCACGAAGTATTACCTTCTTAATCGCAGGGTTTACAGTTTACCGCATCCTAAACTAAACAGGGCTCAGACACTTACATTACGCTTACTACAGACTGGTACTTATCCTTGCCCACGGAGACTGAACATGTTTTATCCAGAGACGTATACAGAGCCTTATTGCCAAGATTGTGGTGCTTTAGCCACGCTGGAAGACATGCTCTGGTCTTGCGAAAGAATTTAAGATTCGGCGATCAAGGATGCGTCCAGGTGGCACGCTGCACTTCGCAGCCCGCACCTGGATGAACAATTCTGGGCTGTCCAGCAGGCTCACGATGTGGCCGTGAGGCTTGGCCTTCCGGTCCCGACGTGGGAGCGGCCCGCTTAGCGATTAATTATCACTACTTCCAGGACCAAACAAAGTTTTCCTTCCTTCCTTCCTTCGTCCCTGCGTTTTTGTATGTTTTATTCACCATCGTAGCGTTTTTTCCACTTCTTACTATACATGCTTGCACAAGCCTAAATTTGCGAGCGTCGCTGTATGGTGTCGTACTTGTCCAAGTCAAAAGCCAACCATAAAAGAAATTCAAATTTTCGGGCGACGTTTTTTGCTTCAGTTGGTAAGTCTGCCTCGCTCGTTCTACACACATTCTCTTCTGTAACCTCAAGCTTTCTTGTTTTTTTTTTATCTCGGACTTGATCCAAATGTTGCGCTTTGTGTTCATATGACGTAACGGTGAGTTTGGTGACGATCCAAATGTTTGTAAGTAGGCGAAGATGTGGTTTTTGCTATTTCCGCATTAAATACTGCACCATGCATCTTTAAAAAATGCTTTAGACTTCTGTAGTAATGGGCTACATCATCATCGCCGAGAGTATTCTTGCCTGTTGACCATGGTGAACATTTTCTTCCAAAAGCACATATCTATCTACGATCCTGGAGAGACATCGGTCAGGCGTTGTTCTCAAAATAATGAAGAGCTTGCCGCCATTAGGCTATGTCTGCCGGAAAGTAATGTACACGCTGCATGTATAATGTCAAGCCTGTCACGTTTTCTCCCAGGTTATTTACGTCCATCGCCTGAGGGGGACATCCATGCAGATTAGGAGGAGCAGCAGATTTTTTTTTTACTTTATGGACAGCCGGCGTGTCACGAGCTATGACATTTTGACGAACACTTCCTTAGTCTACCGCCTTCGCTGCTCAAGGGCCCTGCCAGCCTCCTTTATACTTAACTGCTCCTCATGGAATGCAAAGAAATTTCGAGCTCGCCGATGTGTCGGAGACATAATTGGTGTAACTGCATAAGAAAAAAAAAAACAGGCCACGGAATCTTTATGGCGGAAGTTTCCCGTGGAACTTTTTGTTCTGTGCAGTTTCTTTCGTGAGGATGTAGGTGCACGCGCGTTGGTTATATATCTTAAGAAACAGCGCAGTGAAAAGGGGCATGGTCGAAAATTAAAAAGATAACTCAAGAGTGTATCATCTCTTGCGGAAAAAGTGTAGCGGAGAAAAGAAATCAAATTTGATGATTTTATGGGCCTCTCAATATGGCCATGCTTTACAAGTCCCAGAAAAATAAACTTGAAACCACAGAAACGGCATTAGAATGTAATGCAGCATGATAACTTAGAATAAATCAGTATCTGCATTGGAATTATTCATTTGCAAAAAAACAGACATTCAAGAAAATAACCAATAATTTCCGAAATCGACTCTGTTGCGGCCATTAGAAAAAAGCTGGATAACTCACAAAAAGATAAAAAGTTTATGTTAGTTTAAAATAAAAGTTTTTCAAGTAAGCGTTCAAAGAACACTATTATAATATAAGCACTGCAAAACTGTTCCTCGCGTACAAATTACAAAAAAAAACATGATAGCCTCGCTTTTGTCCGCTTCATGCAAGCAAGGTATTCCGCGGCTTTTTGAGGAAACTGTAGACGACGCATTTCAGGCAGGAAATGTTCCTTTTGTGTGATTAAAATTTTTTTGGTACTTGAGATGCTTTGAGCCTATCTATCTGTCTATCCAGCCTCTTAGGCCGGCCTATAGTGAGCCAAGTTGTCTGTCAGCTTCGACCACTAGGTATGTGCTTGTCGTCGTGATGGCTTCACGGTCATTTCACCGTCGTCATTCTAGCTTTTTCATCCGACTCTCTTCACGCCATCGTCGTCATGCCATAGTCATAAAACAGGCATAGTGATACACATTTTTATTATGGTCCTCGTCATTATTTCATTGCCATTACCGTTCTCATGCCATTGTGTCATTTTGACGCTATGATATAGTCATTGTCCTGCTTTCTTTGTTACAGTGCCGTCGTAATGCCGTCATGGTTGCGAGCAATAAAAACAGCGCTAAACGACGGGACGACTGGAGGGACACAGACAACCAGTCGTCCCGTCGTTTAGTGCTGTTTTTATTGCTCGTAATCATGAACCAACCAGCCCAAATGCGTACTCTTTTGCGGTCATGGGTATTCTATCGTCATTCTATCTTTGTCATCCGAGTCTCATCATACCATCGCCGTCATGCAATTGCCGCCATACAGTAATCGTCGCGCGGTCGTATAACTACCATCAAGGGGTAAATAATGTCAATCATTATTATTGTGCCCTCGTCGTCATATCTTGTCGTCCTTCGTCATTTATTTATTTCACAATACTGCAGGCCAATGTGGCCCAAGCAGGAGTGGAATTATAATGAAATGGGAAAAGAACAGCACAGAAATAATTTCCAACAGCATTCGCACGACAACATAATACATTGGTTTCACCAGCAAAATATTTATCACACACACGCGTAAAAAGAACAGCACATAAATAATTTACAACAGTACTTGCACCAGAAATAATAACAGTTTAGCTAGGTTGATATTGAAGACAACACGCCTAGTTCAAGGGCTTCGTCAAAATTTTCAGCCTCACAAACTCAGGTAGACTGCTCCAATCCGAAACTGTGCGTGGGAAGAAACTATGTTTAAAAGCCTCTGTTTTGGCAGAAATTAGTTGTAGGGAGTGTTTGTAAGTGTTACATGCTGGTCTTCTTGCGATGGACTTTAAATATAAGGGTACAGATATATTTATTTTTCCAGACAAAATATTATGCAAGAGTTTTAGTTGACTGATTTTTCTGCGAGCAGCTAGTGTGGGAATCTAAAGCGCAATCATGAGCTTAGTTGGAGAATCCAGCCCTTTATATTTATTAAATAAAAATCTGATTACTTTCCTTTGCAGGCGTTCTAAGCAATGTGTCTTTTTTTGTGTGGGGATCTTACACAACGGATGCATACTTCAATTTAGGTCTGACAAGGGCATTGTATGCTTGAAGTTAAACATTCACCGTTGTCTTTGTAAAATTCCTTTTAAAAAAAACATAGTTGGCAAAAGCTGTTGCAGAAATTGCGGAGATGTGCGCCCCCCATGTCATATCACTAGAAAGAGTAATCCCTAAATACTTATATTGAGCTTACCCGCACTGTAAATTTCTTCTAAAATTAAATAACCTAGGATTGCGTTATATCTTCTCCAATGGGTTGAGGCATATTTAACTAATAGAAAGCAGTTTGTTGAAATCAAATCTAGGGTATCTCGCATGCTCAGCGTTACATCCGGCGTTCCCCAGGGGAGTGTTTTGGGGCCATTAATCTTTCTTATATATGTAAACCATTAAGTGCAAGTATTCCCTGATATACCAAAAGCCTTAATTAACGAACATGTAACACTTACAAACACTCCCTACAACTAATGTCTGCCAAAACAGAGGCTTCTAAACATAGTTTCTTCCCACGCACAGTTTCGGATTGGAGCAGTCTACCTGAGTTTGTGAGGCTGAAAACCCTTTATCTGCTTGAATATTAGAGCCATGGATCGCGTAAGCGAACATGCTAGGATTCGTTTTCTGCGTTAAATTTAATAACAATGTTTTGTTAACGTTTAGTTCCATGTCCCATTCTGCGCGCCAGCATTCAATGTGGCTGAGAGTTCGCTGTAATAGCTTATGATCTGCATGGCAGGTTATTTCTTCAAACACAATACAATCATCCGCAAAACATTTAATAGACACTGAGTCAGGGAATACTTGCACTTATTGGTTTACATATATGAGAAAGATTAATGGCCCCAAAACACTCCCCTGGGGAACGCCGGATGTAACGCTGAGCATCCGAGATACACTAGATTTGATTTCAACAAACTGCTTTCTATTAGTTAAATATGCCTCAACCCATTGGAGAATATATAACGCAATCCTAGGTTATTTAATTTTAGAAGAAATTTACAGTGCGGAACCTTATCAAATGCTTCAAAAAAATCCAACAGAAGTACATCGATTTCCCCAGAACGATCTAGAGCTGCTAAAAAGTCGTGAATATTTGTTATCAGTTGTGTCATCGTAGAAATTCCCTTCCGAAAGCCATGTTGCAAAGGAGATAAGACGTTATTATCTGCTAGAAAGCACTGGATATTGTGAGCCACAATATGCTCTAGTAACTTGCAACAAAGAGAAGTTCAAGAAATCGGCCTATAATTAGACATTATTGACATACCACCTTTTTTAAAGATGGGGATTACGCGTGCAATTTTCCAGTCGTACGGAAGTTCGCAACTACGCAAGGATGCATTAAAGACCTTTGCCAAGGAATTGCTTATCTGTATAGAATAGCGCTGTAAAAAGTATTTGAGATTTGATCTGCTCCTATACTCTTTCTGGTGCTCAAGTTTCTTAACATAATTAAGACACCTTCCTTTGTGACGATAGGAATGTGCATATCATTAAGCATAGCGGGTTGCGGTGCGTAAACACTTGACGGAGAGAAAACGCTCTGAAAATAAATATTAAAAGGCTGCGATAATATAAAGCCGCCAGTTTCGAATTTCCCATTTAGTTTAATTTTATTTACCGTTTCATTGCCCTGACCCAGAAATCTGTAAAATTTAGCAGGATCATTTCTAATGAATGCAGGGAGAGTGACTTGATAGTAATATGTCCGCGCTTCATTTACTTTAGTTGCCAAATTCATTTTCAGTTCCTTAAAGTTCTCGAGTGTTACGTCTCTACGCTTTCTAAGTCCCTTGAGTCTACGTTTAATACGGATAGTATCCCTAGAGATCCATGGGTTTTTACGGTTCTTACGTACCTTCCGGAATGGGACATATTGTTCAATTGAGAATATGACTGTCTTAAATTGTGCCCACAAGGCATGAACATCATCATGTGGAGTGTGGTTTAGCGCAGTGTCTAAGTAATCTGTGATAGATGTATCATCAGCGTGGTGAAAGTCATTAATGCACACTGAGTGAGTACTCGAATGCACTGCGGACCTTCGATACCTTCATTGTCGTCACTTCAGATTTGTTATCCGACTCTCGCCATGCGAACCTCGTACCATCATGCGATCGTCCTGCCTTCGTGTGGTCTTTGTAATACAGTATTAGTGATACACACGCCTTCGTGCAATTGTCGTCCTACACTCGGCTTCACTGTGATGTCCTCATGCCATTATTATGACATCGTTGTCATTACTTCATCGTCCTAAATTCTTCTTCATACATTTCTTGTCCCACCTCCATCACGTGGCCGTCGCGGTATTCCCATCATGTTTTTAACCTCGATATCTGATTATTGTCATATCATCGTCGTGGTGCCAGCGTCTTTACACAGTCGTCCTCATACCACTGTCGTCCTGTATTCATACTGACGCCATCGTTTTACCATCGCGTCTACCGATTGTCGTCAAAACGTCTTTGTCGATTGGCCGACGTAATTCCCTGTTCAAATTTCTATCGTTACCCTGCCGTAATTCATTCGTCATCTTACCGAGTTTGTGATGCCATAGCCATCACTGCGTGCCATCATCATGATGGCAGCTTCGTCATCTGGTTTTTATTATACAGTCGTCTTCACGTTATCATCATCCAACACTCGTCGCCATCTCATTGACCTCCCGACCTCGCCGTCATGCGATCGTCACTATGCTATCGTCATTACTTAGTCTCTTCTAGCTTCTGTCGAGATTTCGTGACGTGCCGCATAAGAGGTAATTAATCGAAAAGGGACTCCTAAAGAAACTTATATTTTGGCGTCGTGTGTGCTGATCCAGAAAAAGCACGCCAATGTGTCGCAATACTTCACACAAAAAACGTTTTGTGGACAGTGCTTCCAACGAAGGTGAATGCTGTAAGATGTTCTTGCGGTTGCATTCATTCAGGAGGCTAAACTGAAGTCGCCGTCACCGTAATACAACTTCATTGCAGACTACCGTAAAATGAAAGTCAGTTCGCCTGAGAACTACGGGTTTTTTCAGTGTAAAAGCACGAGAATATAAAGGCATTAACCTGTGGGAGATCCCCGTTTCGTTTCTTTCAACGAGGCGACCAGTCTTACGCGGCGTAGGATATTGTGAGAGAGGAATTGTTTGTGTACTTGCCTCCCATATAAGCTAATTTAACTGTGATTGCAATGTTTTTGTTCCGGTAAAACATAACGCAGTAAGAGGTTAGCAATTGTCATCAGGTTGTTGTCATTTCATCGTCGTTCTTCCACCTTTGCTGTTGCATCCAAGTCATTGCATTTTCTCACTACATCATCCTCCATGCACCTGCGTCATGTCGCCTTTGTACTTCCATCGACGTCACACCATCTTCGTCATTCCATTGACGTAACTGGTGTGGTGTCATACAGTCGCAGTCAAGCCGTTATACTCATAAGCCATATTGGCGGTTGAGTGCTATAGCAAAGTGTCACGATGTCGGAGGATTTCACCTATTGCCGAAGCAACAGGAGTCTTAGAATGGTCACTATTATTTTAGTAATATTCACCTAAACATCTATGTATTACATTTATGCAAACATTACATAAAGGAAAGAAACGGATAAGCAATTGTCCCCCAAAAGAGACACCTCTACAGATTGTAAACAAGCATTTCACAAATTCCATGTGTCGCTACATTGCCCAAACGCTAATGGCATTAAAATCGACTGTCCTCATGAGATGATTTCTGCCCTAGCACTTTTGTTCAAATTTGAACTCCATTTGCACAGGTCTTTTGCTTTTCTGTTACTCAACCCCAGTGATACACTTCACTGTTTGAGAATTGAATTTACGTAAACTTGAAGACCTGTTTCGTGTAAGTAATGCAACAACAATTTTTCGATATGCATTTTCGGAGAGACTTCTTCAGTGATAGTCAGATGGACAATTTTTTTTACTTACAGAGCTATTGATGTGCTTTAGTGGACTCTACTTTTACCTTGACATGTCCGGTGTTAATTGCGAGCATCTGCTTCAGACACAGCAGTGCTGCAGTTCGGAGGCTTCACATTGCCTTCTTATAGTTTACTCCTGGTACACGTGATGGCTGCTGTAGTCACCTCCCTAGCTGAACTTTCCAGATAGTGCTTTGCTCCACCCTATGAAGATTTTGTAATTGCTTCTATTCTGCATCATCCTTCGTTGGTGCGGAAGCTTTGAAACTGGTTTTTGACTAAAAATATTTCGTCGATCGTGTCTTTGTAGCCCGAACAGCTAATATACGAGCTTAATAGATGTGATATGTTTGTGATATGTTTGAGATATGCAAAGGGGGAAGGCAGCTGGGGAGGATCAGGTAACAGCAGATTTGTTGAAGGATGATGGACAGATTGTTCTAGAGAAACTGGCCACCCTGTATACGCAATGCCTCATGACCTCGAGCGTACCGAAATCTTGGAAGAACGCTAACATATTCCTAATCCATAAGAAAGGGGACGCCAAAGACTTGAAAAATTATAGACCGATCAGCTTACTGTCAGTTGCATACAAACTATTTACTAAGGTAATCGCAAATAGAATTAGGAACACCTTAGACTTCTGTCAAGCAAAGGACCAGGCAGGATTCCGTAAAGGCTATTCAACAATAGATCATATTCACACTATCAATCAGGTGATAGAGAAATGTGCGGAATATAACCAACCCTTATATATAGCTTTGATTGATTACAAGAAAGCGTTTGATTCAGTCGAAACCTCAGCAGTCATGGAGGCATTACGGAATCAGGGTGTAGATGAGCCATATGTAAAAATACTGGAAGATATCTATAGCGGCTCCACAGCCACCGTAGTCCTCCACAAAGAAAGCAACAAAATCCCAATAAAGAAAGGCGTCAGACAGGGAGATACGATCTCTCCAATGCTATTCACAGCGTGTTTACAGGAGGTATTCAGAGACCTGCAGTGGGAAGAATTGGGGATAAACGTAGATGGAGAATACCTCAGCAACTTGCGATTCGCTGATGATATTGCCTTGCTTAGTAACTCAGGAGACCAATTGCAATGCATGCTCACTGACCTGGAGAGGCAAAGCAGAAGGGTGGGTATGAAAATTAATCTGCAGAAAACTAAAGTAATGTTTAACACTCTCGGAAGAGAACAGCAGTTTACGATAGGTAGCGAGGCACTGGAAGTCGTAAGGCAATACATCTACTTAGGGCAGGTAGTTACGGCGGATCCGGATCATGAGACGGAAATTATCAGAAGAATAAGAATGGGCTGGGGTGCGTTTGGCAGGCATTCTCAGATCATGAACAGCAGGTTGCCATTATCCCTCAAAAGAAAAGTATATATTAGCTGTGTTTTACCAGTACTCACCTACGGGGCAGAAACCTGGAGGCTTACGAAAAGGGTTCTACTCAAATTGAGGACGACGCAACGAGCTATGGAAAGAAGAATGATAGGTGTAACGTTACGGGATAAGAAAAGAGCAGATTGGGTGAGGCAACAAACGCGAGTTAATGACATCTTAGATGAAATCAAGAAAAAGAAATGGGCATGGCAGGACATGTAATGAGGAGGGAAGATAACCAATGGTCATTAAGGGTTACGGAATGAATTCCAAGGGAAGGGAAGCGTAGCAGAGGGCGGCAGAAAGTTAGGTGGGCGGATGAGACTAAGAAGTTTGCAGGCATGGCATGGCCACAATTAGTACATGACCGGGGTTGTTGGAGAACTATGGAAGATGCCTTTGCCCTGCAGTGGGCGTACCCCGGCTGATGATGATGATGATGATGATGTTTGTTACATTTCAGAAATATTATCTGTCCTCACAAGGTATAACACAGAGTATGTTGCCAACTGCACAGAGAGGAACACGTGCAAGAAATATTTATAGAATACAACTAGTTCACAAGAACCACGTACTTCTTGAGCAGATAAATGGACGCCAAAAAGCGACAAGAAGAGCTTGCTGATGCCAGACTTCCTGGCACCAATCTCACTATGCGAGGCTGCACGATTCTACTTTAACCAAAAAGCTTTCTACGTAGTGAATTTCCACAATTAAATGTCAAGCTTGAATTTGTAGCAACGTGCGACTAAAGGCCCGCTTATTGTGACAACACCTATTAAATGGTAGTAGGACGGTTTCAAGCACTCTAATTTAATAGTTTGGATTCAGTTGATGGCAAAACGTATGAATTGACACTAAAAACAAGCGATAACTCATTTTATACTGACGATGTACTCTAATAAATTCATATTTGCCAAATTTGTTGGCAACGTGGCTATTTTTAAAGAATAAAAGAAAAAATAATCTTTAAATTTGAGAACTTCACATTAAAACCTCACCATTATTCGGTCTTGAGTGTGACATTATGCCTTTCCAAGCATTTCTGCATATTCGGGTCTTTGTGTATCAGTACCTGAAACTTACCATGTTTAATCTTCGGCTCATTTATAATACAACGCACTCTATTTTTCCTAAACAACATCCACTAGGGCTGACGACAAGACATCAATATATACGAAGTCACAGTGAAACAGTGCAGATGATATAAAGAAAACTCGCCATCAGTCATCTTATTTTGAATCTTTTTAGGCGTAACAAGTCTCGGTGGGTGGCAAGAATGGCTTTTCTAGTGTTCGTGGGAAGGTTGATTGCAGAAACAGCTGAAAATATGTTGCTTTGTAGTGTCCATTTAAATGACAGTGCTGATTTACGTTGCTCTTCTTTCGTTAGCTCATTAACACGCGCGCTAACTGTTTTTTTTTCCTGTCAGATATATCTTGCTTACTCCCGTTGTCCCTTTTATAGTAGAATATTATAGTAAGCATGTGGCGCTTGCTTGGCGACACATGTATGCAACTATGTTTCAAATAACTCACTCAGGGATGTAGCCTTGTCCGTGTGCTTGTCAAAATTTTCAAGAACTTCGCCGGCTTCATTTTGCACAACCTCTCTATATTATCAACGTAGCGAGATCTACGGATTCTACCAAGTTACCTCTAATGGAAGCAGCATGAAAAACATGTGTGCTCCTACTTGAAATGCACTGTGAAACATATCTACGCTTAAGACAGGAAAACAAGACTTTTACCATTTACTTTTATGTTGTCTCAAACATCGCAACACAAGTTAGATGCTGGAAAATCCGTTGCCGGGCCACGATTGGTCGCGAAGCGCACGCGTAATGCGGAGGTTGTTCCCACTAGCGAAAAGTATCTTTTCGCCCAGTTTCATGTCCCTTTTCTTCACTCTTGTCTACATTGGAATTTCAACCACATCTGATGTCTCTCTTCTCCTGATTTCCTCATGCTTTCTCCTTGGCTTCATTGTCGCTTGGTTTATGTGGTCACACACACACACACACATATATAGTTTTTTATGCGCTCTCTTGGCACAAATTTGCACGTTCTTTCCACATTAATCCGAGACTAGTCTGTTGTGCAGACTCCAGTGTAATCGCACTTAAAGAAAATACTTGCGTCCGCCAATCCAGCGACACAATTTGCTCAACGAGCTTGATGAACATAACCGCCACGCCCACGCACCTTCCCGATAAACTTCATGGGCACTTTGTTTATTATTAGTCACTTTAATTTGCGACAGTACTCTGGGAACAATAGGCTCTGATATAGATACCCATCTTCTATCTTTATGCACTTCTCTTCCTCAAAAATTTTCGGCCATTCAGGAAGCATTAAATCGTTGGGTGACGGAAGCTGAAACAAACAATATAATAGAATTTTTAAAATTCATATCATCTCTCGTACAAAAACGCCATCAAATATAAAATTATACCTTTTTTAGTAGCAAATTGAGCACAGCGGTTATGCGCGCACTCCTTCCTTATAATATGATGGAAGTACTTGTAGTCATCTGCAAATTGTTACGCGTTGTACTCGGTGGCGAAAATAAATAAAATAAGGAAACGCTAGTACGTAGTAATGGCAAAAGAAGTACTTGTTCAGTTTATCCAATAATTTCCAGAACGTGCTCTGCGAGGTAGTCTCCTGCTGGATATCATACCACCAATCAATTATCGTTATTTTGCTTTGCTCTCTGTTATATAAATGAAGCTGAGAATACAGCACACTCAGAGATCTCAACATTAGTCAAGATTTCTATATCTATAACTTGCTGGTAAAGGCTATAAAAAATGCAGTTAATGCCTTACCCCTGTACATCATTTCATGCGAAGTCAACAAATACACCAAGAAAAACACAGGGGAAGTTACTTGCACTTACTAATGGAATTTAAAAAAAATGATAACTTAATGGCAACGAAGGTGGATCAAAAACAATCTGCCGCAGGTGGGGAACGATCCCACGTCTTCGCATTACGCGTGCGATGCCCTAACCAACTGAGATAACGCTGCGCGGATTCCCCCTCTACTTTATTGGGTATTTTTGTGTTACTACTGGAAGTAACCTTGAGAGTGTTGGCCAGCGCCTCCTTTCCAGCGTCCCCCCTTCTTCTCCTTCTTACCCCTGTACATGTATATATGTTTAGGGTAAATTTTTTTATTGGAAGTTCCTGACTTCTTTAAGGTTAGTCTAAGGTTATTTCCTGATGCAAAATAGACCCTGAGTAGGTGACCATAAAAATGTGGGAAGAAGATGGCAAATAATATAAGGCTTCTTCTACACTGTAGAAATCACGATTTTTATCAGGAAAGGTGTTCTGTTGCGTTGTCGTGCTTTTCGTCCAGCCCATCCGGAATGTTACCATTTACTCTAGGCTTTTGCCTCACATATATGTTATTGCACTTTCGTTTGGTTTCCAACAACGCAAAGAAATATAACGTGGATTCACTTCTTACAAAATGGAAAGATCTTTTGCGAAATTACTAACCTTGATTATTCATCTTTAGTACACCAGTTCTTCCTATATTGTAATATTGTGGAAGTACGGTGGATATATAAGTACAATTCCTCTCCTTTATTTTCAGTGCCTTCTCCACATTCAGACCTTTTATAAGCACAATTTGATTGTCTCGGCGCAATAGCAATGTGAACACGTGTTGCATTGAAATATGACCAATACCAACCTTTATAGCCGTAACAGTATAATTTAAAGTGCAGCGTAATTTATGATTCTTGTAACAGGAAATTTTATTTGTTTTTGGTGAAAAGACAAAGTGAAGCTCCAGTTGACATGAAAACATCACGTGTTCCTAAATCATCAATATGAGTATTGTATAATTTTCCTGCACGTGTTAAAGATTTGTTATATTACCACCTCGATGAAAATTATTTTGTCAGCTTTATCATGGTAATTTCACGTTACCTCGCTTACATTATAATACGGCGCCATTTAGATGCTTTGATATAACACACCACAGTAAGTCGGTTAGGCAGCCTTGCTGAATTGCTGCATCACTGATCTTGTTCAATGCTACTCGTGGGAGTCTTTAACATTACAGCAAGTAAAGCTCATTTCCCTTACGATATTCAGCAGCGCTTCATGCCGCAACTCGCCACCTAGCCGGGATCGTTTATTACACCTTGAGGAACGTGCAGTGGCGAACATGCTTGAAGGTGAACATTTCTAGCGTCTTCATTCTTTTTTATTAGGATCACACATTCCCTCATATCACAACAGATTGTCTCCAGAGCTCATTGTTTTTGTTGCAGTGGACGTCCCTATGAAACTACGCGCTAAAGCGCGTGTTCTTGCTTTGCTTAAGTACGAAAAATTACTTCGAACTAAAATATCGTGTTTGTAAGGAACATTGACTGTCTCCATTTATTTATAGATGGGAAAAATAAATCCCAAACAAACATTTTCTTTCTTTTACACTCGCACAGTGGACGGTTCGGAGTGCGCCTAATGAGTTGTCTTGAGGAATTTCAGCACCAGCACGGCTAATTAGAACGCTGCTCTGATTATTTCTTTTCTTAAATCACATGGCGGGGCATTCTTTGTAGGTCGGAGCTTCAAAGAGCACTGCTATATATAGCTCTCATTAGCGCTGGATGTCGTATATCACTCAGTATTAGCTACAAGGCGTGACCGCTTTGGTGCTTTGGAGCACGCTTTACTGCTGAGGCTCAAATGAGCGTGGTAGTAAGCGTTAAAGCCGCATGCAATGTCTCAGCTTTGTCTATGCATTTTGCAACCATACTTTTCACTTGGTGCAGTTTAACTCGGTGCTAATAATTCTCGTTTCTTCTTTGTCGCTTTCATTTATTACGAGATTGCTGCTCGTATTGTTTTTATTGGTAACCCCAGAAAGACATACTTGTGCTTACAACGCTATCCAAATTAGCAAGGATACCTGTAACATTCAGGATGTCCGCGATTCTATCGATTGGCACTGTGCTCGAGTTTGTTCTTTGTGTCGTAGAATCAAGGTGTTTCGTCGAAGCGGAAATGTTCCTTGCTGCTGATTACCTTATTGTGATTGGTATCAGTGATTTTAGCTACGAAACAACGCAAGTGATTGCTCAGGGAGTGCCAACGACGGGCCTGCCAAGCAAGCCACGTGAGCAATAAAAAAACCCCTTTCAAACAAACCAGAAGTTAAAAAATGAGGGTGTTTGCGCTCAGCGGGCCTCTCAAAGCTAGCGCAGCACCTTTCAGAAGCCGCGTTTCTCTACTGCAACCAGTACGATGCTTTACTGTCCTCCGTAGGCCAATTCATGTAGATACTCGTGTTTAAGTATTTTACTTAGCATCCAACAACATATGGGTATTATCGTTGGTTGTGCTTTAGAAGGTAAACGCGGATAATGTCCACCAATAGAATGAATCTCAAAACTTTTCATTTACCTGGCAAGTTTTTCTTCATATAAAAAAATACAGTTCCGTTTGTGAATCGCGGTGCACCCTTACTTCATAGTCAGGTGATCCGTGCTATGAGGTAGTCCGTGTCTGATAAGTGGCACTTGTCCGTGCTTGCAGTACGCAGCGTTCCATGTAGAGCCAGGCTTGGGAACACAACAGGAACCCGTCACCCATAGGAATTCTCAAACCTCGCTGAAACTTGAGAAGTAAGCAACCAATCCGTAGAAGTTGTGTTTTTTCCGTTGGGATTCCGAAATTTAGAGAAGGTTTACTTTTCAGCTTTAGTGAAAATGCATGACATGGGGAAACGAATTGAACCAGTTGTAAGTTTTGCAAAGGAAACTAGCCGTGCTTTCATCAGGCCGTATGCTCCAAAGCTGAAAGAACGCAGTTTGCAGTGGCTTCTGAATTTTTTTGCGAGCGAACAAAGTGACAGCTCGCAGCGCTGAAGGAGAAGACAGAAGCTTGTACTTACATAGTTAAACTAAAGCATTCTATTAAAACGAGAGTCGCCTCCTGGCATACCATGTGATATGATCATTTTCATGCCTTCCGAGCTAGCCATGGTTCCTGCTACCCACGCCTGACGACGAAAGTACATTAGCGAGAATTTTTGTGCTGTTAAGGCCTTAGTAATACTAATATATTAGGGCAGAAAACCAAAGTAAATAAACAGAATGAAGCGTAAGCGTACATCACTAATTCATTAACGCGTCTGCCTAAACACTGTACACTCGGGCGATTTCAAATAACAGAAGCATACTTAAAATACATAAAGAGAATGGTCGTATCGGCCGGTAACAAAGAAGGTGTCCGAAGTAAAGCGTCTTGACCAAACCACCATAATGTCAGTGCCCCTTTTTTGCATGCGCGTAAGTTTCTTATACATGTCGATTTCCGTTGCGCGTCCTCTGCTGCTTTCGAGAAACGATGAACTGATGAATAGCCGTGTTTCTACAATGACGACACAAATATTGGTGTACAGAAAGTTTTTTTAGACTGCCACCTTTTCGTTATTTTTACGGTTTCTGCGCGCCGCCATCGCGACAATCGGACAACTACTAGTTACATTAGCAGCGCACACTGCAATATGGGAACTTGCGGAGGAACCTAAATGGGCTGTTTCTCAGCGAGGCCGGTATGAGGCGAGGATTTCGTTGGATTCACGAATTGCTGAAAATAGAAGAGGTGGGCTGCGCAAACTAATTTATTTGGCTAAATACTCAGAGCAGAGTTACGATGCGTAATGCGAATGTTTAAGCGGCAGGTATTCTTTGAGAGGAAACGATACTTTTTAAACGTTGTAAGTTCGGTAACCTTTATTAATTTTGCAGTAACCATGATTGCTATAGTGACTAGTGGTAGGCTGAGTGTTTGAGTGTTTTAGATCAAATCGTTGTTTTGAAAGACGAGGCAGATGCAGGTTCCTCTAGAAGTGGTGACGTATCTGCGTAGAGTAGTGAGTTTCAGCATGAAACTCACTACTCAGCATATTCGGCTTGCTGAATATCGTTCAAGAAACAAGCTTTGCAATCGAATTTTGAAGCCTCTCATGAGAAGCACTGGACAAGATCTGTCTGGCAGCAATGCATTGGTAACACAATTTGTAAGACGGTGGCATTGAGTTTAAATCGGGCACTGCGACGACGAGTTCATTGTCTAGTTTCAATGCTACAATGACATCTGTGAACCCCTGCACTTGGCCCTAGGCATTCGCCCAGGTAAACACACCACGGTGAGGTACGGCCCATTCATGCACGAGGAATTGAATACCACGTTTCTTTGGATGTGAACGTTCAACGCATTTTCATGCTCTGCGTTTTGAAGCAACCAAGTCACCCTCAAGTTCACATCGACACATGTATACGATTGGCTTTTTAACACAGCATGAGCCTCTTATCTATTTTGCTGAGCGGATGAAGGTGAGGAGGCTTAGACAGGTACTTGTAGCCATTGCTTGGTGCACATATTGCGTAGTTATTATTCGGAAAGCAATCACATCCACGGGGAGCACAGTACAAACATCTAGAGGTCGTTGTCGGGACACGCCAACGAGAGTAGGGCGAGGTGAGGCTGCGACAGGGCAGGGTTCGTTCTTACTGGAGAATCGATCGCACACTGAGCATTTTTAGCGGACGGATTCGTCCAGAAAATGTTTGTAGAGTGCATTCGTTTCACATTTCCTCTTGATTTTTACATTTGCTTGCAGACTCTGGCAACTCGCTACTACCTCGGTGGCTCAAACCACAGGGTGGGCGCATCTAAGACGGCGTGATTCTGCCTCTGCGGCTTGAACTGCAGGGTCACCGCCTCTATTTCGTTTTGCTTCTGCTACTATTTCGCTTTGCTTTTGCTTCTGCTCGAGAAGATTATTTACTTCGCTTATGTCACCACGCTACGACTTGCGCAATACTTGAGGCAGGGCTATTTAGGTGGGCGTGCCGTTTACGTTCCTGATCTCGAGCCCGCTAGATGGCCTTATGCCTGGAGGTCAAGCTTCCTCTACGACGTTACGCTATACTGCGGCCGCCACTACGAATGACTCAGCTGACTTACAATATGCGGGAACAGTTTCTGTCACCCGTGTTGGGCGCATGTAAAGACCATCTGCTGTAGTTGAAGGAATCGAGTTTTGCATCACTATGACCGAATTGGCCTCTATGATTGGTGGAAGCGCATGCCTATACCAATGCAAATACTTTCTGACATGCTGACAAGGTATTTTCTGGTGCGTTGTCAAGTTCTGCGTCTGTCAACAGCACAAACGACGTGAAAGTAATAGAGCTCGCATTTTTACGGTACTTGCTGATCAGCAGCAATAAGGTGGCTATTTGGCTGTAACTCTCGAGAAAAAGAAGTATGTATTCCTTAAAGAACCGTGGTGGCGGGACTAGAGTTAATCTGGTGGCCTAAAAACCTGTAACAGTTTTTGTCCTGTTAAACACAACTAAACGGAATGACTCATCCAGCAACCCGAAATCAAAGGTGTGGATTGACAGCAAGGGCATATGCACTGAAAATTGTACGTTGCCAATTTGACCGACAATTACGAATAAAACAAATTGAAATATTGTTCTTTTTCTAAGGAACCTATCCCACATCACATAGTTTTCACGGCATTCTCGAAGCCGACTTAAACTGATGAAAAGTTGTCTCAGAAGGCATTTATATTTACGGCTGTTTTGTTTCCAGATTATAGCTTCTAAGGAGTTTCTGTACAGCATGTCGAAGATACGAAAAAACAAAAGTCGCCATACAATATTATAAAGGTGGGCGTGTCACAGTTTAGACACGCTTGGACATCATCTAGGTAAATATTTTTTTGCATAAACGCACGACTGCATGGCAAGAGGCAGCTTTTTATTTTGTCGGACTCCCTCAGAGAAACAACTCCTGTTGAATTGACGCGGCTTCCGCAAACGGTCGCCATGAGACTCGTTGAATGCACTTGTGCAATTTTTTTTCCTAATTATGTGGTTTAACGCGCAAAAACCACTTTCTGATTATGAGTCACGCCGTAGTTGAGGATTCCGAAAATTTCGACCACCTGGGGATCTTTAACGTGCACCTAACCGAAGTACACGGGTGTTTTCGCATTTCGCCCCCATCAATATGCGGCCGCCGTGGCTGGGATTCGATCCCGCGACCTCGTGCTCAGCAGCCCAACACTATAGCCACTAAGCAACCACGGCGGGGCACTTGTGAAAATCATTTGCATGAACTGCGACCAGATTTGCGCTACGAAGTGTCGCCCCTAGGTCACTTCGACAAAACCCAAAAGATAATTTTTACAAGTGTTCCCCAACTGTGTGTGTTCTGCATTTATATTCTCACGGAGTAAAAAAAAAAGGATCCACCTATGGGCATGTCGCTTTTAAAACCAGGGAGTACATGTGAGGTTTTCTAATCTCCCACTACTTGTTTCGTGCGTACAAGGCACGGTAATGACACGGTTCCTGCTTCTCCGTGTTTTCGTGCGCTTGCTGATTTTGTTTATTATGTTGTGCCTCTTGATTACAACAAATGTTTGGGCGAGAAAGCAAGAGTTTCCTGGCGACGGGATTCCTTCCTGCTACGATGTGTTTGAATGCTCGTGTGCTTTATATTTGGTATGATTTAAAGAATAATAATGTTTTTAAAGACAAGACGATGTACACCCAAACAATTATTTATCTCAAAGAACTTATTTTTATATTATGGTAGTTTATTTATTCTAGCGCGACAATGAGGCTACGATGAAACGATATGCTGGAAATAAGCATGATTGATGCGAAGTTACCAAAACGACGATGTCGGTTCACATATGATAGCCCGTCATCAATTTCGTTTGGCAATAAAAGTGTGAATCAAAGGTAATTGGATCATCGGGTCCATAGCTACTAAAGGCGTTCATAAACCCTATTAGTGCGAAATCCGTATTTTACTCCTTTCAAACCCTTGATATCAATACCCATTGAAAGCAAAGGCTTTTGATGTTTCTGTGCACACTTGGCGGCTTTGTGTCAGCGTGAATAATGAAGATAATAGGGCTCGTAAATCTAGCTCTTCTTCGATTCCTGTGCTCCTTTCAAGGAGCACAGAAATCGAATATTACGAATATTACACAGAATACTACGAGCGGACGGCTATTTAGATAATTTCGTTTGAGCAAGTCGGGGCTCAAGATCCTGTGTGCTGCCGGCCATCTCCAGGTTGTCGCCTCTCCACTCTGGCTTCCCGATGCTGCCGCTTCCCGTCTCCAGAACACAGCTGCAGATGCGTCTGCCGTGTTCGTCGTCCACGTCAACTATCCCCCGCTCAGCAGCCGACGTCCAGCACGCTGTTGGAGTGCGAGCACTGGAGAGAGAGAAAAGGATGCATAGATAGGCAAGGAGGTTAACCAAAGGCACTTCCGGTTGGCTACCCGGCCCGGGGGAAGGGCGAAGGGGGAATAAAGAGAAAGAGAGAGGAAGGGGGATATAGAGCGAAATAGAGACGAGGACGAAAAAACCACGTACACTACAGAGCGGTAGCCAGCAGAGCGAGCACTGGAATCGGCGGAGTGAGGCTTCCACCTGAGTGAGTGGGCTCGGATACAAATACAATTTGTAGACACAATGCACCAGCCCCTGCCTGCTTTTTCTTCACCCACAATACTTTATTTTTCTACGCTGCTTGGCTGAACAGAACTCACGTCACAGGGGTTCCTCAAGGAAAGTAACGCCATGATTTAGCAGGCTGTGCCACAAATGCACCTGGTAATTGCGGCGTTCGAATGAACGACATTGGCGCCATTATGCACTGGTTATGCGCCGCTCGTCAGTGAACCTCTCATTAATTTGTGCCATTGGGTATATGCTACTGATTGTGCGGCAAGCACACCGAACAATTATCAGCGTTCGCAGGCACCCGCGAGATTCTCATCTCGGAGGTCACGCGCGGTCTTTTCGGAGGTGCCACTAGATGGCTCAGCGGGACCAGTAAGAAGCGCGAGAGAGAAACCCAGTTGCCGCATTACGCGTTTCTCAGGGTTCGCTAACCCAAGTTTCTCCATGGCAGTGCTAGATGGCGACGAGTGTTCTTAGGGAAGCGCGAAAGAGGAGTCCCGCTGCAGTGCTTGCCTCATACATAACACGTTTCTAGAGTGGCAATACGCTGTGTTGCGATGTGGATTCAATGCTAACGCATTGCCGTCGTCAGTCATCGCGAATCTGTTGTGACGAATGTTTTTTTTGCCATTGTAGACCAGCACAAACCTACTGACACATCGAGAGTGAACCAAAGTGACATAAAAGGGGCTTTTTGTAGTACCCCAGAAACCGATTTGCACATCCCAATGCTCCAAGTGGGCGTTTATTTTCAAAGTTTTTCATTGGAGAGTGGTACATACCTAGTGTCGCACCTACAGTGACCCAAACATATAGGGACACGTTGCAACTTACGAAGTGAAAAAAGTTGATGTGACGGTTGGTCTTGAACCCTGCTTCAGCGCCATTCGGCCATTCTTCGATAGTCTGCACCACGACACTGGTTGCCAGGAAGAGTGTTAGATAAAAACATAAAACAATACACAGCTAGTTAGCCCCCGGAACGCTTGTGAGGTATCCTTAGAACCCTAATGCAAAAACAAAAACATTACTCTATCACGCATGCGTCGACAGCGTCTAAATAGCCTTACGAGTGGAATTCAGAGAGACGCAGCTCGGCAGTACGTTTCTCTAGCCGAGTGGCAGTCGTTGCGTTCGACATCACTAACATTGCCATAATAGCCGTAATTAAAACTTAAACACGTGCTCATGGGGAGCTATAAGGCTTTCAAGGGTGTCTTTATGGACATATATTTCGCAATTTCTCGGCTATGGGAACTCCAGGTTCTACACGTAAGGCCTAAAATTGGCCTAAAGGAACTCGGGCAGCCCGACAGAGGGGTATCTATTCTCGCCCACGCTTTTGGGGACGGCAGAACGTGCCCGTCTTCATAGAGAACGAAAACACAGAAGACTGCGGCCAGCGCAGGAGCCCCCACAATCTGCAAGTGCGGCGGGTTTCAGCGGCCCATGCAAGTCTCGTTCTCCACCAGTACGACGGACTGCGAGTGCTATGGATATGGACGACGAGATCACCTCATCACTGTTGATCAGGACAACTCCTGGTTCTCCCAACATTGCGATTATGGGAACAAAGCCAGAAAAGATTAGGTGTGCCTCTGCCCGAGCTCCTTAAATACACAACTGAAATCAAATCTATTGCCACGCATAACCACGTGGGCATAGTCAAAGCAATACAGCTGGGTTAAAGGAATATAGAGAACGAATGAACTGCCGAGAAGAGCGCCTATTTCAGAGAAAGAACAATAAGTGACCTTAAAGGAGATGACAGGTGACAGCAAGCTATCCTTATGCTCTTGACCAATTGCGAAATGCTGTTGCGGGATGGCGACATTGGTTTATCAGCGTCTTCATTTTGTGCAGCTTCGCCGCTGAACCACTGAAAGCAGACATACAAATAATACTCCACGAAAGAGAGGGACATGAACTCAGTGGATCAATAAGGAGGCGTCTCAAAGACAATTGATAAGGTACCAACTGAGGCCAAAAAAATGTAGCACAGGCTTTTTTCTTTTTTTTTCTCGAATGTGGAATCGGATGACACCTATAGAGGTGTTGAAAACGCACTACAGATGGCTGTCAACGACAGGATATTGCATGTATCCGAGGATCTGAGAGGTTTTCGCAAGTACGGGCATGTGAAGAGGCAATGTCAGTGTTTTCATCCCCCTGTATTGCGCCATTCGTGGCTGCTATTCTGCGGGCAAGCTTAGTCACTTCGCTTTTGAAACCTCTACTTTGCGCGTTTTAAAATAGGCTCCCTCCATTTTGTAGCAGCCATTTATTGTATTGTAATAAATATTGCAATACGTGTATGTGCGATCTGCATGTATTTTTTTGAAAGCCCCTCGACAACTAAAGTGAACTTGGTTGGAGGTCACGTTCTACTCAACTGCGAGTGAAAACAACGAAGGAACGTTATAAAAAAGTCCGCCTGTCCTAAAACACATATGGAATAATGCGCCCCATTAGCTAAGAATACTGATCCAGTATTCCTAGAGCTCATGCCATATTCCCGCACTGACTTGCCTCCAGCCTCCTTCTTGCTCACTCTGGCATTAAAGTCGCATATCAGTGTAGTGTAGCTTGTTTTAAATTTACCCATCGCCGATTCCACGTCTTCATAGAGGTCTTCGACTTCCTGTTCATCATGACTCGATGTAGGGGCTGCATGTACGACATTCAATTTGTAATTCTTATGAGGTTTCACAAGAAGATCTGCCACACTCTCACTAATGCTATAAAATTACTGTATGTTACCAGCTATACCCTTATTAATCAGGAATCCGACTCCTAGTTCTCGCCACTGCACTAAGCCCAGATAGCATAGACGTGCCCACTTTTTAGCCCTGTATATGCTTCATTTGTCCTCCTAACTTCACTGAGACCGATTATATCCCATTTACTGCCCCCTCATTCCTCCACTAGCACTGCTAGAGTGGCCTCACTAGATAACATTCTAGTGTTAAACGTTGCCACTTTCTGATCCCAATGGCGGCCTGTTCGGACCCAGGTATTCTTAGCACTCTCTGCTGCATCACAGGTCTGACCTCCGCCGTGGTCAGTTGCTTCGGAGCCGCTGGCGAGTGAGAGCTCGGGTTTGATTGTTGTATTCATAGAGGAGGTGGTGGCCAAGTACTGCACCAGGGTAGCAAATGCGGCTCTGGTGAGGGAGTGCGTTACCGATTCTCCTCACCGGGATCAGGCCGCCACATGCTAGGCCTGTTTATGCAATATTACCAACACGCGGATTTCTTTCATCCGGTGGAAAATTGCGCGGCACCGGGATTCGAACCACGGTCCTCTGCACGTGAGGCGGATGCTCTACCTCTACGCAACCACTGCACCCCTTAGCAGGGGAGGGCTATTAGTAGAGTTTGCAGAACAGAATAAAATGCGGATAATGAATACCTTCTTCGCAAACGGACGTGGAGGAGAATGGGGAGACTAGAAATGGACGTGGAGGAGCCCGAATGGGGAGACTAGAAATGAAATAGACTTTATACTCCGCGCTAAACCTGGCATCATACAAGGTTTGGATGTGCTCGGCAAGGTTCGCTGCTGTGACCATAGGATGGTAAGAACTCAAATTAGCTTAAACTTGAGCATGGAACGGAAGAATATGGTACATAAGAAGCCGATCACTGAGATAGCGTTAAGAGGGAAAAAAAGGGCAGTCCGTAACTATCTACAGAACAGGTATTCGGCTTTAGCTCAGGAAGACGACTTTAGTGTTGAGCAAATGAACGGCAATCTTAGGGACATCCTTAAGGAGTGTGCAATAGAAGTCGGTGGTAACATCGTTAGACAGGATGCCAGTAAGCTATCGCAAGAGACGAGAGATCTGATAAAGAAACGCCAGTGTATGAAAGCCTCTAACCATACAGCTAGAATCGAACTGGCAGAAGTTTCCAAGTTAATCACAAGCATCAGACAGCTGACATATGGAAGTATAACATGGATAGAATGGAACATGCTCTCAGGAACGAAGGAAGCCTAAAAACAGTGAAGACGAAACTACGAATAGGTAAGAATCAGATGTATGCATTAAGAGACAAAGCCGGCAATATCATTACTAATATGGATGAGATAGTTCAAGTGGCTGAGGAGTTCTAAAGAGATTTATACAGTACCAGTGGCACCCACGACGATACTAGTCTAGAGGAATTTGAAATCCCACAAGTAATACCAGAAGAAGTAAAGTAAGCCTTGGGAGCTATGCAAAGGTAGAAGGCAGCTGGGGAGGACCAGGTAACAGCAGATTTGTTGAAGTATGGTGGGCAGACTGTTGTAGAAAAACTGGCCACCCTGTATAGGCAATGCCTTATGACTTCGAGCGTACAGGAATCTTGGAAGAACGCTAACATAATCCTAATCAATCGCCAAAGACTTGAAAAATTAGAGACTGATCAGCTTACTCTCTGTTCCCTATAAAGTATTTACTAAAGAAATTGCAAATAGAATCAGGAGCCCCTTAGACTTGTGCGAACCAAATGACCAGCCAGGATTCCGTAAAGGCTACTGAACAATAGAGCATATTCGCACTATCAGTCAGGTGGAAATGTGCGGAATACAACCAACACTTATGTGTAGCTTTCATTTATTACGACAAAGCGTTTCATTCTTTCGAAACCTCAGCAGTCATGGAGGCATTACAGAATTAGGGTGTAGACGAGCCTATTGTAAAAATACTGAAAGATATCTATAGCTGCTCCACAACCACCCTAGCCCTCCATAAAGAAAGCAACAAAATCCAAATAAAGAAAGGCGTACGGCAGGGTGATACGATCTGTTCAATGCTATTCACAGCGTATATATAGGAGGTATTCAGAGACCTGGATTGGGAAGAAATGGAGATAAGATTTAATGGAGAATACAGTAGTCACTTACGATTTGCTGATGATATTGCCTTGCTTAGTAACTCAGGGGACCAATTGCAATGCATGCTCACTGGCCTGGAGAGGCAAAGCAGAAGGGTGGGCCTAAAAATTATTATGGAGAAAACTAAAGTAAGGTTTAACAGCCTTGGAAGAGAAGAGCAGTTTACAATAGGTAGCCAGGCACTGTAAGGGGTAAGGGAATACCTCTACTTAGGGCAGATAGTGACCGCGGATCTGGATCATGATATAGAAATAATCAGAATAATAAGAATGCTCTGGCGTGCGTTTGGCAGGCATTGTCTGCTCATAAACAGCAGGTTGACATTCTCCCTCTAGAGAATAGTATATAACAGCTGTGTCTTACCAGCGCTCACATACGGGGCAGAAAGCTGGAGGTTTACTAAAAGGGTGCTACATAAATTGAGGAGGACGCAATGACCTATGGAAAGAAGGATGATGGGTGCAACGTTAAGGGATGAGAAAAGAGTAGATCGGCTGATGGAACAAAGTTGAGGTAATGAAATCGGAGTTGAAATCAAGAAAAAGAAATGGGCATGGGCAGGGCATGCAATGAGGAAGGAAGATTGCCGATGGTCATTAAGGGTTACGGACTGGATTCCAAGTGAAGGCAAACGTAGCAGGGGGCGGCAGGAATTCAAGTGGGTGGATGAGATTAAGAAGTTTGCAGGGACAACATGGCCATAATTAGCACATGACCAGGGTAGTTGGACTAGTTTTGGAGAGGCCTTTGCCCTGCAGTGGGCGTAGCCAGGGTGCTGCTGCTGATGATGATGATTCATTAGAAGTCTTCGAGGCTCTTCCCTGCTTATTCTATTCTGTGTGCCATTTTAGCCATTTTACAGCGAAGCTGTATATGACTAGTTTCCACAGATCGAAGTCCGCCGGTCAAGAACCTTGGACCGATCCGGAAGATTCTGCAATACTGGGCAGAGCCGTGGCGGAGGTGAAGGTGGCTTCACGAATTCCGCTAAATTGCTAAAACAAGTTTATTACCTTGGGTCCAAATAGAGCCCATATCGGATCATACGCTGATACGAACAGATACTACAGTTTCATTCGCGTCGGCTTTTTCTACGTTCGCACTATCCTCTCTTTGTAGAAGCTGCAAGCACTTGCGTATCTCCTTTCCTTTCGCTCTCTCGTTGTGATGGTCCTGTCGAAACGTCACGCGTTTCTAGTTTCGTCTGGCGCCTGTGGCCGCCGTTGACGCAAATGTATATAAAGTTTAAAGTAAATATGTCCACACACATGCACAAAATTCTGTGTTACTTCTGTGTCGTATGCTAATCAGCTTCGCTGGTCATCCACCTTCAGAGAGTGGAATGACTCAGGACTTTTTAAAGGAAATGCAGCGAGGTTCACCTGAGGAAAATATCTATTGCTTGCTGCTCTACTGAGACACAAAGGCAACAAAATACAACGACTTCTTGTGATATGTGATGTGGAGGATGGCCAATAGGGAGCGTTTATACACACGTTCATATCCGAAGGGTCGTTAACGACCTTTTTTCTAAGCCTTTTTAATCTACTATTGTTAAGCGAGCCTAAATGCTTTGTAGGTACTATATCCGGGTAAGGGTTTAGTAATGATGCCTCGCTCACTGGCTCGATACTTGTATTTGCAAATCTCACTATAATCTGGCAAGAATGATGACTGGAGCTTACTTCTAATATACAGTGGCATGTGACCATTCGCGAATAGAGAATGAAAAGGCTTCACAACATAGCTGTCACCCAAAGACAGCAAGAACAGCGAAGGTGCTTCTGGGTGACATAAAGCGCACTCGTAAGGTTTCACTCCCGACGAAAGGCAGCAAAAAGAGAATGCAACTGATGGCTCTCCCATCTCAAAATAAAGGAGCCGTGAGAAGTAAAAGCCACGTGCATTAGGAATCGCTAAACCGATTCCACGCTTCAGTACTTATAATAACCTCCGAGGAAGCATCGATAATAGCTAGTGAAGAAGCCTGGTTTGTGCAACTTCGGTGTTTCGGGCTTTCTGCCGCATGGCCCCTGTTTGACGCGGTCATTTATGCCAATAATAGGTTACTCAATCTGGATGGCCTATCTGTATAAAGATACAAAACGAAGGCCAACGAAATGGGAGGACTCTCCTGCACCGAGCAGGCGGATGTGGCTCGGTGTGTGCCATTGATTTCAAACCGAAGCTTCCTTGGCATCTTTCTTCGAATTTCCCACTGCTGCTGCTGGTGCTGCTGTGGCTGCTGCTGTATCGCACACCACGTCGGGGGTGGGTTAGAGCGTGTGTATACAAGACAGAAGTGAGTCAAAGAAGAAAGGGGACGCGAGAAACTCGTTTGGACCACACCTAGGCGAATGTACACAATGCCCTCCGGAGCTCCCTGGCCTTCGCCACATTAGCCTGTTGGCAGCTGTAAATATCCATGACTCCCCTCAAAACCGTTGCAGAAACTGCAGCCCATCCCTTTCTATTAGAGTGTGAGTCCAGATGGGGTGTAGAAAGAGCTGCAGAGAGGAGGGAGGAAAAGAGGCAGTTCCCGTACAAGGGGGAGGAAAGGTGACGTGAGAAGACAAGGAACCCGACTACTATACGACAGGGGTTGCAGCAAAACTGGATAAGCTTAGTTCAAGGTATGGTACAGTATCTGCTTGCTATTTCTGAAAAACAAACACCGTACAGATATGTCAACGGACAAATTAGGACCGTCAAATCAATGCGTCTGTTCTCGCCGCGGTAGCTCTGCGGCTATGACATTGCTAGGGGTCACGCATTTTATTGATTTTGTTTTCAAAATAGTGCAGTCAACAATGCAGCCCTAGTAGCAGAGGTTTGCATCATGTGCAATGACAAAGATTTCATTAAAGTATCTACATTTGCACAATCAACAACAGACGCTGGTAGACGATTCCACTGTTCAATTGTGAGCGGAAAAAAAGACTTCTGAAACTACTTCGTCCTCGCAAAGTACGGGTGGATAACATTCGAGTGATTAATTCTACAAGACCTGTGTTGTGCGCAGTAAAGATACGTTTCGCGCGGGAGACCACTTTTGTTCTGATAGATTTCATTCCGACCACATCAGCCGCATTTCGACGGGGGCGAAATAGAACACGCAGGTGCACTTAGACTTAGGGACGCGTTAAAGGACACCATGGTGTAAAAATTAATGCGGAGTACGCCACTATGGCCTACCTCGTAATCTTATCATGGTTTTGGCACGTACAGACTCATAAATCCAATTCGAGGTAACGCTTCTACCACGATGCGATGTGTCATGTGAAGCAACGACAGTACTCCACTCTCTCAGAGTTTATAAAATATGGCGCACAACAACGCCTCAAGCAAACGCCTCTTCCTGTGAGTTCTGTGTACTACGCAGACAAGCAGAAGCGATGCACCAAGGAACTGTTTAACATTCACTCACCACTCTTTTGTTAACTAAACCTTAAAGAAATTAAGCTTTCGCCAATGAAATCAATTATCGTCCGTCAATGAAATCAACCAGCGCAGACAGCCTCAGTTACATGGATTCCAATAGCGCGTGTGATCGTTTTCTTTCTTTTTACTGGCACCGGGAAATGTAGGTATGCCGATGAGTGCTATATGCAGGATAGGCAACTCTTTGGTGGGAAGTCAGTCAGTCAGTCAGTCAGTCAGTGCTTTATTTTCACCAAACAAAAACATTTGTGAAAAAGGGGAGACGGCGACAGAAGTAGAGTAGAGTCAACCACTCGCACTCCCATTGAGCACCTTGCTCATCGCCAAGCCTACTCGAAGGCCTTCCATATGATATGGCGACTATTTTCAGGACCAAGCAAAATAGCGGCTCTTACTCTTTTTTTGTGTAAATAGAAGTGAACATTATTGCCATTTGCTATCCTGCAATAAAATTCTGAGAAAAAAATAAAACCTGAGCGCTTGCCTAGGCGACTTTCGTCTTCAAAACTTTCGATACGGTCCTCTTGTTGAGGTAAATTACGAGTGACTTCTGTTTACTTCTGAGACCTTCCTGTATGCTTAGGGCATTGCTTTTTTTTCTCACCCCGGGTGTACTTGTAAACACGATGGCTACTTGGCATTCAGCAATGCTGGCAAAATATACACCGTGTTTCGATGCTTTATCCCAGAGACCTATGTCCCTGAGGAGAGCATGTGGAAGCGTAGAAACAGACCATTCCCATATACAAATGCAGGATCTGTTGGGAATCCTTCTGTGAGGTACCGAACAATGGTATGTATTACTTACGTGATTGCTGTCGATTTATTTTATGCAGCCTGGCTGCTTTAGTGACGAATGTAACCAAGCGCCATCAAAACATAAAAGCTGTAAGCACAAAAGAACAAAGAAGGTCCTTAATAAAATAGTTCAGAAGAACGGATAGAAAAGGAGAGAGCGTCAGGCAAGTTGCTCATATCTAATTACACGACTTTTGGCCTCACAAGCTTCCTTTCTTCGGTGCTGACAATAAAACTTTTTCAAACTTTCACGAACATTGCGCCGCCTGATCTTAAAAGTTAGACAAGATTTGTGTCACTTCGTAAGAAAAAAATAAGAGAATATAAACGTGGTAGGCAAAAGCAATTTTTTTTTTACAATGAATATCAACTAGTGCGGATGTGCGTGGAAAATATTCTTTGTTTTTTTATTAATCTACTGTCTCGCTCCTGAAAAACAAATGCGCACATATGTTACTACTTGGTTCAAAGCCACTGCGAATAATTTTGTAATAAATAATTTTATTTACCAGGACGTGAGGGCACAAGCAGTTACATAGCTCTTTTAATAACTGCGACAAGTTATCTAATATAGGTATTGTGTTTGAAAAAAGAAAGGACGATGTTGAAAATATTTCTGCTTCTTGGTACTCACGTTCGGTGCTAATATTTTTGCGCATTTTTATACGCGGATATTCGCGAGCTTTTAAAATGTTTTTCGATACGTTTTCGTTGAACTACAGCGCTTGCATGGCCAGCAAATATTAGGAAAACTAGCGTTAGCATGATTGAAAAGGCTGAGTTAATGTCGCAGTTTTTGCATCTGTGGTGTTCTTGTTGATTCAATTATACGGAAAACGCAACGTGATGCGTAAAGTACCATGATCTTTACGGCAAACCCAAAGCAGGCACTGTTAAACTTGCACTCGGCTGAACGCGGGCGCCTGTGAGCTGGGTGATCCTGCCGCTCATGGAGGAGCGTACGAAGCCAATATCCAATTTCGCTGCCGAAGCTTTCGGATGCTCGATTCACGGAACGATGAGTGGCCTCAGAGCAAGAACGTGGTCTGATATAAGGAAGCGCGTACTGGCCCCAAATGCTCAGAGCGGCGCACTTTTGCAGAAAATTGATGCCTATTAAATGGCAGGGAATTTCTTTGGCTCCCCTACCTGATATTTCGTCTGTTTATGTGGCCTCACTACAGGGGTTGCTGCAGTGAGAATTAGGGAAATTTAACCCCTATGAGGGAGCGAACCCGATTCGGCCGCGTCATAAGTGAGTACCTATCTTTCGCACCACGCCAACAAACCAGAAGGAGTACGGAATGCGTGCGACAGATGAGCGGAATGATATCTTCACCATCGCGCTGTAGACGCTAGCGCGTCGCAGCAAATACGCAGGCATAAAGTTTGTCTCACAATACCCATATCAATATTTGAAATGATATCGCCCTACATTCCTTTTCGCTAATTTTTCTTCTACCCAAATCATGGCGTAAAGCAAAGGCGTAATATGTTAGAGTTTACTCCAGCCATCTTTTCATTATAATGGCATCCTAAGGATAAATTTTCCATGAGAGACATTTCTCATGTGATTCGCCTCCAAATCGCAAGGCTGGGTTGAAGGCAAACAGTATTTCTTCCATAACTGCCGCGAACACCACACGTAAATATTCTTGCCTTATAAAATTCACCTACTATATACCCGCACTGGCAGCGAAGATGATAGCAGAGTTGAAAGCAAAAAAGGAAAAATTACAGATCATTTTTTACAGCGAAGCTGTTTAAAGCTAGGTTCTGGCGGATCTGGTCTCCGTGGAAATTCACCAACAAGTTTTAAAACGTGGGCTGATCGCGAAGATTGTGCAATACCGGGCCGACGCGCCGCGGAGGTGAAGCAGATGGTAAGCACTCCCAATACGGGGCCGATCATGAAGATAGTGGAATAAGGGACCGACCCGCAGCGGAGGGGAAGCAGGCGTTGAGCCCCCCATACGTGGGCCAATTCCGAAGATAGTGCAATGCCCGGCCAACCCATGGCTGACGTAGTAGTAGTAGTATAAACTTTTATTAGAAAAAAAAATCACATTCGGGTCCAGTGGGTGGGTCCCTCAGTCCAGGGCCCCACTGGCGATCGCGGCACGCCGGGCTTGGTCGAGAAGGGCCAATTAGTCCTCCAGCACCGTGCTGGCGAGCCACACCTCCCACTGCCTACTGTTGGAGTTTTGCCCCATAAGGGGTGATTGGATTTCTTGTGGCCGACTCTGGCATGACCATGTGATATGGTCAAGAGATGAAGCAGGCGTTGAGCACTCTCCATACGAGGACTGATCCCGAAGGCAGTGCAATACTGAGCCGATCCCAAAGATAGTGCAACGCCAGGCCGACCCGCAGAGCAGGTCAAGCAGGCGTTTATCACGCCCCGTCGTGGGCTGATTCCGAAGTTAGCGCAATGCCAGGCGTACCAGCGGCGGAGGTGAAGTAGGCATTAAGCACTCCCCATACGTGGGCCGATCCCGAGGATAGTGCAATGCCAGGCTGACCCGCAGTGGAGGTGAACCAGGCGTTAAGCACTCCCCGTACGTGGGCCGGTCCCGAAGATAGTGCAATACCGGACGGACACGTGGTAGGAGGTGAAGCTGGCATTAAGCACTCCCTATACGAACGCCGATCCCGAAGATAGTGCAATACCTCGCCGACGCGCGGCGGAGGTGCAGTTCACCATAAGGGGCCCATATACACAGCGTCGCTGGCCACCCTTCTTCGCAGAGCAGAAGGGCACTGAATTTTGCTTTTCATCTATTTAACCGATTCTTCATGGTTATTGCTTGAAACTTTTTACCGTAAGACGCAACATGGGGGCATTCTTCTTACTTTTGCTGCAGGAAACTACGTCTACGCGCCCAGTGAACACTTGAACGAACTTATCGAACCTAGGCCATCGATATATGCATTTCATTCACGCAAAAACATAAAGATGCCATGAATTTTAAGTACATTCACCTATTCGGAGAAAAAATACCGTCTAATGCGGGCTACAACAATGAGAGCTAGGTAATACGAACCATGATACGAATAATATTCTCGTGCGCCATCTATCTTGTGTGACCGCATGAAAAAACACAGGCTTCCATTCGGTTAATATTCTAGCTTATATCAATCCATAAGAGTTCTTCAAGTGCGATAAAATATCTCCGTCTTTGTAGAAGTGAAATTGCTACTGATGTAAGACTCAATAAGGTCTGGGAAACAGAACGAATAAATTAACGAAGGAATGGAAGCTTCATGTTCATGCTGATGCCGAATGCCGGCGTCTTTGAGCTTTGTTCATGGGGCCCCTATATTTCCTCTTGTGGATTCCTAGGCAGCCTAAGTTAAACCAAAATAATTATAGTTTAAGGTCGCAAAACTCATGATTCCACTGACTCGGGGTCAGACCTACCGGTGTGTCTGAGTCAGCCAAGGTGTTTTGCTGAATTGGACTCCGACTTAGACCGGCTTAGCCATATTTACCTCAGAACCGGACAGGTACTTCTTTGATCTCCCGTATTTTGTAAGGACACAAAAAGGATTGCGTTAGAGAAAGCAGCCAGTGTGGCGCACTTTGTGATCTGTGAGTAACTTCGCTTGTGCATATCGAGGTCGGGGGTAGTTTGCCTTCGAGTAGGCAGTGAATTCTTTCCTTCTGTTTCATTTTTCTTTGTCAGTATGTTCAATCAAAGAGTATATTGGCACAAAACATATGTAGATAATATCACTGGAGTTAAGCATTTTGGAGTAACGCTTTCGGAAGGACTGCATACTATCAACGTAGTACGTACCACTCAAGCACACTTCACAAGAGCATGGCTACACAACTGACGACGTGCCGGCCTATGTCCTCGAATATTTATTGAATGGACATACGTCTTTAGCTGTATTCACTCAACCTCACTCGATCCATGAACACACAGTCAGATTTAGTACGGTTTTCGCTACTTCGCCTTCACATTTGATGAAAAAGAACTGTTGAGTCACATACGTGTTACTGAAACGCTGATCAGAGTGGCATGCTTGAAAAAGCTCCCAGTGCGATGAGTGCGATGAAGTACGCATATCTGTGGATGAGCGTGAGTGAATCAATGTATTGGCATCAGTTAGTGCTGTTAAGCATGAACGAGTGCTGTTTATTATATATGCACTCAAATTTGAACGTCCGTGAGTGTGAGTGGGCACATATGTTAGCTTGAATTACACGTGTTATTATAAGCAGACAAGCGTAAAGTGGGTGTGTGGCAGTACATGTTAGCAGACGTGACTTTGAACGAGACTTTGAAGCGAACTATGGTATTGCTTTGAATTATCAGTGATTCCTATAGTGAGTTGGTTCTTCGCATGAATTGAGTACCTATAGGTTGAAATCAAGTAAGCACGTGGACCGATCCACGAGCATGAATGGGGACTCCATTAGTAAGACTGAGTTCATTATCCTGGTAATTTGAATGCGCCCGATTGAGTGTGAGTCCGTTCGTCCAAGTGGACCTGCCGGAGTGGCAATCTGGTAAGTCTGGTTACGAGTGAGACGGCCTGAGTCCGTTCTTCCCGAGTCCGAGTACGAGGGAACCCGGTTGAATATATTTATGTGATTCTGAGTACGCTCCAAAAAAAACCAAACCGTTTTTTAAATGAGTCTGAGTGACTTCTTCTAATTTTGAAACCTAAGTTTGCGAGTCTTTTCCTCGTATCTAGCTAAACCCTCCCAAAAATTACCACGCTGCAGATCACCAGATTTTCTAGGCTGCGAATTCGTTACTGCGCTAGCCCCAACGAATCTCTAGTCGCACAACATTTCAGGCACATCCACTAACTTCGAAGAACCTAATGATTGGCACCGCGACTAAAATCCAAATGAAGTGCACCATACTAACAAAATACCAATAAAGGTAGCTAAGTGTTCTGTGGGAAAACTGAAGGAATGTTTTGCGCGGGCAGGAGATCCGCACCGAGGAAAACAGCAAACGATCACTTCCATGGACTTGTGTGAGAATTTGCGCACGCCGCATCCTTATGCCAATCCCAGCAACGTCGGCGGAAGGATGAATGGACGCCCCTACCACGGATATGGTCTCTTTGCGGGGTGACTGTAACCACTGCTGTCCCACAAACTTCTCTCGGATGCAATTAGCCTGATCTTCATGCGCTACAGTGTGTCTTGCCGTAGCCTTCTAAATACATGCTCAAACAGCATAACACTCGTCTGTGCTCCCAACAAAGCAGTCCACAAATTGCCACACAGCAACGTTGAACTCTAACGCAGTGGTCATCACACCCGGCTTCCAACGGTACGTTGCCTTATGGGGTTATGTTTGATGCGCGGTGGTGGATACAATTTTCTTTAAGAGCGGCGATGCTCTTATAGCTTCGCTTCACTAGTTATTTTGATGTCCGACGGTATCCATTGCTGGATCCCAGAGCACTTCACGTGATTTATTTTAAAGATATCGTGTCTAAGTGCCCTCGGAGGATTTAAAATTCTGGATCCAGAGGTTGCCAGTTGAATACTCTACATCGCATCCTCTAGACGGATACTGAAGCAAGAAATATTGTTTTTTAAACAAACTGTTTTCTGCATTCCTTTCTGTGCAAGTAATATTATTCTCACGCAATAAATAGTGTTTCTGGGGACATAAAATTCTCCGAAACGACAATGTTTTGTTTATTCGAAGAACTCTCTGTAGGTTGCCATTTTGTACCTGTTCTCAATTTATCGTAAAACAAAGCTTTGTAAACACATCATTAAAATATTCGTTCAACGTACTGGCGAAAGCAATCTCTTAACTTACTAGGCGACCTTTTTGACCACGAGATTATGTGTATATTGTAATAATAGGTCAACTAATTTAGATATGTTATTCACGCCAGTTAGCTACTCACTTGAGTGCAATTCTATTTCTTAATGCTCTAATTTAATCGTATGTGGATTCATTGCCTTGACCAATGAATCTTCCATGTATTTCATTTAATTTATTGCTGGGGTTTGCTCTCCGCTGTGTATCGTTCCCTTTTTTCAGAACCAAACAAACTGCAAACCTAGGCAGCCTAGCGTTGCAGGCTGTTATCTCAACTCTCTCGTCACCCCTGCGTACACATTTTGTCATCATGCTGTCCCCGCCATGTCCCCAACATCGCTCTGACGTCGTCATTACATCGCCGCACTGCGGTCCTCGCAGTGTGTGCTTCGAAATTATGAAGCCATGGACCGTTTATTGTCATATCGTCCTCCTCACAGAGTAAGTGTCGCGCAGTCGGTGTCATACAGTCGTTATGCTGCCGTCGCGGACACTCCATCGTCGTCCTTTCCTCGTCATCATTCCAGCTTTGCCAGGCCATCCTTACGACGTCGTTCTCATACATTCATCCTTATTCAAGCGTAATCTCATCAGGGTGCCACTGTTGCCGCCATGTCATCGCCATTATTGTACCTTCGTCAAGCCGTCGTTGTCATCACCAATCCGTTGCAGTAATTTCTTCGTTGCCTTGCGTGGGACCCGCTTGTCCTACCACCAAAAGTTTATGTTCAGCGGCGCCAGTCTTGGCGAATATGTGTCCAACTTTGTCCTCTTCTCCCAGGTATACTTGCAAATAGAAGTGAAAGGAGTGCAGCATTCTTCGGAAACGCTAATAAAAGCTTCGCCTGAGTTGGTCCCCACACGGGCTGGGATGCGCACGTTCTTTTTCTGACCATGTGTTTTTTCAATAAAAAATTTTAAATGTGTCTTTGAAGCAGCAAAGGGTCTGACGCTTTATCTGGCTAAAATATTGATTTCTTGCAGCTCATATTTGTGTAGAGCACTGCTTCCATCAAGTCGTGCCCTATAATTCTCTGTAAAGACAGATGTTCTCCATTATATGGCAGCGACGCTAGAGCCGCTGTCCTAGTAAAAACAAAACATGCTTGAGAACTACCTGTCCTTGTAGTTCAAAAACAAGAAAGGGGCTGGCAGATGGAATGGCACACTGTGGTATAAACTTTTTTAAAACAGGGTTGAAGTACCTCAGACAGGCTGGCCAACGTTTCGATAGGTGGACCTATCTTCGTCAAAGGCGGCCTCGTCATCCTCGGCGTGTTAGTTTTAAAGGGTTAGTGCAGTGACGTCACGTGCGGGTGTTGTCGCTGGCGGCTGGTTTTAAAGAGAGAGATTACAAGAGGGAACAGGCGCTGCCGTCCGACGTCTGTGAGCCTCATTCTCAAGACGAAGGGACAAGAGCGTGAGAGTGGGCACGCGGGGAGGAAAGAAAAGAAATAGAAGCAGAAAAAAGGGGAAAAGAAAAAAAAAAGCAGGGGGGTGCCAGGGCCGTACCAAGACACAACAAAGGCGGGGGGGTGAAAGAAAAAGAAAGAGAAAAATGAAATCTTTAAGAAATACGGGGGCTTGGGAGCGTGTTGGGGATGCGAAGGGTTAGGAGGTAATCCGGGGGAGTCGTTGGCGGCATGTTTTTTAGGCATTAGAACGGCCGGTCAAGCAATAGGTCGAGTAATTTTGAAATAGTTAAGGTGGCGACGGGGAGTCTGTGGTGCAATGGTGGGGAGACTGAAAGGCAGCGGCATGGTCTTTCAAGGGGCACTGCCCCACGCGCTTAACGTAGGTGTCGTTACGGCGGCATCCAGAAGGCGATGGTTGAGGCGCCGAAAAAGGCATATTGACTTCGGAATGTGTTGTCGAGGGGGTTTCAAAAAAAAAAAGACTAAAAAAGGGGTAAAGGGGAAGGGGGGGGGGGCGAAATCGGTATAGCAAACAGGAGGGCGACGCGTGCAGAAGCGGGCGCGGGCAAGTGTACATGGAAGAAGGGGATCGTAGTACACTTGGTATAGACGTAAAATCCTGAAAGAGTACATTAAATTGAGTAGTAGGCAGGAAATTTTTTTTTCTTTTTCCCTTCCTCCTCTCTCCCCCTCTCCCCCTTTTTCCTCCGAAATGAAAGAGTAGGTGAGGTTAAGAATTAAAGTTGGCTGGTGGCCTAATGTGTTTTGTGTATTGGTTGATGATATGAGAGTTTCAGATTTAAGTTACAGCTTTTAAAGATTCTAAGTTGCCGCGTGCCAAATTAATTCCTGTCGGGTGTAGGCAATTAAACTTGTGTATGAGGTATGATTCCGTGTACTTCCTTTCGCGAGGGGAACGGAAATTTGTTTGTAGTATATAGAGCCTTGCTTTGTCAAACATATGTCCATGTTCATTAAAGTGGCTGGCTACTGCTTTGGGTAAATTGTGTTTTGTGTCCGCGCGGTGACCATTGAGTCTTGTATTGATTTGTTGTCCGGTCTCACCTATGTATTGTTTGCTACAAGCGGCGCATTCTAGACAGTAGACTACATTGCTTGATGTGCAGGTGAAAGCCGAAGTTACTTTGTGTGTGTAATTCGACGCTGTACTTTTTACTGTAGTAGTGGATTGAATGTGTTTGCATGTAGAGCACCTGGGGCGACCACAGGGATTGGTTCCCAACTTCTTCTTTTTCTGTAGTTTGGCGTGCACAAGAACATCTTTAAAATTAGTGTTGCGTCTGTAGGCTACTCTGGGAGGGTCGGGAAAAATCTTCTTAAGTTTCTGGTTGCTGGTGAGAATCGGGTAGTATTTACTTAGGATGTTATTCACGTTTGGGAGTGCGTTTGAGAATTTAGTAGTAAGAAGAGGCGTTGTTGTTCTTGTGATCTTCGGGCGGGGCTTGAGGACCTCGGCTCGATCAAGTTTGGTTGCAGCGATGTAAGCTGTTTGAAGGTCACTGTTTGGGTGGTTCCTGTTTGATAGCGTTTCTTTAAGGTGATCGAGTCTATCTATGTAGTCTTGGTTTTCAACGCAAATGCGACGTAGTCGTGTGGCTTGGCCTTTAAAGATGCCTTGTTTGCAATGTCTGGGATGGTGGCTGGTATATTCTAGGTACTGTTGTTTGTCGAAAGGTTTCCTATACAGCGTTGTCTTTAGTTCACCATTGTCAATGTATATTGTTGTGTCCAGAAAGTTTATGCGCTCAGTTGAGGATTCTGATGTGAATTTTATTGTTGGGTGAACAGAATTTAGAAAGGATACATATTTATCTAGACTGTCTTGGCCCTGTCCCCAGATTATGAGTATGTCGTCTATGTATCGTAGGTATGTGTGGGGCTTGGTAGTGCAGCGCGATAGGAAATCTGTTTCTAGAATCCCCATAAATATGTTCGCGTAGGTTGGTGCAAAAGGCGTACCCATGCTTGTACCATGTATCTGTAGGTAGTAACTCTCTTCAAATTCGAAGTAGTTATGTGTGAGAACTAATTCAAGGAGAGACAGGTAAACTTCAGTAGAGTGTTGTGCACTGTGTTTAGACAGCGTTTGTTTTATCGAAGATAAACCATCAGGGATTGGAATGTTGGTGTACAGCGCCGTGACGTCTAGTGTTGCGAGAATTGTGTTGTGGGGTAGTGTGCCTTTAGTATTAATGTCTTCTATAATTCTCAGCAGGTGGGGCGTATCTTGTACAAATGACGGAAGTGTTTTCGGCAAGTTACCAAGGTAGTGGTTAAGGAATGTGGAGATGTTCTCTGTCGGGGTGTTGTTGTTTGATACTATCGGACGGCCTGGGATAATAGCAGTGTATAGTTCAGCGGATGGAATTTTATGAATTTTCGGAAGGAGGTAAAAACGTCCGGCAGTTTTGTTGCTTGGTTTAAGAAATTTGTATTCTGATGGTGTTATCAATTCATCAGCCAAAAGTGATTTCAGCCTGTTGGTAATTGTCACTGTATAGGACAATGTCGGATCGTTATCTAGTTTGCGGTAATGTTCTGGGTTGTTTAGTTGTCTGTAAGCCTCGTGCTTGTATTTTTCTATTGGCCAAATAACTATACTTCCACCCTTATCTGCTTCCTTAATAACAATGTCATTCCGGCAGCTCAGATTTGAAATGATATGACTCTCCGACGCAGTTATGTTTTTAGGTCGCTTAGATGTCTTGGATTGGCTTATGATTTCTTTAGTGATAGTTTTAAGGTATATGTCAAGTTCTATGGCTTGTTCTGGTTCGGGAGTCCAAGTGGATTGGGCTCTAAGTGGTGTCGTCCCGGTGTCTGGTGTGTCTGCAAAAAAGTGTCGGATACGCATTCGTCGGGAGAATTCTGAGAGGTCCTTGTGAAGCTCGAATTCATTTATTGTGTTGTTCGTGGGGCAAAAGTTTAAGCCCTTGCTGAGTACGGCTATTTCTTTTTGACTTAATGTTTTAGAAATGTCTATAACATTGGAGCGGTTTAGTTCTGTGGAAATTTCCTTTCTGTCTGGTCCTTCTAAGCTCGAGGTCCCTCTTGTCTGGGTGTGGTGGCTGTTTGGCTGGAAGGTTGTTTTTTGATTAAAATTTGCTTTCTTCCTTTGTTTTTGAACCAATTTTCTAGATTGTTTTTCGCCGTAATGTTCTAAATCTCTCTTCTCATCTGGTGTCAGGGTTATGTTCCTAAGTCTGTGGTTAAAAGTTTCGATTTGCTCTTCGCAGTGTTCTTTGAGGATATTCAAAAGTGAAAGTGAGGCATTATGTAATGTTGTTTGCCAGTTTGCGCGATGGTGTGGTGGGAGTGTTCCTAGAGCTGGTACAGCCTTGAGTGTTAGGCCTTTAGGAATTATATTTTTCTCGGTGCAGCTTGTGTAGGTTTTCAGATGGGAGGTGTAGCTCACATGTTTTTTGGTAAGTTTTCTAGCCTGTAGGAATTCGGTGCTTCGTGGCATTGAGGAATTATTGATTTGCGATGTCTGTCATTTACTTGTCTTCTTGCGGGCAGATTTGCGTGGGGTGTTTTTCCGTTCGGCCGGTTTATTATCGTATGCCTGGCTTAATTCGATCTCGGTCTCTGTTTGAGTTTGTGTGTGTGCAGGCAGGCGTGTGGGGGTCTGTGTGTAGACTTCGGTGGTGGGTTTTCTGTTGTCTGTTGCCATTGTGTCTGTTTGCATGGTGGTTGATGTCATTTTTGGTGGTGTGTGTGCCTTCTGGTTCTTTTCACATTCCACTGTCTGTGTTCCAACTGTTCTTGTGTTGACTGTTTCACTTGTGCAGTGGCTTGCTTCACATTCCACTGTCTGTATTTCCTGTGTCCTCGAAGTGACTGTCACAGTCGTGTTGTTCGCGGTTGCACGTTCCGCAGAGTTGGTGGAGGTGGTATTTGAGGTGGAATTTAAAAGAGTTTTTCTGTACTTGTCCTTAATAAAGGACTTGATGTATTGGGAAACTAGCTCTATTCCACTGCGGTTCAAGTGGAAGCCATCCCAAGCTAGGTGTTCGTGTGGTGCTTCGTGTATTTCCGCGTGGTTCATGGTGTCAACATTGTTATGGACGTTTTCTAAGTTGAAAATTAGTGAGTTTAGCTTGTTAATCTCCTCATTGTGTTTCATGAGTGCATTAGTTTGGTAGAATAGTGGGCGGTGTTTGTTTTGTAGGCGGGGAGCGACAGTCGTTATGGTTATGTGTGCGTTCGGGCGAGCGGCTTGAATGGTTCTTATTACGTCGCTCATGGACTCTATCGTGTCCGCGGCGCTTTGTGTTCTCAGGTTGTTTCTGCCTACATTGATAATAAAGTGTGTGGTGTCAATTGGCGCATCACATACTAGCGGTAGAATATCTGATGTTTGTGCCCCACTAAGGTGTTTTATGTATGGCGCGTGTGGGCCTGGTGGAAAATGTTCCTTCAGGTATCTGTACTGGCTATCTCCAAGGATTGCTACATGGGCAAACGATAACAAGGGGCACTTACCCTGTTCCGTCATCGTCAGCTGTCATGGAAGTCCAAAAACAAGAAAGGGGCTGGCAGATGGAATGGCACACTGTGGTATAAACTTTTTTAAAACAGGGTTGAAGTACCTCAGACAGGCTGGCCAACGTTTCGATAGGTGGACCTATCTTCGTCAAAGGCGGCCTCGTCATCCTCGGCGTGTTAGTTTTAAAGGGTTAGTGCAGTGACGTCACGTGCGGGTGTTGTCGCTGGCGGCTGGTTTTAAAGAGAGAGATTACAAGAGGGAACAGGCGCTGCCGTCCGACGTCTGTGAGCCTCATTCTCAAGACGAAGGGACAAGAGCGTGAGAGTGGGCACGCGGGGAGGAAAGAAAAGAAATAGAAGCAGAAAAAAGGGGAAAAGAAGGAAAAAAAAAGCAGGGGGGTGCCAGGGCCGTACCAAGACACAACAAAGGGGGGGGGGGGTGAAAGAAAAAGAAAGAGAAAAATGAAATCTTTAAGAAATACGGGGGCTTGGGAGCGTGTTGGGGATGCGAAGGGTTAGGAGGTAATCCGGGGGAGTCGTTGGCGGCATGTTTTTGAGGCATTAGAATGTCCGGTCAAGCAATAGGTCGAGTAATTTTGAAATAGTTAAGGTGGCGACGGGGAGTCTGCGGTGCAATGGTGGGGAGACTGAAAGGCAGCGGCATGGTCTTTCAAGGGGCACTGCCCCACGCGCTTAACGTAGGTGTCGTTACGGCGGCATCCAGAAGGCGATGGTTGAGGCGCCGAAAAAGGCATATTGACTTCGGAATGTGTTGTCGAGGGGGTTTCAAAAAAAAAGACTAAAAAAGGGGTAAGGGGGAAGGGAGGGGGCGAAATCGGTATAGCAAACAGGAGGGCGACGCGTGCAGAAGCGGGCGCGGGCAAGTGTACATGGAAGAAGGGGATCGTAGTACACTTGGTATAGACGTAAAATCCTGAAAGAGTACAATAAATTGAGTAGTAGGCAGGAAATTTTTTTTTCTTTTTCCCTTCCTCCTCTCTCCCCCTCTCCCCCTTTTTCCTCCGAAATGAAAGAGTAGGTGAGGTTAAGAATTAAAGTTGGCTGGTGGCCTAATGTGTTTTGTGTATTGGTTGATGATATGAGAGTTTCAGATTTAAGTTACAGCTTTTAAAGATTCTAAGTTGCCGCGTGCCAAATTAATTCCTGTCGGGTGTAGGCAATTAAACTTGTGTATGAGGTATGATTCCGTGTACTTCCTTTCGCGAGGGGAACGGAAATTTGTTTGTAGTATATAGAGCCTTGCTTTGTCAAACATATGTCCATGTTCATTAAAGTGGCTGGCTACTGCTTTGGGTAAATTGTGTTTTGTGTCCGCGCGGTGACCATTGAGTCTTGTATTGATTTGTTGTCCGGTCTCACCTATGTATTGTTTGCTACAAGCGGCGCATTCTAGACAGTAGACTACATTGCTTGATGTGCAGGTGAAAGCCGAAGTTACTTTGTGTGTGTAATTCGACGCTGTACTTTTTACTGTAGTAGTGGATTGAATGTGTTTGCATGTAGAGCACCTGGGGCGACCACAGGGATTGGTTCCCAACTTCTTCTTTTTCTGTAGTTTGGCGTGCACAAGAACATCTTTAAAATTAGTGTTGCGTCTGTAGGCTACTCTGGGAGGGTCGGGAAAAATCTTCTTAAGTTTCTGGTTGCTGGTGAGAATCGGGTAGTATTTACTTAGGATGTTATTCACGTTTGGGAGTGCGTTTGAGAATTTAGTAGTAAGAAGAGGCGTTGTTGTTCTTGTGATCTTCGGGCGGGGCTTGAGGACCTCGGCTCGATCAAGTTTGGTTGCAGCGATGTAAGCTGTTTGAAGGTCACTGTTTGGGTGGTTCCTGTTTGATAGCGTTTCTTTAAGGTGATCGAGTCTATCTATGTAGTCTTGGTTTTCAACGCAAATGCGACGTAGTCGTGTGGCTTGGCCTTTAAAGATGCCTTGTTTGCAATGTCTGGGATGGTGGCTGGTATATTCTAGGTACTGTTGTTTGTCGAAAGGTTTCCTATACAGCGTTGTCTTTAGTTCACCATTGTCAATGTATATTGTTGTGTCCAGAAAGTTTATGCGCTCAGTTGAGGATTCTGATGTGAATTTTATTGTTGGGTGAACAGAATTTAGAAAGGATACATATTTATCTAGACTGTCTTGGCCCTGTCCCCAGATTATGAGTATGTCGTCTATGTATCGTAGGTATGTGTGGGGCTTGGTAGTGCAGCGCGATAGGAAATCTGTTTCTAGAATCCCCATAAATATGTTCGCGTAGGTTGGTGCAAAAGGCGTACCCATGCTTGTACCATGTATCTGTAGGTAGTAACTCTCTTCAAATTCGAAGTAGTTATGTGTGAGAACTAATTCAAGGAGAGACAGGTAAACTTCAGTAGAGTGTTGTGCACTGTGTTTAGACAGCGTTTGTTTTATCGAAGATAAACCATCAGGGATTGGAATGTTGGTGTACAGCGCCGTGACGTCTAGTGTTGCGAGAATTGTGTTGTGGGGTAGTGTGCCTTTAGTAATAATGTCTTCTATAATTCTCAGCAGGTGGGGCGTATCTTGTACAAATGACGGAAGTGTTTTCGGCAAGAATTTTATGAATTTTCGGAAGGAGGTAAAAACGTCCGGCAGTTTTGTTGCTTGGTTTAAGAAATTTGTATTCTGATGGTGTTATCAATTGGTACGATTGGTACGGCCCTGGCACCCCCCTGCTTTTTTTTTCCTTCTTTTCCCCTTTTTTCTGCTTCTATTTCTTTTCTTTCCTCCCCGCGTGCCCACTCTCACGCTCTTGTCCCTTCGTCTTGAGAATGAGGCTCACAGACGTCGGACGGCAGCGCCTGTTCCCTCTTGTAATCTCTCTCTTTAGAACCAGCCGCCAGCGACAACACCCGCACGTGACGTCACTGCACTAACCCTTTAAAACTAACACGCCGAGGATGACGAGGCCGCCTTTGACGAAGATAGGTCCACCTATCGAAACGTTGGCCAGCCTGTCTGAGGTACTTCAACCCTGTTTTAAAAAAGTTTATACCGCACTGTCCTTGTAGTAGTATTTCTGAAAAATGCGATGCATTGTTAATTGCGGCTCGGTGGTGCACTATGACGTCCCGTGCTGCCTCAAACTCAGTTGCGGTTTGTCAGCTGCATGACTTGCCGAGGCTTTCAGGTTTGTTCACGCCGCAGCCGGCCGGCGGCTAATTGCAGGGAAGGCAAAAAGGATTTACGTGTTAGGAACGCTAGCTGGAAGCGTTAGTACGCGCATAAGTAATCACGCTGTCCCTCCGCGTCATGTTTGCTTCCCGCGACATTTCGCGCATCCACTCTTCTGCCATCTTTTCAAGAGAAACCGTGCATCACTTCCTTCTCCTTCGGGTTATTGTTATGCTAATGGCAAGCACCTGGGAGCGTAACGAAGTCAAAGCAAACAAGTCTTTGTGCTTTACTCTCCCATGGAAGCTGTCAAGCTGCAAATAGGAAGGTGCTGTGCTGAACTGTTGAGTAACGGGTACATTATACACGAGTTACAGTGCGATAATGAGAAAGGTTTAGTAAAGAGAGCCTCATAATAATGCCAGTGGAGAATTGCGGCTATCAGCATCCAGAAAGTCGAAAGCGAAAAATAGAAAAGTCAGATGGTGCGTAGTACCTTCGCTTACTGTTCTTCTCACTTCATATATATAGCGTGCGAGCTGTGGAACCTTGCGACAGAGCGGGGAAATTTTGGAAAGAAAAAATTTATTCATAGCACTGTCTAGCGTAAGCAGATAATTCAGCGCAACAATATAGGTGTTTGCCATTAAATCCAGATATGTGGAAGGGTGGGCTGCACAACATATGCAAACTTAGGATATTCGTTGTGAATCTCTCGTACACTGTATTCACGTAGAAGACATTTCGCACCAGCCGAACAGTCCGCTGGTTATCGGAGTGAGAAGATAGCAGGAAGCAAAAGGCCGAGACAAACTGCCGTTAATGCGGCGAGCGCCGTTGCCGTTAATACTCGTCCTTGGCGGCGCCATCGTTGCGGCGGAAATGCTGCCGCAACGATGGCTGCCGTTAAACTGCCGTGGCGGCGCCATCGTTGCGGCGGAAATGCAGAAATGTTGCCTGCGGCTTAGCTCAGCTAACCCCAGATATGCAACCCGAAAACTTCGCTTATCCTTTGCTAAGCCTTAGTTTCACTTGGTTAACCTTTGATCTAGCTGTAATTATTATGCTTAGGCATACAATAATCGTTAAGCCAGGTATTAGGACTGGGCCTAGGTCGTTGGCTACACATGACTGTGATTAGGCTTCGGTAGACACACATCGCTCGACGGTGCGACGCCTGTTGTGCCACAGGGAAAGCGTAAGTGCTAGACATGCACAGAGGCGCCGCGAACATGCGGAGCGTCGAAGCACAAACGGACAGGGTGCGAAGGCGGTCGCTATATTGATCTCGGCAGTGTGACGCTTGTTGCATTCCAGACGTTCTGCAGTGGAGCGGCTTGCCGGACGATATTCGTTGGGTCGTCACATGCAGCTTGGCAACGGGGGCTCAAAGCCTCCCGCTCCCGCGTGACGCTAAGAGAAGATGGCCTGGCCTCCCTCTCAGCCATGGCCGAGGTTGGTCATGTACAAGAGCGCTGCGCTCCTCTTAGTCAGGTGGGCGGCGAATCACGTGGTCAGACGACGACCTAGCTGGGGAGAGCGCATGTGCCAAGCCGGCGGCGACGGCGGGACTTGACGCAGCCATTCACGTGATGCGTTGCCTAGGCTACGTTGCAGCTACGGTCAAGTGAAGGTTAAATTGGTGGCGGCGGCGAAACTCAGCTTGACGCGGTTAGTAAAGTCTCGCTGTAAGAGTCAGAAAAGTCAACTTCGCGCATAGCGTCCGCTGGAAGCGTTCGGTTATGAAGTTTACAGTTGTATGAGCTGCAGTTGCCATAAAGCGGCAATTCTAGCATACGAAGCAGATTGACGTAACTACAATTTCATGTGCAAAAAAAGAAGCCGCTAATAATTCATTTCATTTCTGTTCTGTTAGCGTTATAAAAAAACCACACATAGTAAAGATTCCCGAAGAGCAGCTTGAATCCTACACCCTTAAAACAGTTTGCACCATTTGCGGTGTATATTTGTCCCACAACAATAATCGTCATCTGCCTTGCTTGCGTTTCCTTTCTTGAAAACTCGGCACTCGCTACTTTCCTGCCGAGAATGCTGCGTCACATTGATAACGCGCATACCTTTTGTGGCTGGGAAGTACCGGGCTCGCAGCGTTAAAGAAAGGAAACGCGGGCAAGGCAAATGACGATCATTCTTGTGGGACAAATATACACGCCAAAGGGTGCAACTGTTTTTAGAGTGTAGGAATGGCAACGGGAACAGCAACGTCAGTATACACAAGAGCATCGTGCTCAGACTAAGATGGACCCATTTCAATGCTACGTCACGTTGGTCCATCGGATCAGTTGGTACCACAGCTTCGCTGGGCAGCCACCTTTAAAGCGAGGATTTGAGCCCATTTTTTTTCATGAAAACCAAAAAGCCCTTGGTTGTGCCGTACCTGCACAAGGTTTCGCAGAATCTCAAGAAGGTGGCCAGCAGGCATGGAGTGTCACTTTCTGTTTTTTTCAGCACCCAACATACTGGCACAGTTCTGCCTGTGCATTTTCAACTCTAAAAAAGAGGATGTCAGGTAAAATATGACAAACCGTTCGTCAAGTGTACTGCAGGAGTGGTCGATGCTATTCCCTTGAGGAGTGGTAGGCATTATTTCGGCCAAACCGGCAGCTGCATGAATGACAGCATGGGGGACCATGCCCGAAATTTAAGTGATTTATGTGACTACGCTCAATTGGTCGCGCAAGTAAATAAATGCAGAGGTTGCGGGGCTCGGATGGGAGAGACAAAGATTCTCGGTTGGAGTACCGACAAGATGGCGCACGTCCGTTCGGAAGCATTCCAAATAAAAGAAAATGGCAGCAAGTGTGTAAGCACGTCCTCATTATCGGTATTCGCCGCAGAGGTTGAATCTTTATAATCGACCGAATAATTATTTGGTTGTCTTTTAGTATATCTCGCTTTTTTCTGTTTTAATTTCTGTTTCTGTTGATTGCCTGCAGGTACGTAATTCGATTCGTGGTGTTATTTTTCCTGATTGTATTGCTCGCTTCCACTCGAGCTCTACATGTCGCCTTATATAAGGTGTCTTTCTTCCGTCATTAAAAGTTAGTTGACAGTCAGCACTGGTGCATCGTCCTCGTTCTTTCTTTGTTGCATGTGTTAGCGCTGTTTTATTCGTGAAAAAAAAATATGTCTCAATCTGATGAGAAATAAAGTTTAGTAAGACATAAGGAGATCATTTCTCTTAAAAGGACATTTCATTTCTTTTATCGTGCACCTGCAGCATGAGTGATGTAAACTTCAGGGCATAGGGCATGTATGACCTAATGTTAAAATAAGGCAATGAGCTCATCTGAAGTAGTATCTAATATCGCACTGTGATTTGGCGTCCATGTAATGGTGCATATATATATATATATATATATATATATATATATATATATATATATATATATATATGTGTGTGTGTGTGTGTGTGTGTGTGTGTGTGTGTGTGTGTGTGTGTGTGTGTTACGCACGCATGTATTCAATTTACGTATATATGCGGTATATGAATAGAAAACTATGCCAGAATTCTTTTACCGATGGAGGTCGACGGTACCGCAGTTAGCACTATGTAGCGCCTTATGTTATTTGTGAAGGTACGATTATTTTATAAATTTAGTGGCCGTTGCTAGACTTCCGTTCCTTCTAGTATAAGCAACACACTGGTACCGTTCAACTTTGCTAGGACAGTTCGTTCCCAAGCTGCCCCATGGGAGGGATCACAAAGCTTGAGTAACGACGTTGACAAGAAAACAATGACATTTCGACGACGGTAGGACAAAGGTTGTACATTGGTGGCTGTTTAAAGACAACGCAATGACGACGATGGTTTGACAATGGCGGCATAATCACGATTGAATGACGACAGTATGAGTACGATAAAACGAAGAATTGACGCGGCTGAACAAAAGGTTGTATGACAATGACGGCAATAATGCAATGGGACACCATTGGAAACGCAACGACCATGGTAAGACGAGAGCTTGACGACAACGACAACATGGCAGTGGCGTGACGATTGTTTAATGACGAGGTAGTGAAGAGCTTCAGATGACGGCGTTGGACTCCCGAAGATGGAGTGACCACGAGGGCATCACGATGACCACATGACAACGTATGCACGACAACGACCGCATGACTACAACACATTGACTACAATGGCCCGACAACAGTATAAGGACAATGGGATGGCTACAAGTGCCTGACGACTATAACGTGACGACGACTTTATCAAGTGGCCTGCTCGATAACGATGGCCTAACAAGGGTCGAATAACGATGTGGAATGACGAAGCCATCATGAGTCTACGATGGTAGAGGGACAGCGAATGCCTAACGACTTTGTGACGATGATGGCATGATGACGACGGTATGGCAAGAGTCTCGTGCCAAAGCTTCAGTGTATGCCATGATACATATACGACGTCCAAGCCAGTTAGACAACTACGGATGTGGAACAATGGTTCCGTGTAAGAGGTTAGATAGATAGATAGATAGATAGATAGATAGATAGATAGATAGATAGATAGATAGATAGATAGATAGATAGATAGATAGATAGATAGATAGATAGATAGATAGATAGATAGATAGATAGATAGATAGATAGATAAGATAGATAGATAGATAGATAGATAGATAGATAGATAGATAGATAGATAGATAGATAGATAGATAGATAGATAGATAGATAGATAGATAGATAGATAGATAGATAGATAGATAGATAGATAGATAGATAGATAGATAGATGGATAGATAGATGGATAGATAGATAGATAGATAGATAGATAGATAGATAGATAGATAGATAGATAGATAGATAGATAGATAGATAGATAGATAGATAGATAGATAGATAGATAGATAGATAGATAGATAGATAGAAACGCTTGAAACAGCTGAAGTAAGCAAAGGACGCTAATCGCCTCATATCCAGCTTTCAGGGGTGAAAACGATGATGGATAGATGGATACTAGGAGCGTGCCCTTTGAAACGGGGCAGTGGGTTGCACCACCAAGGTCTTGATGTTATTGTGCCTAATGTCCAACCTATATTCAGGAAGCAAGAAAGAATGCAAACAAAGAAGACCGAAAAAATGTCCAGCATCAAGAATTCTTGACCACCAAAGGGAACTGTTTTTGTAAGCTTGCGTTGTCTAAAATAAACCTCCCCTTATCGTGTGCGGCTGTGAACGTCGGAATTGTTTCTTTTTTTTCGGCTATCTTCCACTGAAAATATCTCAACAGCAGCCCGTTTTCCATCTGGTTCTCGTTCCTCCACTTCTTTCTTTCTAAAGTCTATAGCTGAATATATTGCCACTCTTTGCTTGGCTACTTCCCAAGCTTTTTCTGTACTGTTGTGCCTATATCTGTTATTTGTTCAGCGTTTAAATATGGACCAGTGATTCTTCGCTTTATGCTATATTTCTCAGCTTCATATCCGATATTCAAAATTATGCGCGCGTGGTCACACCCTTTGTTGCTAGACAATTCATTTTCAATGACCACTTCTCTCAACTGATCATAAATTGCATCTGTCATCAGACAGTAATCAATGATCGAGTACCTATTACCTATTTTCCGTGTAATCTGGCCATGGCATTTTGGCCCCCTATTTACGATGACGAGGGTAGAGATCTCAAAGAGATCTAGCGTGAAGTTCCCTTTGTTGTCGGTATAACTATCTAGATCTTGTATCTGGGCATTGATGTCACGCAACAGAATAATTTTGGACAGCATCCCTGAAAGCTTCAATACCAGCACGTACGCATTTCACCAGGTCTTGGGTCCTGTATTTTTTTTTCTGTCTCGGAATACGTTAATTAAAGCCAAGTTTTCTTTCCCCTCAATGTGCCTGCAAACCGAAAATGTTCTAGACACTTTGAATTTACTCTTTCTCATTTTGCTCCATTAGGTATGAGAGTCCCTATTACGCCTACCTTGCTTTTCGATTTAGTTCTGTTGCACCCTTCCGAAACATAATTCAGAATAATTGATGGCTCTTGTAATTCTCTAATGTGCCTTTCTATAACCGCATACGCACCTGTTTGCTCTTTATTTGCTTGTACCTCAATCTCCACCCACTTTTTCTTTCTTCTGCTGCCCTAAATGTTTATGTAGGCAATTTCACGGGGACTTCACCTAAATATTCACTGCAGTATTGGTTTCCCTTCCCCAAATTTAGCCATAGGGCATTTCAGGCTTGGATATTCCTGATTAGGATACTTATTTTTAAATTTTTAGTGGCAGTCGAAAATAGCATAAAGCAGCGTTCCATGAGAAAGTTTACGCTCACCTTTAGCTCATGCCCATATACATGTAACTCTATGTATAAAGTGTTTCCCAGGACCTGCAAACTCCACAAATACCAGCATTAAGCTAAGGTACAGGGACGCGAGTGTCTACGCAGCATATTTATTGAAATTCGCATGACTGAAACTCCCCTGCATGCGTTACTCGTAAAATTAAGTGTTGCGGCAGTTGGGGCAGTTGATGTGTGGCCACTCCGCTAACGAGAGCCAGCTTCCAATTTCGCACGAGCTCGCCGAGAGCACGCATGGAGCTCGCTGATTCCGACGAGTCTCAATCGGCAAAGTACACTCACTGTCGGCACATACAACTGTTCGTCTGCCGTAGAGTTACCTATCGCCGATACGGGAGTCTGAGAGCCGAGAGCCCGAATCTCGCTCCTGGCGGAAGCAGTCGACCTCCTTACCAGCACATGGTAGAAGCTGACCATGGGTGGCAACATAGGTGAACAACTACGGCGCAATAATTCGCCCTTTCAGTTTCGCAGCGCAGGCAGGGCCTCACCGCACCAGTTGTGCTGGTGCAACCATTGCTTTTTCAAACAAGCCGTCGCTGCACTCAACCTTAGTCACGCACGGGAAACGTATCAACCAGCCGCTAACGGCGGCCATCCACAGCGGCTCTCGTGCAAGCCGCCTGTTCTTCGTAGTCGAAAGAATCACCGGCACTCGCGTCCTCGTCGACACAAGAGACGAGCTGTCTATCGTTCCCACAACGGCCGAAGATTGGCAGAGCCGTACGTCCACACCCGCGCACGACGCAGTGAACAACACTGCCATTCCGTCTTGTTGGCTCAGGCCAACATTGGAATCCGGCGTTTGCAGAGATCGGTGTTTGCGATCGCCGACGTCAGCTTTGCCATACTGCGAGCTGACTTCCTCAACTGTTTCAGCATTGATGTGAGTGTTCGCGATCGGCGCCTAAAGGATCACGTCACATCCCTCAATGTACTTGGCCTGCAGTAAAACCTGACATCATCTGGCATCCGTACGTCAAGGCCCGCCTGAACGTACGACGAGATACTTGCTGAATACCCGGAACTCTCGAAATTCCAAAATGTTGTGCTGTCAGCGAAACACAAGGTCACGCATCATATCACCACCACCAGCCGACCTGTCGCCGCACGGCCACGGGGGTTTGCTGCATGGAGGTTGGAAGTCGCACACCGTGAGTTCAAACGCAAGCTTCAGCACTGCGGTATTCGTCATTCCTCAAACAATTTGTCTTCACCTTTCGGTCTGATCCTAAATAAAGGACGGTGGGGACTGGTGGCCTTTTGATTACCGAGCTCTGAATGCCCTCGCTACTCCAGATCAATATCAGCTTCACCACATGCATACTTCGGCACTCGTGTCACGGGAAACAATATATATATCAAGATTGATTTGATGAGTGGGTACCCCCAAATTCCTTTTGAACCAAGCGACGATCAGAAGACAGCAATCGCTACTCCATTAGGCCCATTTGAGTTTATCCATGTACATCTCTGAAGTCTGAAGAAGCTGGCGCAAACGTTTCAAAGGTTGATGGACGAGATTACGTGAGGACTCCAGTTTGTTTTTTGTCTACCTCGACGACATTCTCTTTGCAAGTCGCATGGACGAAGAACATAAATAGCACCTTCGCATTCCGTTTGAGCTGCTCGATGAACACTGCCCGGTCCTAAAGGCCCAGAAATACATTTTCGGAGTTGAAGCATTGGATTTTCTCAGTCATCGTATTTCGCCCCAAGGCATCAAGCCACTGGAAATACGGGTGCGGGAAATCGAGGGCTTCTGTCTCCGGCCTCCCTCCGAAAGCCGCACGGGTTTCTGCGGCATCCGGTTATCACAGGCGCTTCATCCCATCATGTGCCCAAGTTCTGCAGCCACTTAATGACCTGCTACGTCGCACCACCCCCGCCCCCTCAAAAAAAACAAACGTCTATGTTCCAATGGTTGTCGGAGGACGAACACCCATTACCGGAAACCAAAACCCCAGTTGGCGTCACCACTGTGGCTGACTCATTCATTGCCCGATGCACCAACTCGCTTTATCGTAGACACTTCGATCATTGCAGCGGGGGCAGCAGGGGCGTAGCCGGGGGGGGGGGCTTATGGGGCTTCAGCCCCCCCCCGAAATTTTTTCGTGCTGTCCATGCACCGCTGACCAAAGCAACCCCCGGCGCCGGAAATCACTCTGGATTTTGTCCAGAATGCCTTTTTGACGCTCTAAAAGACATTTAACCGCGAAGATTGCGAACTCGGGCTGGATTTCGTGGCAACGCCCATGCACCGGCAGTCACATAACGCCAAGCAGTTCCATCCGAGCACAAAGTTTCAAGGGCGCTTTGATGTTGAGCGGGCTCACCGCGGCATCTCACTGAGGCCACGGAATCTATGGAGCGCATGGATATCAATTGCGTAACTTTATGGGTATAAATCTCATAAGCTCTTGATGTGAAACATGCATTGACATTTCCAAAGTTGTGCTTTAAATTTTCAATTGCGGAACTTTGTTGGTTTAATGTTGTTATAAACATTTGACGCCAAAGGTTCATTGACTTTTCTAAAGTCTTACATCGGAACATACAACGGGACAAGCCAAATCAACACACTAGCAGACGAGTTGACAAAGCACGCAGCGAGGTCCAATGAGACGATGTGTTGGGGTTGTTCATTTGTGCCGTCATGTCACACAAAAAAATATCAACACTTTTTTAACCTACGCCAGAACAACCATGTCAAGACACTAAAGCCAGCCAAAGTAACTACGTCCTTATTTATTTTTTCTACTTTTACTTTTATTCGCCGAGAACACATTGAGCCTCTTCAATTTGTTTTGTTCTCGCTACCCTACCCACGGGCTGCCAGAGCGAGCCAGAGCTTCTCGTACGGCCCCGACCACCGAGTTTTTCTCGTACGGCCCCGACCACCGCGCGGTGCACTTCGGTGGGCGTTCGGTTTGCTCTGGCGGAGCGGATTTTCACCTGACAGAGTTTTGGAAGCTTTCTGGCTAGCAGACGAAAAAAAAAAACAATGGTCCCTCGCCGCCATCACTGCGGGGACTCGAAAGATTGCACCGCGTTCCTTGAGCGGAACCTTTCCGGAAAGTCTTGTTTCGCCGGTGCGGATTTGAGCAATATGCGTATGGTTCTCAGTGGGCCAATCGTCTCATGTTTTCTTCAGTATTAATTCTGTAGCCCCATTAGGTGCCCGATGTAGGCATTCGATTCTGGCCAACATACTTTCCTATGCGTTTTTTTTCCATTTCGGTGCCTCCGCCTCACAGAAAAAAAATACATTGTTGCGGCGCAGCGAATTGTCGCATGGTGAAAGTTCGATTTTGATACATCTTTTGCGGAAAGTAATGGGCGACGGGACGCTTTAGTTGCCGGATACGTTTATTGTATTATTGCGAAAGCAATTACATGGACACTCCAGGCGCATTCCTGCCGTCGCCGTCGCCCTCATGTTTCGTGTAAAGTCCAAGGGTGATAAAATCGTGACCACGCGCTGCATGCTGTATGTGCGAATGAAAGCGTAGGGGGGGAGGTGGAATGGGTGAGACGACGATGGTGGCTCAGTCTTGTGTGCGCAAAGGAGAAAAGCGGGCAGCAAGCGCGCCGCCTTCGTCGCACGCAATACATCGGGGGGACTGGATGGAATGGGGGCGGAATCTAGGATTCTGTGAATCTATGATTCTGCAACATGTTTATTTGCCTTGTTTGACGCATTACATACAGTTACTTTTTCTTACATACATAGACTCATTGGAGATTTATACGGATACTTAAATATCTTGTTGCGATGTTTTGTGTATACATGCAGTGAACTATGCTTCCAGTGACACTTTTTTGTCCTTTATCAAGCCGTATTTTCACATTTGTATATCCCATTGTATCTTTGCATTTCTAATGTACGAGGGCGAGTCAAATGAAAGTGCGCCTACCCTAACCACGCAATAATGGTTCGGTTCATTATCTGCGAGGCATGCGCGTAGGAGAACGGCATGTCTCATTTACAAAAGTGACACGCAGGTGTGAAGATAAATGTTCTTTAATGGTCTCATACACTGGGTTGAATATGGTTGCGTCACATAATGGACACTTCAAAAGTTGAACAGCTCGGTGTCGCGAAGTTTTTGACAGCTAAAAGTGTTTCCGAAACAGAAATTATACGCCGTATGGCTGCCGTTTACGTTGAACACGGCATTTCGTTGACCACTGTGAAGCGTTGGAGCAAACGGTTTAAAGGACGTTGTAAAGATATTCCAAGACCGGGCCAAAACCACCGTGCAATCACCCCCCCCCCCAATTTCAAAGGTTCATGAGCTGATGAAACAAGAACGGATGATAAGCATCGATGAACTGGCAGACCATCTGAACATCAGTCACGGTTCCGTTCACGCCTTAATTCGTGAGCTTCTCGGTTATCGGCTCTTTGGTACGCAATGGATCCCCAAGATTTTGATCCATAGCGAGAAGACGGAGTAGTTTCGCGCTGCCTTGACTCATCTGATCGGGTATCACAATGAGGATGACGACTTCATGTTTGCAATTGTGATCGGGGACGAACCTTGGCGCCACTACTACGAGCCTGAAACACGACGGCAAAGCTTACAGTGGAAACATTCGAATTTACCACGCCCAAAGAACGCAAAGGCCATCATTTCCGCTGGAAAGGTGCTGTTGACTTTTCTTTCGGTTGTCAGGGTCCATTACTGATAGAATTTGCTAAATCTTGAGAGGCTATCAATTGTTTCCGATATTGTGGAATGCCAGAACGACAGTGTGTCGCAATCAAGAACGAACAACGTGGAAAATTGACGAATGGGGTCATCTTGTTCCACGACAATGCCTGTCCCCACGTCGCTTATGTGGCTAATACAAAACTGGCAAAGTTCAAGTGGGAAACGCTGCAGCATCCGCCATACAGCTCAGACCTGTCATCTTGCGACTTCTACATTTTGGGGCAACCGAAAAAACAGCTCAAGGGAACCAGATACAGACTTTTTGAAGCAGCAACCCAAGGAGTTTTATAAGACGGGAATCACGCGACTCGTTAGTCAATGGGACAAATGTTTGTTAAATGGGGTTTAATGGCGCAAAAGCGGCTGAGGCTATGCTGCGCCAAACACGAGAATGCGAATGTCTAAATTCTCATGAAGACTACTTTTAAAAGAAGTACCCCGTTGTTGGCTCACATTTATTTGACTTGCCCTCGTATATCTTGCAGAATTACTGCTTTTTATACGTGCCCTCTGTTGCGACTGATTTCGGTGCAATTACTCACGATACACGACCGGTGACAGCTGCTTCTGCGTAATACTTTAAAACAAATTACAGCGTCATTGAGATTTTTCACTGGCCATTGCATATATACAAGAATGTAAGCACGGTTCTTGCATGACAAAGTTTCATTAACATATTTGTCCTCAACTTGTTCAGTTCATTGCCTTTTAATTTTTCATATCAGTGGCATGCACTGATTTCTGGTTTCGAACTGATATAGTTCTAAATTTCGTGTGATATTTTCTTTACTTAAATAGACAAAAATATGGAAGCATTGATATCAGTTATCTTGGGCAATATTTTTGGCACATACGAGTACATTCTTTTATGAAAAAATACATATTTTATTGTTTTGACTGTGCGTAGCGTTCAAGAATTCGTTTGCAGCATCTTTGGCAATGACAATGCAGTTATTCATGGATTTGATCCCTTGACAAATTGTTTAAGAGGAAGCTTGAGCTCGGGCCCAATCCGACGCGGCCTATTCAAATACTTGTAAAACGCAGAAACCCTTTTCTTAGATAATCCTGCTAATCGCTTTTATTGAAATTCGTTGCATTTGAGAGAGAAAGTTAAATCCTAGTTCTGTTGGAAACACAACTTCGATTTAGGGCCTGAATGTTGTTGAAAATATTTTGAAAAATTCCAAAGTTTGAAAATATAGAAGCACGACGTTTACAAACTAATAGCTATGCATGAATAACAGACATTGTGGTTCTGTAAACGGCATCTATTATAACAGTCAAAGCGGGCAAGTTTGCTATGTCAATTTGTATCTTACGTGAATTGGTTACGTTGTGTACAAGGGTTCTGCTCAAGCCGTATTTCCACAATACTAAATTTTTTTTGAGATTCATGGGTAACATATCCATTTTGTCCGCTGTAGATGTACTATTAGATGCAATTCACAGAATTGTGATATCATTTGTCATTGTTGAGTCACGGAGTTTTAAACTGGATAGCTTCGTTTTCTGAAAATTTTTGATTTGGCCAATTTTTTAATAAATAATTGACCACCTAAATAAAAAATTTGAAAGTAGTAGTCACTAGAATTAAACGTTTTCTTTTAAATACAACAACAAAATTTCTGGCTACGCCACTGGCCCCATGTATATATATATATATATATATATATATATATATATATATATATATATATATATATATATATATATATATATATATATATATATATGGGGCCAGTGGCGTCGCCCCACCCCCCGAACAAAATTTCTGGCTACGCCACTGGGGGGCAGTACTGAGTGGCACGATGGCACAAAGTAGAGGCGGTAGGTAGTAGTAAGTAGTAGGTAGTACGTAAGTAGGTAGTAGTAGAGGGGGTATTCTCAAATCACCTCAAACTACAGAAGCTCGGTACAGAAGCTCGGGCACAAGCAGTGACCATCTTCCTGTTTTTTAATTTTGTCTGCTTGTTGACTCGAAGTACTATGCATTGAAATGCTTTCGTAAATATCAGGATTTTATCTAATCGTACATAGTTATGGCGCCTTCTCGCAAGGTGCGCACCATTGAGGCATACTTGTGGATTCCCCAATGTCGGTGTGAGTTGCAATATGAGGCTATTATCATCATCTATACGGCGGCTGTATAAGGGCACAGCTGCCCACTGTGCAGCGAGCAGCACAATTCGCAGGGCGCTGTTCACACTGGGCGGAGAGTTACCTTCGTTCTCGAGGAAATAACGTAAACATACTTCGCCGCGAAACTCTGTATTGCGTGCTGCTGAAAGTGCGGCCCGACATGTTCACTGTCGAAACGCTCAAGTTCAGGTTGTCTAAAACGTGGCCGGGTAGCTTCACCCCAAGAACCCTCGAATGCATGCTTTCGAAAATCAGGCACGATGGCTTCTACGAGGGCAGCCTCACCTGCGGTCAGCCGACAATGCAGCTGGACCGCTTTGCCGTGAAGACCCTCGTGGGCAGGAAGCACAAAAATTAGGCACGGGAGCGTTGCCTAGCAGACTCTCACCTGCGAACATACTAAACTGTGACCTCGATGCTTCGCCGTAATGATAACCGTCAACATAGACGTAATGGACGGTCTGGCCAATGTTGCCGTAGGGAACCTCAGCCATACTGAGCTATAGGGGTCGTGACTCGCAATAAGACTGTGGCTCAGGTTCGACTGTGGTGCCAGAGAAAGAGTGGCACCGCCAAAGGCGTCATTGTTGAGCAGTGCACTAAGAAGCGTGGTGCGCCCCGAGTGGGTACCATATGAACAACGCATGGTGACCACAATCTTGGAGCGTAAGGTTGAGATCACATGTCTCCGCACGCAGTTTCCCATGGTGCGGACTGGTGTAACGCCCATTCGTATCTCTCGGGGTGGTGCATCTGCTCGCGTTGTTTACCAATGTAACAAATTTCACCCCCAGAAACTTGCGTAGCGACACTGAGTCGAGCCACTTCACTTGATGGCCTTTGCATCACGAACGCTGTAAATGACTTCACGTTTTACCACCCCGCGGAAAACCCAGATGGAGAACTGCGTGAAAAATTCTACTCAAACAGCGTCGTCCTCAAACACTCATGCAAGGTTGCTTTGCATTGCTAGATCAGCCCACCGATTGGTCATTTGCTCTATGAACGTACGTTCTCTGGCTGCACACTGGCTTGACGTCTTGCACGAATACATCTGAATGCGAGTGCCCCTACGCTTTTTTTTTTTCAGAGACGTGCGGGCATTCTTCACATGACATCAACGGCTACAGGGATGTCGTGTCAGCGAAAAGAAGAGCACCGGGCCTCGGGGCGGGAGGGGATAGGGGGCGGGGGGGTATATACGAACGAGGAAATGGGTATGCGCCAATCAAGCTCGTACAAGAACCGAACATAGACATTGCTGACGTGGGTTCAGTGCGTGACTCTGAGGGTATTGCGTTGGCCTGAGTGTATGGATCGCCAGATGCGTAACATGATGGACAGAGAGATAAACATGTATTGTTTAAAATAATTTTCGCAGAACGGTCTGGGTCCCTTAAGTCCAGGGCCTCACTGGCCTCGGGCACCCACATGACCTGTTTTATAGCGATCGGAAGATTGGGGATTGCTTAGAACGTACACTCCTTCTTGAGCACGATGTGCCCCTAATTTCGACAGGTAATTTCAACGTAAACTTTGAGGATGTCCACAACGCCGGGTTCGTGCAGTGTGTACAAGAGGACTTCAGCGTGGAATTTGTGTCATATACACAATGCAGCTCTTCGCGCGCCGGTTGTTGTTTGCACTTCGTATTTGCAAACTTCAAAGTACCCTTACTGCCCCACTGAATGTCTTTCTCGACCTACTTTCTGTGACGATAAAGCACAACTGAGCGTGTCTGAATAAACGTATGCTAAAAAAACACTATTTGAAGTATCTTTACTACATGCAGGTACCGCGTTCAGACAGTTTACAATGACATCCTATGCATACGCTCCTCCAGCTCCCGCTGTGACTGTGCTGCTTGTGCCACGTAAGCCTATGCCTTTCATCACATTGCCACATGGTGCCGCCACGAAGCAGCCTTGACAAGGCGCAGTGTTTTTGTTCTTGGCAGCACGGCATAGAATCATGCCATACGAGTGCTAGAGACCATGGGCACAAGGGAAGTCGTATTGTGCTTCCTTCGTCTGCTGTCACAGGCTCATAGCACTGAAAAATTGAAAAGCCAACGCATAAATGTGGCACCAATGCCTGAAGAAATCTACACACCCGCAAGTGCACGTGATGCTTTTATGAGGCTTAATCTTGAGAAATTTGTGCTGAAACAAATTATTTCATTCTATTCCGACTAAATTAAACTCACCACTATAGCCATTCTATTAACACTCCGCTACTTTTTTATTCCTTTTCAATTCTGTACCCGGCTTCGAAAAAAGAATGTAATAGCGTAATTTTCACAGCATGGTAATAGATCCCGGATGGCCACTTCGTAATTGTGATAGGGAACTCTGTTAGGATTTCTTTGTCTACTGTGCCATCATCCTATTGATTTGTAAAAAAGCAAAATAATGAAAAATTGAAAAAGAAATAGAGATAAAGACATATAAAGACAGTAGTTTTTTTTCTGTCAGGTTAAGCCTACTACCATCCTCACTGAGCTCATCAGTGAGAACACCGGCTTTGGTAGATTCCTGTTCATACAATACAGGATAGAGTAATAGAAAGGCTGGGAACGAGTACCGAAGAAAAAAATGTTTAACAAGTTAACGCGTGTGGACACAGACTGCTTTATTAGTTGACCAAAAATGCAATATCTGACGCAATGCGAAAATGATAGCGACTAGCTGTCTACGTCACTGATTCGGAAATGCGGTTCCAGTACTGATACGCCCGGGGTATAAAAATTGCGAGCAGATTCGCATAATACCCATCATACGGTTTCAATTCCTTATGCATGATCTGAAGGAAGGCGAACTGTAGGTCGGCGGATTAATAAGGTCGCTTTGTTAAATGCGATTCTAAGTCTTCTACTTCTTTTCTTTTTTTCAGTCGTTCTCGTGAAACGCATACAGATAAGTACTCTTGCGATGAGAGGCGAGGGAAGCAATATCTAAAGATTAATAACTTATTTTTTTGGCTGCCGACAATTTCGCGCTCCAGAAAACAACTTTTGATGAATCCATTTCTTTCCTAATTTTGGACTACGTTCATGCAGTCCTTTTACTACTCTCACATGGAGCTTGAGTGCTCCGCTACCGCCATATAGAAACACTTGTGAAGCTGTCCTCCATTATTTATGCAAAACGTCAAAAAGCATTTTTTAATGCTCCTCTATTTCAACACTTCCATACCCTATTTCCCGGACATTTTTCTTCGGCATTGAGTTATTATACATAAATATCGAAAATAACGCGATATATGTGAGATTCCCTTTAACATATCCAATTCGTGCAAGCTAGCGGACTGACTGACTAATCGTGGCACATTCGTGACCTGGAAAAAGACGCTCAGGCGGAGAAATTGTCGGTCAAGTATGATATGCCAACCACTGTGATAAGCAAATCTAACAACCCTAATACGCGTTGTTTAATTTGATTTATGATCTGTTTATTTCATAGGTTTATTGCTATATTTGTCAAAAAACACCACGTGGTTCGTGGCCTATGCGCCGCAATGGCTTAGTACCATTTTTTCAAGAATTACCAATATCATCATCATAAGCTACTTCAAAGTACGTGTTGTTGGTGGGAAAAAATTTTTGCAGCTAGGAGACGCTGTTAAAGAAGCCAGTGTTTATGTGTCTCCGGTCAAACGACCTGCTTGAACGACTCTGACACTCCAGAGTTTCTTCGTGTGTATCTGTGTTTTCTTTCCTTTTTTTTCTGTAACCTCCCTCTCTCTTTATGTGTATTTTTTTTATCTTTCTGTCTCGCCTTACCCCTTTCCTAGTGCAAGGTAGCAAAGCAGGTGTCTATCCTCCGGTTAACTTGCCGGAATTTTATAACTTATTTATCTCTCTCTGCTAATCAGGGAACTTTTTGAAATGGCCGCAGTTGTTTTCAGTCCACCGCTCTTATTAATCTCATGCGAGTAAAAGGTTGTCCACATTTTTTATCAAATCCCGTTTTTTGCACAGTGGCTCAGCCGTACGCGACATCACACCTAAATACGCCTAACGTGGCTGCCGTATTGTCTCGGCGGACGAGAATTTCTGGCGCGAGGAATTTTCAGACCTTTCCCGAGCCGGAGCTCCTGTAGAAGAGGTGCCTCAGTGATTCGCTGCTGATATCAAGGAACGACCGCGTCCGTGGGATACTTTGTATTGCGCAGCTGAACCGTGTAGCATGCACCTCAGCGTCACGTGCTTGCATTGCGCCGCGTACTACACGTGCGGAAGGTCGAACTGCACGTTCCGTTAAATGTGAAATGGGCGCTCGCATCACACGAAAGCAATATTGGTTGTTTCCCTCAATTGTTTTCGGCTACGTGTGCAGTGCATATTCAGGTAAAAGAGTTACCGTTTGCATCAAGTCCTCGCAGGCACGCTCTTCATTTGCCAGGATACACTCTGAAAGCAACATTGAGAAAAGGATCCTCACAGAAGCCCCAGATGCTATACAAACAGATGCGCATCGCGAGGCGAGTTTGCCACACCTAATTACATGTTATGGGAGTGTCAGGACTTAAAAAACAACTGGGGCAGTGCCCAAAGTGTCGGAAAAAACCTCTCCGTCTCTTCCAGCGCCAGCCTCTGCTCGCGCTGGAAGACCGCACTTCTCAGCTTGAACCTGACAGCACAAGTCTGGGCCGTCCAGCGTGCCGAGGAAGCCGCTTCGAGACAAGGTCTCGGGACCGCGTCCACTGCGAGTGCCCAGACCCACTAAAGAGACGCCGGACTCGAATGTTGTTGATTCTAAAATAAAAGTTTAGGTTCTTCTTCTTCACTTGGGAAAGCAGCCCAAAAATGGTGTTTGCTTTAGACAACATGCAGACATAAGACGTGTAGCTTTGTGCCCAATGACTCTTCAGTCACTTCTCATGATTCCTTAACCAATATGCAGGAGACGCCGAGGAATTATACTCCATGTCTGATACACCTAAGCAGGACTGAATAATAAAGTTAAGCTTATCTCATCCACACATAGGCCTCTAGTGGTGCGGCGGCTATTGCTCTTTTAAAGTAAAATTTCCTGGGTCTCTTTCGTCGACATTCCGGACGTTGCTGGAGTGGTCTTGCTTGAGTGCATGGCTGCATCTCTTGCAAGAATGGCAGATGACGCTCGCATCCTAGTTCTGCTCGCCCACACCGATTGCTTTTTTGCTACACCACACGATGGCGCTCACCTTCGGGCATCCCAAAGCCCTCGGGTTCTACAAGAGCAGGGGGGAAAGAAACATGTCTACAGCAGAGTTTAGTAGGAGGGGATTGGAAAATTGGTGGCTGCAGAGAAACGAAAAACAACGGAGGCGTACAGAAACAAAGTTCACAATAGCGGTTGAGAAAATTTCGTTCTGAGAATTCATCGTCAGTGTCCTTTTCCTTTTCTTTTTTTTACTTTTTAAACATAGACAGGACATTAGGCAATATAATAACAAGAGCTATGTGGAGCATTCCACCGCACCGTTCCAAAGGCGACGCTCACAACATCATTGAAATCATCCATCCCGGCCACCGCCACTGCGGCGGCGTCGCCCGCACTGTGCTTGCTTTCCGATGCGACAAACATGAAGGTGCTGGCCTGTGGAAGTCGTGGACTGGACTGTGATAATGTAAATATAACAATATTCCATCTCATGAAGAATATGCTTGAAGCTGGCATCTCAACAGCCTGCTGAACATGCCTGCAGAAGGAGCACGTAAACACGTGCAAGCAAAATGGCTCCAAATCGTGTACTTAGCGTCGAGGACAACCAGTCCCGAAAGAAGAATCCCCCAGAACAGGAGCGCCTTCACTAAGCAGAGAAACGTTGTGCAGACTGCTGCTGCCCCGATGCGATGTACCATGTGAGGCCGTCATATTGCTCTACCCTATCAGACATTATGAGCAATGACGCACAACAGCGACTCGAGCCAACATGCCTCCCTGTTTATTTTGTGGACTACGCAGACATACAACAGCGTAATGCTATGTTCACACTACGGTCGTAACGCGCGTAACAGCTCTTTTGGCGTATCGAACGTAACCGCTGTAAAAAACGTTACGGCAGTTAAGCCGGCACCTTTGTTCACATTTACTGCTGCTTAAATTACGGCTTTTACAACAGGCCAATCAAATTTGGAGCTGCAGAATCGACGTCACCAGCGGTCCAATATGGCTCCTGTCAACATGCGAGCGCTGGCCGAGATCGAAGAAATTCACGCTCAAAACAAACTTATAGTCATGTATTCAATCGCCCAAAGACGACGAAGGCGACGCAGTAGGGTTTGGGTGCGGCAAGTATTTCTCGACAGGGCCGTGGACGGCGATTTTCACAACCTTTTCGCCAAGCTCCGAGTTGGTGACGCTGCGATGTTTCATAACATCATGCGCATGTCGCCCCAGCAGTTCCGCTTCCTTGAAAACCTAATGAGACCACTCATCGAAGTTCGGAGCACGCATCTGCGGCCATGGATTTCCTCGGCGGATAAACCAGATGAACTGAAAACAGTCTCGCAAGGCGCACTGCAAACATTTTCACGAACACAGCCAATCGTGCGCACGGAATGGCAGGATGGTACTTCCCGCGCCCGGAGCTGTCTGCAGACGGGAGGACGGAAGTGTCGTCACCGGTTGTTGAAAGCCGAAAGCTTATCGGTCATTGGCTGTGTCGCAACGGTCGTAACATAACAGTCGTAAATGTTGCCGACCCTTTAACACTCTCACCCACGATTTTTGCGAGAATTGCGCACGTTGGTACCTTTACGTTCGCAGTCTGAACTAGACGCATACGCTTGTTGCGCTTCCGCTTACGTATGTTACGAAAAACCGGCGCCTTACGAACGTAGTCTGAACATAGCATTACATATAAGCAAACGTTTAACATCAACTGATCACTATCATGTTAGAACAGACGCTGAAGAATTCACACATTCGTCGCCAAGATCGTCGTAACTTGCATCAGTCAAAACAAACAGCACAAAAGCTTCGCCGACATCCATTCCCCCAGTTACGTCCATTCTCTCAGGAGAACACCAAACAAAAATAAATGCGTGAGCATTTCCATGCCGACCCAACGAGGAAGCCCGCCTGCTTGTAACGTAACACGAGCTGTTATGAAAAAATGCTGCATAAAAAAAACAAATACCCTCCAGTGGAAAAAAAAACTCATCCGTGATTACTATACTGGCTAATACGCAATTTGAGCGCAGCTCTGTAAGTGTTTTCATTTCACGATATATTGGCTGGCGTGGACAATTTGTCTCTTGCGACGAGTTCTAAGTGCAGCGAAGTGTGGCGCGACTGCCTCAATAATCGGGAGATGCGAGAGGCAGCGCGCGGCTGGCTAGTGAGCGCCATTCACCACAGCCACCGCATACAGACCTCCGCTCATGCAGCGCTTTGGTGAACAGACGACACGTTGAGTGCCTCGATGCGCGTGCCCCCAGAACGGTGTGGAGGGGAACGAGCGCATCGAGGTACCCTACGAAGCTCGCTACTTGACAACATCCCGTAGCCGTCGTCACCATAGTCCGTCTTGCACGTCAATACGCGTTTCTTCTCACGCTTGCGATATACCCTCCTCCTATACGTTTCTACTCGAGCTATCTCAGCGTTCGCCGTCTTTCATCACCCGCTGCGCTCAGCGCTCACTCTCACCTTTTGCTTTCCTCGTTGGCTCGGTTACGAGGTAGGACACTGACGTTCGCCTCGGGGATAGGCGCCTAAAAGGCCGTTCAAACTACTACAAAAATTCGGCGACCGAAGCGAATTCACTCGCCGGAAAAAAGAGAGCGTGTTCTCATCTGTTGACGCGTGCATCGGCAGATCCGCCGCCGCTTCAAGCGTTTCCCCGACGACGGCGAGATCTCGCGGCAATTTCCTTTTTTGGTTTTGCGACTTCGCGAACGAGACGAGAGTTCACGTGTGTGCCTCTCGTTCGCGGGCCTTTGTTGCGTCTGCTTGCATTGCGCCGTTTCCACGGAGAAGGCCGGTCGCTCAGACATGCTGGCTGCCATGTTGAGATTAGATGGGTTGTGACGTCAAAAGGCAACTTCCGGTGGCGGCGAAAACGGAAAAAATGGGTCCTGGACCGATTACCTTCACCGCGCCACTTTCCGCCCTCCTCGGCGTCAGAAGCGGCTGAGTCCGCTTCGCTCGCCGGATATTTCATGTAGTGTGAACGGGCCTTAAGCGCGGCGCTCTAAAAACCAAACTACACGTACGCTTGCCGGCGTGCGAAAACTCGTATCCACGCGCCTTACGCATGCGCATATGGTACGAGACATGGAGATTTGCGTCAAAGCGCGGCGCGAGCACAGGTGCCTTCTCTAGACAAAATATCGGTGCCCTGGCTGCCACACAAAACTGACAAAAAAGTTGTCTGCCAATGAGGAAACAGTGAGGCAACTTGGCGCACGCTGGCGCTCCCCTTGGCAGTTTCCAACTGCCATTCCTCGCCAAGCGCGGCAAACTGAATGCGCGCGGGTGCCAGCTTTCTCGCGATGGCAAGCGTACGTTCAGTGTGGCCTTACAACGTTGGCGGTGGGAAATTTTAAAACTACGACTACACGCCTACTGTCTTGCCCTCCGAGATAACTATCCATGCTTACAGGAGCCGAATGTTTCTGAATCATGTCAATTTGTTGTGCCGGCGGTACAGAACAAAACTAAAAAGAGAACAGTTTTTATGATGGCTGTCTTGAAAGATTTGGCGCTGGTGGACCAAAAGTTATCTGTTTGACCGCATGTAGGGATAACTTGGAGCATAGAAGAAATTCGCTGTAAAATATTTTATGACACAAAGCAATTATTATCTTACGATACCGATGAAATCGTTACACTGAGTGCATAATTTACGAAGGTTTGATTTGAATGTTTAAAAATGAGAGAGAATCCTTATCTGACACGGTAATGAGTTACAAAGCAGTGTGAACAAACAATTAGTCATAAATTTGGCTTAATTAGTTATAGGTTTTGGCAGTAAATAGCTGTGGGTAGAAGCGAAACGGGTAGACGTGAAATGTGGATACTGGCTGTTAGTATTTCTAGGGAATGTGAGCTTTCCGGTAACACATTTATGAAAAAGTATTCCAAGTGAGTATTTATTTAGTTTCTGTAAGGATAAATTACCGTTACAGCTGAACAATGGAGATACTTCCAATGTGTAGCTGCTACGTGTAATTATGCGAACTGTTTGATTTTGGGTATTCTGCAGTGGGAATAAATGTGTGGGATACGTGTTCCCCCATGAAGATGTGAAATAATTAATATGCGTGTGAATAAAGGCGTAGTAGAGGAAGATAAGTGCCTTTACCATAAAGAAATTGGGAACTTTAATAAATATTCTAATCCCATAAAGCTGCCTTGTTTGTTAGGAATAAAACGTGTTCATCAAATTTTAGGAATTCATCTAGCATGAAGGCAACAAACAGCACACTATGAGTAGGATAAGGTGTGCTTGAGGCAAAAGTTAGAGGAGGGAACATTAAGACATGCTTTTGTGTAGCTGAGAAAATGACGAAGTTAGATTTTGCAGTAAAAATGTGTAATCGGTTTATTGGGCACCAGGTTACAATATCAGCCGCGGCGTAGTTACGCTTGCACATTACCGAATCAAGACTTTTGCCTGAGGTGACGATGGTAGTGCCGGCATCGTAAAGGATACAGTCAGAAGACTTTAGGCACTGTGAGAAGCCGGTGATTTATATTAAAAAAGAGGTCCTAATATAGGTCCTTGTGGTACACCAATATTAGTAGTTCTAGGATGTCAGTGCTTGGTATTGATATACTTTATTCTCTATCTCTGAAATAGTTACCTAATAATCGCAGTGCCGGGCCAGTTATACCAAAAGAGTCTAATTCAACAAAAAGTATATAATGAACAAGTGAAGGGAATACTATATAAAGATCGATAAATAATGCGACTGCAAAATTTCCAGTGTCAATGGCCTGCCGAATCTGTTATGACAACGCGCAAAGTAGGTACGAGATGTGTGCAATGTGCTGCTCGCACTTAGCAAGATTACGCATCAGGTGTGTCAGATGGCGTGCGATGTGTGCGCATTGTAGTCGTATTAGCCCGTGATCCACGAGGATGACTATGAACTGCATAAAAAGTACGTTCACATAAGCCGTAGTACGTACAAAAGCCCATAAATGGCAGCGAGGTTTTACGATGAGATGTTTATAGCAAATGCAATAGCATAATCAATCTGCTGTATGAGGACCTTGAACCATTGTAAAGCATGTACCAGCATAAATTACAAAGAGACTAACAGGTCCAGTGTTAAATTCATGGAATTTCGTACATTGAACAAACACATCCCCATCACACTTTATGTCGCTTCTAATGACGCAATGATTTTCATTTGGGGACGTATGATCGGGTGACCACTTTCGGTGGTATCACTGCATTTGCATGACGCATTGCTCAACCAGCTAATCAGCAGCGCACTGACAGCGGTATTCCCGAAAACTATCGTTCCAGAATGCGTCCCTGGTTCAGAGTAGATCAGCTTAAAATTTCAACAGAGTGTAGCAGTTGGGTAGCTTAAAAGTTTCAGAATAAGATGGTATGGGCTTCTTTTTATGCACTATAAAGGAAGCTGGCATTGTAATTATAGTTCAGTGGAAACAAATCCAACAGAAACGAGTAGGCAAAAGAAGTTATTGTAAGTTTGATCAGTAACAGGAGGTACAGTCGCCAGCAATATGACTTGCAACACCCTTGTTCATCGTCGAAGGGGCTCCAGGGTTGCGTGGTGGCTCTAACATGCGAAAAAGCGGTTTGGTAAATCACAGTAATTGAAGCTGTGCTTAGGTCTGGAACTTTCTCCATGCCTGCGCAGCCGTACAGTGCTGGAGCCCCTTAGACCACGGGCACCGGTTTTGCGGATCATATTGCACGTGACTCTACATGCGCTTTGTCAAATTGTAACATGTTGCGTGCATCAGAGATGTCAGTCAGGGGTAGTAATGCACGAATTTCAAAGTGCACGTTTTCCAAGCAGCTGTATCCCCAAAAGACTACCAAAAAGAATCTGCTAGTCACTTCTCATTAGCCATGCTTTGGAGGATATTAGTGCCTGCGTATGTACAACCATAGCAAGCTGGTATGAATTGGCCATGCATGCCCACATGTAAAACAAAGCAGAACCACAGAACACATCATATATAATTCAGTGAGTAAATAGCTAAAATTGTATTCAACACCTATCGCACTGTGTTACAAGAAAATAAAAATGGTGAAATTACAAAACCATAAATTTCTGCTGTGAAAAATTATTTACACAAGGTCTTTCGCAACTTGTGCACTGGATTCTGAGAGAGCGTAACATAGTAAAGAAGCCCCGGCATATGTTCTCTAGAGTAAAAAGAAAAACAGATTAGCGTGGTGACTTTCTAACCATTATCTGTGTACATACTACACAAAAGTGAATATGAAATTAAAAGACATATAACAAAGGAGTTCGTGGGCCAGTGATGGTTCAGCGCAAGGCAACGCTTTGCGATGCGTTGAAAGCTTATCTCTAAACGATGTCAGTATCCCTAGATTGAATAGGGGTCTTTAAATGGCGAAAACATAACATATCCTGGCGTTCGTGCGTACAAGAATAGTTTTGCAGAACACTGACACAATAAAGACTTATATCACATGCACGTGCGCACACAGACATACACCTACACAGAGAACGCGAGCAATGTCGCAAAGAACTTGCGACAGGCGTTACGGACGTTTTTATGCGTTTGCAAGAAAGCACATCTATCCGTCGTGGCAGCAATGTCCGATGTATAGGTGCCACTACTAATCAACAGTTTACATACACATAACACCACACAAGTCGGAAGAAAGTCTGTCGAGGACATCCACACTCCACACCAAATGCGTCGTCGGTTACACCGCTGACGAACACAAACTTGGAACATTCACAAACCAAAAGTTGTTATGCCACAAATTTGAAACCGATCTCAGGGCTATGACCGGTTGACATGGCTGCTCTGCAATTTCCTGTTCTTGCTGTCGAAAGCAATGACGTTGTCCGAACACACCGCATAACTTTCATAACGTACTAAGCCACCAACATCCATGCAATCACAATTACCGGAGCCCAGGATGTCAGAAACGGTGATGTAAACAACATGACAGCCATGTCGTTTATCCGGCTTTCGCAACCGCTTCCACCCTGCCTCTATCATGACGAGATGACGCTATTTTATCGCCTTCGGCTTCAGTCCTTGAGCGATGCATTCCGGACGGCCGACGTGATATCTCAGTCACATTTATGCTTTGTCGAAGGATAATGTCTTCCTTTTACGTATGCATTGACGATAGCTAGGCACGTGGGCCTGTCAAACGAAATTAGGTTGCTGTATCTTTCGTGCGATGCGCCGTTGTTGATTATCATAGTTCTGTTCATTCACGCTTTCTTTGGTCCCGTTTCATGAGAACGCTCTTGTACTGTCGCCATTTTCGCATTGCCTCACAGTGCACAGAATACTGTGTTCAAAATTGTGCTGCCACTTCCTTAAGTTTATCCGCAATTCAAGAGTGTTTATGCTGGAAGGACCGTTAATGCAGTCGACGCCCGGCAACCTAACACGAAGGAGCATCTGTCTAGTGCGGCGCGCAAGTTAAGACCGGCGCTTGGCGCATTCTTTTGGTTCGTGTAGTGTGCCTTGTTATGCGGAACACAAGTTAATTATTACGGCAATAAAAGTGGCAAAAGAGCTTTCCAAGGGTTCGTTGTTCAAGACGTAGTGCATATTTCGCTAAACGTTTCACGAAAATTACCATGAAGCGTATTGATGTTTCCAAGAGCTTCATTTATTGCTTATTTGATCTCTATTGTCAAGTACGATAGCGCCGGGGATAACGTGCTCTGAACCGGCACAAATTTCAAGCCGGGAATGTCACCGCTTTTGTACGTAAGTACCAAGCAAGCGCAATTTCAAGAAGTTCGCTGATGCGTTTTCTTGTGAGCTAATGCCCGCGCGAGACGGCGCCTGATTGCGCTGTCTGACTCATGAGCAGCCTTTATTTTGTAAGCAAATGATTCTTCTTTAGTGGTGCCGTGAAGGTAAGCTGCATTCCTTGAGTTCAATGATCTCTGTGACTGTATACTTATTCATTACACAAAAAAATTGCTGGTTTTCAATGATGTCACTACCGCATAACCGCGAGTTTGCCAAAACAATTGAAAAATCATAATTACACTTTCTCTAAAAGCGAACTGGTGTCTTGTACGAAAATTTGAGTGAGCTTTTTTTTTTTTCAACGCAGTGGCAGGCTCAAGGTGTTGGATAAAAACTTAATTGCTGAATGATGTGCTGCACTGGAGAGCATGTATCTTGGTATTTGTATCTATCGTAGAATTATATAGTGTCTGTATCCCTTTCCATTCTATTCACAGTGCACGCATAATAAACAGATAAAGGACAGGCGGATGATGCCATTCCCAGTGCACACAATCCACGCAAGTAAAGGACACACTGAGTGCGAAAGAGGACAGCGCTGTTTCACTGTGTGTCTGTCGCTTAGTTTTTCACGTGTGTGTGCTTTGACCACCATCAATATGAACTGTTACCAACTTAGCCAAGCTTCAGCTCTTGCGCTTGAGGTTTTCGCCTACAAAATGCCGAGATATCAGTAGTAGTGCTGGTAATATTTGTGCGTATTAAAAAAAGGAGGCTTACTTGATTCCAGGACAATTTGATTTGTTTCTCCACAAGGTACTGAACTTGTCATTGTTACATTACAGGTGTAATGCGATAGAAAGCTAATGTGGTATTTTTTATGTGGCTCTGATGCATTCACCTCGTGCAGAAGCTTAAAGCTTGTATTCTGCTGTCAAAAATTTGGCTCAAGCCCTAGAAGGATAGTTGTCAAACTTTAAAGAAAGCTTCTTGATAGACACGCTGTGTCGTACTGCTGCGTACACCTATTGGTTAGCCCTATTTGGTAATGCTGTGAGGCTTATGGGTACTCTAACAGTGCGGTTCCTGCAGGATGGCTAGCATTGAAAAACACAGTTAAACGACTGTAGGGACGCGTGTCGTGCGATGGTGTCGGAATTGGTCCATAAAGTGACCACCTTTGTTTATGTGGCTGTCTGGCCCAGCGTATTCAACCGGACTGACATCTATGCCGCGGAAGAACAGGGATGAGAAGAAAAGGGATCTTCAATTATATGTTTTGCATTGGTTGCTGATAGACTTTATTTTCGTTATATTGCAGGCTTTGTTACTCAGAGTGAAGCTGCTATGGGCAGCATACGTGCATTTTATTCCTATATATACCGAATAACGATTGTTTTGTAGACAGTGCCACTCTTTATATTATACTCTCCTGACACTAAGCTCACTTGTTTTAATGCAGATGTAGCTAGGCCTTCAGACAGTGATGTGTTGTCTGAATTGTTCCCACAACATTCAGGTACCACTGTGCTTTGTTTCATTAAAGAGGTAATATATGGAGAGCTTGGGCCACGTTACCAGTTTTGAGTTTGCGTTTTGAGAAACATGGTAAAGGGTCCCTCATCAGACCCTATAGCAAATTTTGGTTATATGCTGGAAGTTGTTACATGTCCTCTAAGGAACGTTCTGCCGCAAAAATAATTTCAGACTGGCTCATTCACAGCCGACATAAAGATATTTCAGCGCCGCGAACCCATGAGTTAAGCAGGGTGGCTCCACTGCCAAACGACACGCTCTCTCCACTAGCCCGGTCTAGCCTCCGCAAGCAAAATTCTTCCCTGAGTTATCCCATACCGGACCTCGAGGATCGCGTGAGGCATGGGTCACAGGCCCCACCTTCATTTTTTTGTCGTCACTCTCTTTTCGGCGCTGCGTACTTCCACTCACGGCGTCACGCGCGAGCTGTTGTCTCATTCACGCAACGCATGATTTTGCGCGCTGTGCACAAGGACACATGACTACTGGTATAATTCAGTGTTACACAAATACTGTGGTAGATACAAGCAAATCGCAGGTCATGATCACGCGTTGAAACACGGTAGAAAATTAAAAATTTCTTCCTTTCTTCACTCATTTATTCAAGACATTTCTTATAGAACTACCTTTCGGGATGCCACTAAAGCCAGTAAAGCTGCCTGTCTTAGCAGCTGTGGTTACACAACCACATATTGCAATGGCAAAGTTATAGCATAGAATGCCGCCACTTGGTCACAGGAAAAAGAGAGTCTAGGTTTGTTCTTAGTTGTTGTTGACCATACTGAACAGTAACACAACCGGGAATAAATAAGCACGTAGTATATTTGCTTTTTCATCGCAGATGGGATATAATATTGTCATGTAGTAGTGACGGCAAAGAACACTAGGAAGACTGTGATTGACGAAACTGAATTTTATTGAACGAACATGTGCCCGCAAAAACAGGCTACACTTAAATCCCAATGACAGCAGCGAACACAGTCGGCGATTGTGGCAATCTGATGTGGCAACGAAGCGCGTCGGCACGCGTTGTCTAAGGTTCTAGAATAATCGCTGGAGCATGCTTGTCTTCCAAGAAGTTCTACAGAAATGGCGTCGCATATGCGATGACATTACAAGCTTTGGTGACAACAGAAAGCGGGTAGAAACATCGATAACGTTCGAGAAACTTCCAATACAGGCAGGCGTACCCAGTGCAGAGGAATAGCAATTGCTAGATGGCGAAAAGCGGTCACCAGAAAAAAATAAACAAGTACACGTGTAATGCGTTGCTACATGCTCTGAGTGTGCGCATTCGGCTAGTGGGGTCCCGTCAGGCAGAGCACATGTGTCTTTTGGCCTTGTATCCGAGTCATTGTTGTCTGAAATATCAATTGTTATTATAATTATTACATGTTTTATTTTAATTAAACTCCAAGAGCTTTTCCGAGTTCACTTTGGGGCTTCACAACGTGAGGCGTCATGGAAAGGTTATCTTGAAATGTCACCTACAAAAATCTAACTAATAAAGATTGTTCGATGGTTATGCACAGACAGACAGACAGACAAAGAACTTTAATATGGTTATGCACGGAAATTTTAAATCCAAGTTTACAGCGAGGTGGGTTCCTTGGTGCCCGAAGAGTAAGTATTTCGTTTTACTGGTGTTTCGTTGGAGGCTGTAAGATCGAAATCACACATCCAAACCTGTTAGCCATTCGTTAGTTACATGAAATACCATTCTTACGTCAGCACATGACAAGCATACATTCGTGTTGTCTAATTATAAAATTATCTTCTTATTTTTGGTAGTGTTTACAATATTGTTAATGAATAATAAAATAATGTCGGTCCTAGTGTTGATCCCCGTGGTACATTTAATTTTTAAAACCTTCAGTCAGAGATTACACCATGTGTGCATGTAAACTGAGCTCTCAAAGCTAATTAACTTTTTCTCAAAGGCCAATATTTGCCGACTATTCCATTGGGTGGCAAGTTTATGAAAAGCACGTCATATTGGACACATTCGAAATACTTTCTGAAGTTCATAAATATTCCCAGTGTAACTATTTTCCTTTCAATCTTTCTATTATGTGCTCTTCTATTTCAAGAAGTGCAATTTCAGAGGACTTAAATTTTCTGAACACGGATAGTTCACTTACTATTATATTGTTTGTCATCCGAAAGCGAAATAGTTTTTATACATGATGTTCTGCGGATATCTTTCCAAAGGTACGAAGCACAGATATTGGTCTGTTTTGTTGTTGTCTTCACCGGAACAAACTTCATGCATTACGGCCACACGGGCTAGCTTCACTGCGTCCGGGAACACTGCGGTTGAAAGGATAAAGTTGAGAATATGCATAAGGGAGATTCTTGCTATTTTTAGCGATGACTTTCAGCGGTCTGGGTATAATATCGTCATCTCGAGTGGCGCAATCGTTTCTTAAGGCCTATATGACATCGCTTATCTCATATTGACCAGTGGGCGACATAAATATGATATCTGGACAGTGTGTTTTCACATGATATTCACAAAATGATCATCTGCGGTAACACCAACATTAATAAAGTGCTCGTTAAGCAAGCTTGCGATCTCGCTGTCGCTCATAGACTCACTTCCATACAAAACACGTTTTGACAAATTTGTCTTACCTATAATGTAGCGGATCGCTTGCCACACAAAAAAATTTTCCCAAATTGCAAAAAAAAAATTATGTACATTTCTCGCTTCTCTTTGTTATTACCAGCACGTCATTTATTTCCCACTTTCCTAAATATTTGAAGATCACTTTCACATCTTTCGTCCAAGAACTTCTGCAATAGGTTTTGTCGGTGTCTAATTCTGATATGAAATTCCCGCGATATCCAAGGTTTTCTTGTTTTCTTGTGTTTTTAAGAGCTTTTCAGCTGAAAGGATGCCTTGTAGGCAGAAGTAAAGCGCTTCGGGAAGAAATGATGTGCAACATTAGCATCATTTTCCCTTATGACAACATCCCATTTATCTTTTACAATGAGTCCAACATGTTTTGTTCCGAGTAGTCTCTAACCAAGATTTCTTTTTCTTGTATACGCTTTTGTTTTGATGGTATCAGGCAGTAAATCGGTAAGGGATCGGTAAGAACACGAGTGATTACACCTGACTTAACTTCATCAGGGCAAAGGCCGGTAATGCACATGTCTAATATTGTTTCAATATTGGAGGCGACACGGGTAGGCTCAATAATTACATTTCAGCAACAATATGGTTCGAAATGTTCTTTGAAATCCAACAAGATAGTATTATTCTGAGAAGCGTTTATAATAACGTCACCGACAAAGACACATTGACAATGGAATTCGATACTATATTCAAATACTCCTTCTGCAAATTGCATAAGGTATATTATTCATCTAGATGGCTGTTGGTACACTACCGCAAGAGCTATGTGCTAGCAGTAAATAATCAAACACTCAAAAGTTTCGTTTCGATATTTTAATTTAGAGGAATATGGCACGGCCGATCCGAACGGACATACAGAGCAACGCCACCTCCACGCTTCAACGAAGGACAGGCTGGCACGCAGTCATATCCCGGCAGTAAAAAACAATGACCCGATGTCAACTACGTCCTACTAAAGCAAATTGAGTGAAACTCCTGGTTTAGTCTCGATAAAAATCGTGTAATCGCATAAACTTTGTAGCGCTAGCTTTGGCAGTACAAATGAAAGAAAATAAAAGCCCTTCCTCATCCTTAAGTTAGAAAGTTTGATGCGCGAAATTTGACGTTAACTGAGTTGCGCTTTCTTGAAAGTATAACAGAGGACTGTGCTATCATTTCAAATTTCAGATTTTTTCCACTTTCATTTACCTTTCCTTCATTATTTTCTACAGTCCAATTTCACGCACACTTAATTTCCTGTATGCTTTCCCTGGTTTTATTGTCTCTTGGCTTTACGTGGTGATGATCATATGTGGGCGAGAAGTCGAGCCCGTCGGATCGACTTATTCTAACCTATCTATCTATCTCTCTGTCTGTCTGTCTGTCTGTCTGTCTGTCTGTCTGTCTGTCTGTCTGTCTGTCTGTCTGTCTGTCTGTCTGTCTGTCTATCTATCTATCTATCTATCTATCTATCTATCTATCTATCTATCTATCTATCTATCTATCTATCTATCTATCTATCTATCTATCTATCTATCTATCTATCTATCTATCTATCTATCTATCTATCTATCTATCTATCTATCTGTCTATCTATCTATCTATCTATCTATCTATCTATCTATCTATCTATCTATCTATCTATCTATCTATCTATCTATCTATCTATCTATAAAGGGGAGCAAACAAGAAAATTATAGCAATATGGAATATCAAATAAAGTTAAATGCAGAACAAACCTACATAGTGGCATATTTATGCCTAAATATTTCCGTAGGGGAATACAAGCCCGTTGACGTAGTTCCAAGCTGCTTTTTTTGCCGTTCACGGTGTACGAACGAGAATGTAGTAATAGGCCATCACAGGCATACAGCTTGTAGTGGACTATCAAGAAATATGGCTTGTTGAATATAGAAGATAAAATTATTTACATTACATTGTTTCTAGAAGAGGTCCATGCAAGGTAAACTTTACCAAGCAAAGCATGTAGGAAAGTCAGCTACTACGGAAGGGTAGTAACCCCTTGAAGACAGAAGCAATATGAGGAACCCGTCGAGACGTGTTTGGTTTGAAAAAAGAAACCGAAATTGAACGCACTTTTATGGCATGAGCTACCACTGTGGTCGACGCGGAAGTGGGGCTGCTGGAAGCAAAAAACAAGGGTAAAATGTATTATAGGCACATTTTAAGCATAATAATGTATATATAACAGCAGATGGAAAATTATTGTTGATAACTTTCTTTCCGCAAGGGAAAGGCAAGCTAGTTGGGCGCACGCTATTCTTCGCAGCGAAAGCTTAACTTAAAATTATCTTACTGGGCAAGAAGGTAGCATTATGTCGAACTGCCTAATAATATTGCTAAATAAATATATACAGAGCAATCAAATGCAGGTTAAGCAATTGCATTTGCTGACCAGTCAGGGTTACGTCTGCTTAAGCAATTACAGACTATGATAATGAGTAAACATATATATGGATTAGTTTCGTTTCGTAACATTCTTGCAACATCGGCCACGACGGCTGACACTCTCATTCCGATGACGTTTTCTACCAGCCCTCAATGCTCTAGAGGAGGTGTTTTTTTCTCTACAGCTACAGTAAATCCTAACCTGATGCCCATGCCCATTCTGACCAAATTGGGACATTTAGTACTACCTAATGGCGGGGAGGCTGACGGGGAGCGTAGCAGACAATGACACTGATAACGGCCCCGCGGGATGTCATTCATCGGTTGTCATTTCACGCTTCGTTTACCGCAATCCCCGTCGATAGTACTGAGAGCACGCCCAAATCGAATTCTCTGTGCAGACGCCGACTTCGTGTTTCGCCTGTATACGCCGACTGTGGAGGGAGAACCCTGCATCCCTCTCTTGAGCGCCGATCGATACGTGAGGCGGCACTTGACAGTAGCTCAAGCAATGTGCTGCTGGGAGCGTCGTATAATAAATCGTATCGCTGATGCTGGTAGTTGATTGGCACCCTCGTTGAAACGGGGCGGCGACAAACAGTCTGCTAGTCTGCTTGAGTTAATCATGTTTTCCCTACATGCGTGTAGTTCTAGCGCTACTGTTTACATCTCCTTAACTCTTTACCCTTCCATAAAGCTATGCTTTAACGAATACTTAAGATTCTCATTCGGTAATATTGCTGAAAAATATGCTACAGAGTGGAACAAAAGTTGGTTAGTCTAGTTAGGCATTTCAGAGGCTCCACTTGAGGTTGCAGAAAATACTAAGTGAAAAGCAAAGCTGAGATCATTGAATCGCCTGTCCTAGCAACCGTGGTGGAACGCCGACGTCGTACATTAAAATGTAATGGTAATCTTGGGGCCGCTTTTGGGTCAAGAAACTTGTCGGCACTCTTTATACGGAGCATGTTGTTGTTGAAAATGCACTGTGATGGTTTTGAAACAACTAACGTCACCTTATTTTCTATCAGTGAATACGTGGATGCTGGAACACCACAGCGCAGGTGAAGCTTGGACTCGTGTACCTAGCGCGGAGCACGAAAAGGTGGTCGTAGCACTGTGAAAGCGTGTATTCATGATTGTACTGAAATTTACCGGCAACGGCGCATATGCATCACAGCATTGGTAAGTTATATCCCCAGCAGTTACGGGGTTGGTGAATAAAATTAAAGTGGTGTCGTGTCTGCGCGCTTCGCTGAAAATGAATTGTACGCTCGTAATTGTTACAGTGATTTAAGTACACGACATGAACGAAAAAAATGTATCCCACATTTTTTTTTAGATTGGTGTCCTGAAGTAACACGCCATTTTGACACTGCTACATCATGTGAAGAAGATCGTGTACGCATCTTTAAAATTGCAATAAGAATCTGCCAAAGTCTTGGCAGTTAAACTTTTTTTCCGTGTAGAACGCGTGTAACCGAGCCGGCACTCTCTGTGCACATGGTCGAAGTAGGCGGCTGTGCTATAGCATAACATCTTGCGCAGCGATAGCCTCTTAGGTTGAGTGATGTGGCTTTATATTTCATATGTCTGAAAATACTGGAACTAAGCTAATCCACCTATAGTTGTTTAATTCTTTAGCGCCTTCTTTTTTGCGAATTAGTATAATTTTTTCATTCTTCCTGTTTTCCGTGACCCTTGAATTAATGAGATACTTCCTATAGAGGGCCCCAAGCTTTTCAAGCATGATATCTTCTCCATCTTTGATTAAATCAACTTATTCCATGTTCTCCTGCCAATTTCTCCCCTTTCATGAGTTGTAAGCCCGTTTTACTTCATTGGTAGTAATAGGAGGAGCCTCCGTAAACTGTGCATTACTACTTCGAAAGGGGGTATCGTGGCTGCTCTGTATACTGTACAGGTCAGTATAAAATGCTTCCGCTGCTTTTACTATATCTTCAATATTCTCGATGAAATTACCCTGCTTAGCTTTCAGTGCATCGATTGTTGCCTGTCCTAGGCCAAGTTTTCGTCTCACTGATTTCATGGTGCGTCCATTTATTTTACTGTTTCCTCCATCTTTCTGGCGTTATAATTTGGAATATCCCTTATTTTTTTCTTGTTAATCAGTATAGATAGTTCCGCGTAATCTATCTGCTGTCCTCCGTTGGACAGTTTCATTATTTGTCGTCTCTTTATTAGGTCCTTTGTCATTTGGGAGAGCTTGACTACTGGTTGTATTGGTGCGTTAACTCCCATTTGAATTGCTGCTTCTGCAGCCAGCCTTGTGTTGTTTCATTCATTACCTCTGTGTCATCTTCCTATCATTCTTCTAAGGCTGCATATATGTTATCACGTGCCAGCCTGAATTGGTCTGTTTTTACCCTTCCTGCGTCCCGGTTGACATGTTTCTTCTAGACCAATTTTACTCTTTCTCTGTAGAAGTGGTGGTTAACCTGCGATTACTGCACTTTACCCTACCTAACATTCTACATCCTGCACATGGCTGGGATCGGCAGAAAGTATGAAATCAATTTCATTTCTTGTTTCGCTAGTAGGGCTCCTGCGAGTCCACTTTTTGTTGCTACGCTTGCTGAAACTTATTTCCCTATAATTAGCACACTTACGTCTCAAACTTACCCTCATCATTGTACACATATAACGTTTTAGGGCACCTCTTAAGGAATTTTCAACAAGCGCCATGAATATTCAAGTCACAATATACATTGCGGGAACAATGCTTGCCCCCGTTTCCCGTTGCATTCCAAGTAAATTTTATCTCCGCTGTGTTTTCATAGCTGTACCAAAACAGCAGGTGAAGTTCTACATTGTTTGTCAAGCACAGATATGAGTTATAAAGCTCCAGATCGTCATTTTCAGCTTAATCTAGTCTTATTGGATGGATTTCGAACTTCTCCTACACATTACCCACAAGATGCCTCCAATATTAAGCAAAAATAAACAACGTGCCTTGTTTACATCACCTGTGACACCGGGAAAAAGCTACTAGAGACATAGTATAACGCATAAACAAGAAAAAAAGAGGCTTAACAAATTATTTGCTTTGACTTTGATTACCTATTGCGTCCCCCATTTCGGCAAAATATAAACTTGGTGTAAGGAAGAAGTCCCTGAGAACATTGAAAAACACAGTCGATAAAGGCCATGTGACATATGATAAAACTGATCAGGAAAGCTTTTGCAGAGGTAGTATTTGATCCACACGCATAGAGCTTGGTGCGAAAATTTGCCATAGCCCGTCTGCAAGTTGCTTAATCTTCATGTTGGTATCATTTGTAGCTGTGCCATGGCAACGGGCTCAATTCTGTGTCCCTCGTAAAATGCACTCATGTCGCTTCATTATGCCTGTTTAGTTAATATGGAGCAAAGGTTGCAAATAGGCCAAGCACACTTAATTTCGCCTGCAGATCACCCATCCCGTCGTCCTTACTTTCTCAAATTAAAGCAAGATGCCTCGTTCAGCTCACTGAGAACGCCAGCCGAACGTCGTATAACGCATTAAATTAGATTACCGACATTAAAATTTCCCGTCACGTTGCACTTAGCGTCCTTCCCATTTCTGCTAATTATAAGCGGACTGTAACAAAGAATTATCTGAGGAATCGGGCAACGTAGCTGAAAACGACTGCGCAATAGCTTCGAACACTTGCTTAAGAAATATATTTCTAAAAACTGTATTTGATCCAAATGCATTTAGCATCGGATACTGATTTGCCATTGTTTGTATACTTTACATTTATGACTATATTTAACACAATTTATAGTTATTCTAATGCGGCGGAAGAAACTCGGCACTGCTCGGTAAAATATCTCATAACCCTCTGGAGATCTCCAATACGCAAAGGCCGTAATTAGCGCAGACAACACGAACGTAGCGCTCGTAGCATACACGCGATATCCCATAGCGGGCCCGCTTTTCCCTTCAAATACAAACAAAGGGCATCGTTCGGTTTATTGAAAAAACTTGAGATAAACACTATGAACCTTCCATAATGAATGAATTGTAGGATAAAACGAGGGCTCACTAATCACCGTTTACTTATGCAAAGAGCGTGAAAGCTTTGCTACACATTTAACTCAATGACCTCCCCCCCCCGTTATTACTAAACTTGACCTTGTTTTTAATTTACTCCAAACACTGCGGAGAACACCAGTCTGATGATTTTAAACGCCTGAATAAATGTTTTTCCACCGCAAATGCCATTTATCTAACGCGCAAATGTTTGTCGTTCATCTGTCACACTATGTATGTTACCACGATAATATATAAACAACGAGCCTTGTATAGTTCACCGAAGAGACAAGAAAAACCAACCGCATGCCTCGTAATACGCAGAGAAATTGGGAAAAATCGAGGATCAAATATTTTCTAAAAACATTCAAGTCTACACACTTGAAACTTGTTTGTTAGCATGTCTCTAACATTGAAATGGGTGACATGTAACATGTCACCAATTAGGCATGAAATACATGCCTTTTTTACCATTCTCTCAGAGAATGGAAAGCGTTTCATTAACGCCCCTAACAGGCAAAGGACAAGGATACATGAAGTTTCATTCACATTCTGTCTGACGCGCAGCCTTCAAAATTTTTCATATTAACCACTACATAAACTACGTGAGTGGTCTAGTGTTTATCGCATCTTGGGCGCCGAGCGCTACACGAATGCCGCGCAAGCGCATCGCCTGTCAAACCGCATGCGCCACGTATTCGAATTCTTATGTATGCACACGTGCGTAATAAATATATATGTAACGTGTGCACTGCCCTGGCGCAGCATGTTCAGTTTTCGGGAGGCTACGATACATGGTGTCAGAAGGGGGATAAGTATTCACGCACGGCTTTGATCTTCGAACGGCAGTGCAGCAGGGGCTACACAATGGATTCGTTGATGCCGCCTGGTCCAATAAACATGACGGGGGAAACGACCAAGAAATTGCAGACATTTAAGCAGAGATTCCAGTTCTTCCTTGCAACTTCACAACCGGATTACAAGAAGCGATCAGTGTCGTGAAAGACAGCGCTCCTTCTCAGTGCCGCAGGTGAGGACGCCATCGAGATATCTATTACGCTGAGCTTTGCAGAAGGCGAAGATAAGGCCGACTGCGGCAGTCATCAAGAATGTTGACGATTATTTCAAACAGCAGAGAAACGAAATGGATGAACGATACGCCTTTCGAAAGAGTTCTGAGCCAAAGTGAGTCATTTGAACATTGCTACGGGACATGGAGACACAGGCATGGGCGTGCGATTTTGGCAAGCTTCTGGATAATATGGACCGCGACCAGATTGTGTATGGAACCAACGACAGCAAGGTGAGAGAATAGGTGCTCAGGCACTGTGAATTGACATTGCAGAAGGCTAAGCACGTCAGCAAGGCAGCCGAAAGATCCGCTCCCCGTCAAGAAACCTGGGAACGAGGTCAAAACAAGTAGACACCATTGAAAATGCATGCCCGAACCCCAAAATGGCGCAAGCCAAGCTGTACAGAAATGGCATTGTTATTATAAGTCTTTGCCAAGTCTGTGTCATTGCAATTTGAGTTTTGATATCCAGCTGCATGCCAAGTATTCTTTGTGGGTAAAATAATTTGCACGTATCGATTATGATATTAGCTCTCAGCAGCTGTCGGCATACTGGGACGAAGACCAAGAAAATTCCTGTACACCTTGCAGCCTTCAAAATTGAGGTCGAGCCATCGGTGGATGATGCCATAGAACTAACACAAGTCATTGCATGGAAGTGTTCTTTGTTCAAAAGGTTCATCGCGTAGGGGCCAAGCAAGGGTCCTACCGTAATCAGAACACACCCGTTATCAATAGGCCTCGGGCAACTCGGCAACATGGACGCTCCCGGAGAAGAAATTTTAGAATGGCAAGAACACTGCTCAACATTAGTGCTACAAAACGATAAATTTACACACAAAACTCAGTGGGCTTCTGGCAAGAAATTGCCGGCAGACTCCTCACGACGTAAGGACCCGAAAGTTGTGCGGAACGAAGAGTCTGGACAGTTCGAAGTTTCAAAAGAGTAGCCCGTTTATTAGAAAAGAGCAAATTTAGAATTCCTTGTCCGTTTCGAGATTACAGTCGTCGTCCTTTAGCTGCAAGCTATTCTGCAACAGCAGACTGCACCAACCTTTACTGCACCAATGGCTTGGAGGCAATCGTGTGTTCCCGTGTTTTTACGACTTGTCGTTGGCTTTCATTACCCATGGGACCTTGTACCATATTGATACTTCGTGCTGCGTAATGAAACTCTAGACTGAACTTCTTGTACTGCATCTGCACTGCGCCTCCCTCAGAACACTAAGAAACAACGACCATACTGTTTTGCTTGTGCTCGTTTATTCACAAGGCCACCAATGTGGAGACCATCGAAGATAACCATGTCGGCATATGTCAGCCTGTTAAACAACCGCTGTTTAATCAAACGTGAAACGACCGCTGCCTCCCGTTTCTCCCCTCACCCCCACTTTGCTGCAAGAGACAAGAACACTGATATGCAACACTGCCTCATGCAACATTGATTTAATACAAATAGCACAGCTCAAGGGAGACGAGCTTCAGACTACAGCTTCGTAGGAAACGTCGTGCGTCTCTGTTACCTTCAAAGTGTTTTGTGATATTCCAATATGTAAAACGCAGAACTGGCCGACCAATTATAAACAGAAACAAGAAACTTCTATCCACAGAGTTCGCTAATCTTCAGCCTGGTACGCAGTTGTTGAGCCGATGAGCCATATCACAGTTGAATATATGATTTCGCTTAGGTGGATTACTTGAAATGGTTGAAGTTTCTTTTTACATCACAAATTGCAACATTGTTGTAGGCAATTAAACAATCACCAATTATCGGTTTATATTAAACTTTGGAGAGATCTTGCAGTTCTAGATATTGAAACCGTACATTAGTGAAGCCATATCTCCTGAGCAGACATTACAAAGCTCGGAAGTCATACGTAAGCATTCTTTGGTGAGTTCCTGAAGGTAAACCGTGTCCGTCCTGTAACGCCTTGTAAGTGGAGCATAAGTGATTAATTGGTGACGTTATTACATGTAGGCGTTATAATAGGCCAACTCTAAGTCATCGGTAGCTTTAAATAAAATAAAAATATGCAACAGAAATTATTTTCTAATGCAAAATAAATTCAAACGAAAAATTGTTCTTGGTGGTCAACGCGGAACCAACATTGGGCTAAACACCCAGTATTTTTTTCCTTCGTTGCATGGCAGCAGAATTGTTAGCAGAACAAGAAAACGCGCTAAAAAGTTTAAGGTGACTCAAAACACATTTAGAAATCGGGTAAGTACGTGCAAGCATCCAATGAAGACATACAGTGTGGGGCCGTTTCTTCAGCATTGTATACACTAGGAATATAAGAAGGAGATTCCCGAACAAATGACCGAGAGCTTCGCGGTGGCTCAGCGTGCCTGTCACACATTCTACTGCCTCGAAGGCTATGCAGACCAGGTAACATTAAGTCGTCATATGGTCGGTCAAGGGGATCTTTAAAAGGTAGGAAAAAATTGTGCGTGGTGTGATATCTAAACCTTATTTAAGTGCTATGTGCAGAAGGTCCCAGAAGAACAAGGCTTTTCCCAACTACAAAGCAGTGATCAATCGTTGCAACATGAGACAAACGACAGTCTGTCGACCACGGCACGAAGCAGTGCCTTTTTTCCAACTATGTTTTCACAGGAAGGGCGCTAAATGCAACCCAAAGAAAAACGTTTTGATCCCTGGACGAATCATCATTCAATGGAGACGCTTAAGTATACCTTGGCAATAATATTCCAAATACGGTGCACGACATGCGGATCATGAAGTAATGTGTCTATGAGTGCAGAAGAAATTGCTTTGCAGGAAGTAGTGAAAATATAATTCATAGTAAAGCCAGCTTTAGAAAGTGAAAGCCTTCAACAACCTCCTGCAAGAAGCTCCAAGGAGTGGTTGGCTCATCTCTAACAGATGTTGTCACACCTATTTCTGGAAGGTAACTGATTATTCTCATAGAAATGGACTGTTTATATCACAAAAGAAGAACAGCCGGGAGATAAGCTGTTTTACACAACGGTGAACGGTGACTAGTGCACATCGTTATATGTCAGTGTCGTGTATGCTGTTGGCATTTCTTCCCTAATGTTGTAGGTCTCCTCAATAGGACTGACGGTCGCAGGCATTTATGGCCCTTGAGCTACCCATTCGAACAACACAAGAAATTTCAGTCGGTCGTTTTATGGGACGTTGTTTCTATCATTATGTTGTCTTAGCGTGACGTCATGAAGTCGAAAGTTCTGTTCTTCTTGATAAATAATTATATTAAAAATTGACAGACCTCTTTAAGTCTGCGTAAATTTGTTAGCAGAAGAAAGAAAAATATGAAACTAAACAACCAAGATCCCGAGCGCGGCATCTCACCACTGCACCACACCGAACTTTCCTTTTTTTCTTTATTGCATGGAATTATGAGTAATATCAAACCAATATTGTTACATTACTTTTAGGCATACATCAGAAAAAAAATGCACACATGGTATGCAGTCCAGTGAAATTTCAAAATTATGGCCCACAAACACAAGCGGCCAGATGCGAAATCCATTCAGGTACGGCATCAAAGGTAGCAACCACACTACGCATGTGAGCAGTCTCTTCTCGGAAGATAGACCTTGACGAGCGAGGTGGCTTGGTATGTCTGTCAATCACTCGACTTCTCCATAATGAATAAAGTCCTAATAACATAAACAAATCATATGGTGTATTCCTGGCTGTCTTTTCGAATGAAGGAACCGGATACCATAATACGTGAGAGGAAATTGTATTTTGATAGTTCTTTGTAAAATGTCCCAAAAATGAAATGCGTCACGACAAAGTATAAAGCAATGTTCTATAGTCTCGTGTTGATTGCAAAGTCCACAATTTGTATTTCAGGGTACATACAGTTCTTTTTCCTGAAGCCACGTTTTAACTGGCAGGGTGGAAGTGTGCAGCTTAAAGAAAAATGTCTTTGCTGCGGGCGTAAAGCACATTCTACTGACACGGCAAAGAGTATCTTGACCAAAATAGAGACAGATATGGCTTTCGGTACAGAGGGTCAGGGAAAAGGTTATCGATAATTGCTACATTTAGCGACGTCCGATTAACGGTAAACAAATATTCAAGGGTGAATCTGGCTTTTAAGAATGAAATAGTGCCGACAAGCCCCATAACGGTAGTTCTTGAGCAAAGTTTGTCGTGACGAAAGGAAAAGGTAGGTATGATGCAAGACGTGCTCGAATAACTGCGAGAAGGAATGGATGACGGAGATTTTTAAAGTAAAGAAAGTGCATGACCAATTGTCGCACAAACAAGTGCACAAGACTCAAGCCTGCCTTTTCAAGCGTAAGAAAAAGGTTGTCCCTTCTCATGACTTCCAATGATGAATGCCAAATAAAGCAGCAAATATGCCATGAAATGCTTGAACATGGACACGTGAGCAGTGCAATACCTGCAGAACATAAAGAAGCTTAGAAGTAAGAAATGTACTGCATGCCTTAGCTCTCGCAAAAATGGAGAGAACTCGTCCATGCCACGTTGTCACCTTTCGACGGATAATGGTTATCGTGGACGTCCAACGAGGTCCACTATTATCGACATTATCGAGATTCACACCAAGGTATCGCAACGCAGACTGATTCTGTGATAACAGAGCGACATGACTTAGTTGGCTATCTTGCGCGCATGTCTTCCGTGTTAAACCCGTCGCACGTGAGCCGATTAGCGATACATCGTGCCTACATAAACCCTTGTTTTTTGTGCAATAAAGGAATCTTACAAAAGCTGCTTCTGCGTCCACATCGGTTATTACACTGGCGACGAGGCACGGTTGTGCCCATTTGGGGAGGGCGTTTCCAGCAAGATGGCCTTCGGCGTCCGTATCGGCGAATTTCACCTAAATGGTAACTCTTCATGGGAGGATTACGTCGAGCGTATAGATATGCTGCACTAGAACCAAGCTCAAGGAAGACGCCGACAAGAGGGCAGTATTGCTGAGCTGCTGTGGGGAGGATACATACCCCTGATAGCTACCCTCGTCAAGCCTCTCCGACAACCGAACGCAGACTACCAGTCCATCGTAAATGCCGTGAAGAACCGCATCAACCCGAAGCCATCCAAGCTATATTCAAGGTACGTGTTCTCGAAGCGAGATCAGCACGACGCCGAATCTGGCACAGACTACGTTACAGCTTTACGTAAGCTAATGGGGAACTGCGGGTTCAACGACAACCAGCTTCCTCTTGACGTAATGCTAAGGGACCGGTTGGTTTTTGGAATCTCTCACAGCATTGGGCAGCAACGTTTGTTGGCCGAGAAAGACCTAACACCTAAGACTGCCTATAATCTAGCAGTGACGGCAGAGGCCGCTGCAAAACATCAAATGGTTATGGGCAGCCTACGTCAGGACGTCTCAGATTTGACAGCTAAAGTGGACAGGCAGCCCATCAAGCAGCATAAAAATGGAAAAGATGTAAAAACTTTAAGCGAGCAGCTGAAACGGCAGTGTTTCCGGTGTTTGGGCAACCACGCTGCATACCGTTGCAGGTTTAGAACTGCAGTATGCTTCAACTGTTCTTTGAAAGGGCACTTGGCCAAAGCATGTCGCAAGAAACAAAGAGGTCAAGTTAACCATCAGTAGGAAAATATGTCAAACTCGGAGCAAGCTGAGTATGATGACATGCTAAATATTAGTCAAGTGACTAGCGGTTGTCCCAAGTTTATGGTGGCCGTAAGTATAGGTGGTGAAATAGTGCCCATGGAAGTCGACACAGGAGCAGCTAAGTCGACTATCAGTCAAAGCACGTTCAGCAAACTGCAAGTGGCCAGGCACATAAAGCTTGATGAATCGGACACAAAGCTCGTAACATGGACTAAGGAAGGATTGGACGTCGTCGAAAAAGCCACACTTCTGGTAAAATTTAAGGAACAAGACTTCGAGCTGCCGAGACTCGCTGTAAGAAACGAAGGTAGCACGCTTTCGGGTCGTGATTGGTTCAAGGTCTTTAACATTAATGTTACTGGGCTTCACAGCATCGAACAAAACACAGAAGCCCTTATCAAAGTTTCCGGATGTTTTTGACGAAACATTTCATTGCGCTGCTCTGCCACCCCTACACATCGAGCTGAAGGAAGACGCCCGGCCCAAGTTTCTAAATGCCGCAGCATTCCATTCACACTCAAGGATGATGTCATCACAGAACTGGAAAAACTGGAACGTCAAGGTGTTCTGCAACCGACGCAATACTAAGAATTGGCCACCCCAGTGGTCATCGTCCATAAAAAGGATGGGTCATTAACAATATGCGGCGACTATCAAAGTACAGTATACCTAGCGGTAAGGAACAACGTTTATCCTTTACCTACTAGCAAAGAACTTTTCGCAAAGTTGGGGAAAGGCCGTATTTTTTCTAAACTTGACTTGACGCAAGCGTACCAGCAACTTGCAGTTGATGACGCTACAGCAGAAGTTCTCACAATAAATACAATAAAGGGCCTGTACAAAGTGCGACGTTTGCCATTTGGTGTCTCGGTAGCACCCGCATTATTTCAAAGAGCAATTGATACAGTGCTTGCAGGTCTATGCCAGGTGGCGGCATACCTCGACGACATCCTTGTGGCCAGCGAAACAGCAGAGGCGCACCACGAAACCCTCATGGAGTTTCTCAACCAACTGTCAAAAGCGGGACTGCGTATACAAGGCGCCCAGTGTCAGTTCTTCAAAGAGAGCCTGGACTACTTGTGACACCGGATAGACGCCACCGGCACCTACCCGTCAAAACCTAAAGTCGAGGGGATTCACAAAGCACCTGTGCCATAGAACAAGAAGGATCTCCAAGCTATTCTAGGTATGGTGAATTTCTACAATCGTTTCCTAAAGGGTCGGTCCGAAGTTGCAGAAGTGCTCTACCGCCTACTGGACAGCGACAGTACGTGGAACTGGGGCGAAGAGCAGCAACTAGCTTTCGAAAGGCTAAAGACGCTGCTTACGTCCGAGTCACTTTTAGTGCATTTTAACCCTGATGCACCCTTAATTCTGTCTTGTGACGCATCACCCGTGGGTGTGGGAGCTGTATTAGTTTGCCGTGATGCTCAAGGATGCGAGCAACCTGTTGCTTATGCGTCAAGAACTCTAACTAAGGCGGAACGTATTTAGGCCCAGATTGACCGCGAGGCTCTAGCTATTGTCTATGGCGCCCGTCAATTTCATCAGTACCTCTGTTGGCGAGAATTCCGCATCTTGACAGATCTTAAGCCACTACTCGGTATCTTTCAACGAGACAAGCAGATTCCCGTTGTTTTGTCACCGCGCTTGTTGCGATGGTCTTTGTTGTTATCTGCTTACGAATACAAACTGCAGTATAGAAGGATGCAAGATCACGCAAACGCTGACTGTCTAAGCACGTTACCGGTACCCGATGACAGAAGGGACATCCAGCCTCCTGGCGACGTGCTTTTGCTGGAAGCAGTGGAGTACCCTCCTGTGAGTGCAGCAGACCTCTCATCAGCCACTATGCGCGATCCTTGCCTGTCGCGGGTGAAGAAATGGGTCGCAACTGACTGGCCAGAACAAGGTGTGCCCCCAGAATATGGTGCCTATCAGGTGAGGCGTGGAGAGCTGCCTTTTCACCGTGGATGCTTTCTGTGGGGTAACAGGGTCCTGCTGCCAGAAGAACTGAGAGAAAAAGTCATCGCCATTATGCATGCAAATCACCCTCGCATAACGGCCATGAAAGCTCTGGCAAGGTCATATGTGTGGTGGCCGAAGATCGATGCCCAGATTGAAGATTTCGTGCGTCATTGCAGACTCTGTCAAGGTAACAGGCAAAGCGAACCTAAAACGCCTGTGCATTTTTAGACGAAACCCGAAAGCCCGCGGAGCAGAATTCACATAGATTTTGCAGGGCCGGTTAAGGGCGTTTTCTTTCTTGTTGTCGTGGACGCGCTATCAAACTGGGCCGAGATCGAGATAATGCCATCGCTTCATTCCTCAGCTGTGATCGAAAAACTGTCAAGAATGTTTGCTTCATACGGATTGCCAGAGTTGGTTGTTTCTGATAACGGCACAGCCTCCTCGAGCAGCGAAATGCAATTTTTCTTGAAGAAAAATGGCGTGCGCTACATGTATACCGCTGCATACCATCCCGCAAGCAACGCAAGGGCTGAACGCATGGTTCGGGAGTTGAAGTGTGCGCTTCGAAAGCAGAGCGAGGGCACAGTAGCCCTGGCTCGTTTTTTATTCAGGCAGCACTCCACGCCCCACTCGGGAACCGGGAAGACGCCAGTAGAACTCATGCTGGGCAGGAGCTTCCGCTCTGTCTTGTCGAGAATGCACCCTGGCGCAACAGGCCCGGGATGTACGAAGCCGCCATCCTCGAGGGAGTTTCTGCAAGGTGACCCCGTGTATGTGCGGAACTTCTCTCGTGGTCCGAAGTGGCTGGCTGCACGGATACTGCGTCGCTTGGGCCACGTCATGTACAAAGTACAGACTTCAGATGGTTCAGTACACTGACGTCATCGCAACCACGTGCGGAAAGCGTGGGATGCTATCCTTAGTCTCTCATGCTAATCCCAGCTTCAAGCTGCCGTGCAGAGATCGCCTATCCTTCCAGAGACGCAAACTGCAGTGCAGAGATCGCCTAGTCCAGAAGTTCCGCATGCATGCCGTAGATCTACTCGTGTACGTCGCCCAGTGCTTCGTTATGGCATTGGCTAGTAGGTGGGAAGAGATGTGATAACAGAGCGACGTGACTGAGTTGGCTATCTTGTGCGCATGTCTTCCGTGTTAAACCCGTCGCACGTGTGCCGATAAGCGATACATCGTGCCTACATAAACCCTTGTTTTTTGTGCAATAAAGGAATCTTGCAAGAGCTGCTGCTGCATCCACATGGATTACTACAGATTTCAATGAATATTCGCAAATACACAGGTTGAGCGTCCACATGCCTAGACAATATCCACTACTTTTGTCAAAATTTGCACTAGCTCCTGCAGTCTCACAGAAACGCAGAGTAGCATTAATTGCCTTGATAATGCTTGCTTATCGACGCAATAGAAGGCAATTTCATCTGCATAAGCTAGCACTTTAATTTCTTCATGTGCATACCTGTATCCTTTAATGATCGAGTCGCAAAGCACGCTTAAGGAAAGTGGTTCTAAGTATATGGCGAAGAGTGAAGGCGAGAGCGGACAACCCTAACGAACGGATGACTATACCTGTAATATTTCTGAGAGGGTATAGTTTACAATTACCTTTGCAATACAATGTTTAAAACAAAGTGTTATACCATTGTATAATACATCTCCTAACTGGAGATGTCCCAGTAGTTGGAACAAAAAATTAGGCTGCACCTTGTCAAAGGCTTTGCCGATGTCAATCTGTAGAAGAGCTACTTAATCCGTACTACCCTATATGCACTATAGGACTGAACGTGCGATATGAACATTTATCTGTATAGAGTGGCCTTGAATTCCGCATGTTTGATGGTCACCTACTAATTTAGTGATGACTGTCTGCAATCTATTTGTCAGCACTTTTGCAAATGTTTTGTAATCGACGTTACAGAACGATATCGGCTATTTTGGCTATGTCAACAGTAAGAATCTCTGTCGGCGTTGATGTTTACATCTGAATTTTAAGAGCCAATATGCGCTTTCACTCTACGGCGTCAAATGCCGCATCTCTAGAAGAGTAAATGTGTTGTTACCATTGACAGGTACATCGTGGAGGTACAGTGATTTTTCAGTATGATATTCATAACAAATAGGAAATTAAGAAATAGGCAACGATGACCGGTGGGCACGGTTACGGTTGTTACCGCTAATTTCGAGAGTTGTCTGTCGCTCATTACACTTTTGAGCACTCATATAAATTCGTGTGTTCAATGCAAAATCGGTACATAAACACATGTGGATGAGTCTTCATTCTGACAGCATACTGGCTTCTCACGGCAGCGCTGTACCAGAATAATGACACCGAGCCAGAGAGATTTTCATACAACTTTGTGGAACAACTCAAACCTTATTTCTCGCTTCCCAAAAGTTTATGCAGTATTTCTGGGAAATTTTTTAACGTGTCAGTGTAATGGCACATGTAAGTCAACAGGCCTCTGTGTCACATCTTACCAAATAAAACAAAACGGATACGCAGCCATTGCCGGAGATGGTATGATTTTGATCTGCGGCCGATTTTCAAGAGGCCTGTAGGGCGTTGCTGGTGCCTCGTCGCCATGGCACAATTATAACTATTGGCCACGTCGACATTAACACCAGCATCGGTGCTATCAGCATAACCGGCTTCAGAGAAGCACGATTGAATACCGCGCAAGAGAAAAGTAGAGTGTGCACCACCGATGTGGAACTTACATACAATTTTAAAGCGTCGCGACAGAAGGCGCTTCTGTCGCTGCGTCCGAACTTATGTCGCCGCGACAGAACGTGACACATTTCTACCGCCACGACAGAAAATGTGTAGCCCCGAAAGAGAGCTCCTGTTGCGACGTCATAATGGCTGTTGCGATAGAAAGTTGTTGCGACTTCAGAACTCTAGGCCGTCTCGACCGAATGTTTCTGTTGCGACGTTAGAATTGCTCTCGTAACGTCAGAGTCACTGTCAGGATGACGTTGCGACATCAGAACTCTTGTTGTCGTGACAGAACATTTCTGTTGTGACTTCAGAGCTCTTGGTCTTCGCGACAGAATGTTTCTGTTGCGACATTAGAATTTTTGTCGTAACGTCAGAAATGTCTGTCGCAACTACAGAAAAATCGGGAACTCCTGTCGTACTACAGAAATTTCTGTAGTTGCGACAGGAATTCATGTTGTCTTGTTCAACTGCGTAATCTAGCAATTTACACTACTAATTATATATTTCTTTTTGACTAAAAAGTCAAAATGCAAGCTTCTTTAATTTCATCTTCGACAATTTTTCAGTACGCAGATGAGCTGGAAGTTTTCTAAAATTTGAAATATGTTAGTAATAGGACATGTCCTTCTTTCCTCTCGAGGCTACGACGTCATTTTTCCACTTGAGCGTCCGAGACGCACCGCCAGAGACAGTCTACGCTGGTGAGAAAAAAATTGCGGGCATTTATGGGAAAAAACCAAGATATCATTAAGACGCACGCCGTAGTGGGGGACTCCATAAGTTTGGACCACGTGGCGTTGTTGAACGTGCACCTAAATCATAGGACACGAGTGTTTTGGCATGTCACCCCCATCGAAATGCGGGCGCCGTGGCGGGGAGTCAACCCCATGACCTCGTGCTTAGCAGCCCAACACGTTTAAACCGCTGCTGTTGCTTCAAAGCAACAGCGGCGGTTTACACAAGTGAAGTGGGGCGCTACGAGTGCTCGGCGGCGTCGGACGTTCTTCGCACTGGCATCGCGGATGTTTGCGCATTTCTGCCCACCATCGCCATCATCCCCCGCACAACCAGTTTTATCGTGATCACCAGAGCCTGTGCTTTACCCGGATACCACTCTCGTCCCGGCACATTTTCGGAACTTTGAGAGGCTGTTTTCCCTCCCGGCTAACACACCGCCTTGCTAGGCCTTTTCTCATTACGCCTAACGCCCCTCGTCACGGCTATCAGCCCGACGATGGTGGCAGCGACTGTGGTTATGGGCTACGACCCTGCCTCAATGCATGTACTCAGGACGGAGACTTCCCCTGGCCACCAACTTATGCCCTCGGAGAACGAGATCTTCGACGATATGGTGAATATCTGGAAACGCAAGCAAGCGCAATTCAAGCCCGCGTCCCTGTATCGAGATGCCGCAGCGGTCAGCCATTAAGCAGCTGCGCAATGCACACATGCGCGGCGTCCCACAGACGCCACGTGCACTGCTGCTTCCTCGCCGTCGGCGAAGCAACGCAAGTGGCGTCCGCGTCAAACTCCTCGCCTCTCTTGAGTTGACTACATTGTGGTCCTCATGCCTCGCGTTCCTTGCGAGCTCCGAAAGTTTTCTCCGGCTGATCGTCTGGGCGAGGTGATCCGGGCTTACTTGGGTGACCCGACCACCACACAAGTGGAAGTGTGGCCGATCTGGGACCACAACATCATCATCTGCTGCACCACTGTAGATCATCATCTGCGGCACCACCCCTTCTGCGGCAACACCACAAGAGTTGTTGAGCCCAAGGCTCAACAACTCCTCGGAGGTTTCCAGCTGCTGGTGGGAGACGAGCTGCCAGCCGTCTGAGGTCACACCAACCCTCTTGGGATACTTGCAGGGGTGTTATCATTGTCAACCCTGCCGAGACCCTTCAAAACATGAATTCAATACTTCATTGACCCCAAGGGAACATCTTTGCGGTTCGTAAACTCGGCGACTCCACCGCGGTGGTGGTTACCTTCGAGGACACGATCTCACCCGCTTCTTTTACTACTGCGTGGCGACGTACGTTCCACCGTATAAAAAGACAATCTCGGCCGGTCCTCGGTGCGGCCCAATAGGCCACCGGCCGTCTGTGTGCCCCCACCCCAACCCAGACCGCTGTATCCAGTGTGGGACCGTCGCTCCCGAAGGCCTCATCGACCCCGATTGCCACCTGAAGTGCCTCCTCTGCCACGGTGATCACGAGACCGGGGCCAGATGCTGCATGGGCAAATACCGGAAGTCCACGTTGCGCTCGGCACATCCTCGATGGCCCACGTCACCACCACTCCATGACAAGGGTGCCCACCCGAAACAGCCCGGCTCCCAGCACCCGGCCGAAACCCAACAATTTCCGCAGCTCGATGTCTCGATCGCGCCACAACAGGTGAGTAGTTGGGCAGGAACTGCTGCCCACAAGCCTCTCTTCCTCACCTACTGCCCCTCCCTCCCATGAACCGCAAGCAGAACACAGACTTCAGCGGCAAGTTGCATTGCTGACCAAGCAAGTTGCATCCCTGCAAAAGCGCACTTCGCAGGCACCCGGCCCTGCCGTTTCTACCCAGACGGCCCCGCTGGTCACTCCACTCAAGTCTAATCCTCAGGCGGCATCCACACGGAGTAGTCCCCCGTCTACCGCAGGTAAGGCTCCTGTGCCTATTGATTCAACTTTGCCCCTGGAGGAGCGCCTTGACAATTTGCTCCTCCACCATATCTCCACTTTTTCCGTCCGACGCATTCTAGCTGATATAGTGCAGGCCATTCACGCCTGGGCGATTACTCAGTTTAAATCCGAAATATACCGGTCCCGCTCTACCTCACGAAGTAGTGTCGGTTCCGCTCCCCGGCTCCACAAGGCAGCCAATCCGGCTTCGATTCCCCTTCCTGTCTCCCAAGGCTCCTAACAGGGCATGGAGGATGACATCTCAAATCTAGGACATTCAGGATGGCCACCAATCCTGCACCCTATTGAAATCTGCTGTCCCACTTTAGTATCATACAGTGGAACTCCAGAGGTTCGGGAACAGGCAAAAGCACTCACACCTTTCCATATTTCTCCAATCACTTGTCTCTCAACCGGCCGTCTTGGTACTCTAGAAATCTGGCTCAACCTCAACCCTTTCCGGCTACTGCCCCTACCTAGGCGGCACCACCACTTGCCTCCTCGTGCATAAGATGTACACGGCGGTTCATATCGATCTCGATCTAGATCTCCCGTACGAATACTACATGGTCTCAGTGCTGCCTCAGGGGTATGCCCAACCCTCGACTCATATTCTCAGGTGTCTCAGGTATCTCAGGCGACTCAGGTGTATTGCCCCCCTCACCTTTCGGAGGTCTCCTTCACGCAATACTTCCATCAGGCCTCGCGTACGGCGGCCCGTCCCCCCTGGTCATATTCGCGAAATTTAACGCCCGCAGCCCTCACTGGATCTACCACTGCGAAAAGACCAGAGGTCGACAGCTTAAAGAGATCATCTCCTCTCTTTGTCTCACGCTGCTCACTGATCCGGTACATCCCACACGTCCCGGTAATTTGGTCTCACACGACACTTGCCCGGACCTCTCCCTCACCCGTAACATCCGCGATGCTACGTGGGAGAAGCTCGATGAAGCCCTCGGTAGCGATCATTTTCTGCTCCGCATTGCCTTCACACGCGCGACAGAACATGCGCCAACACTGGGGCCAGGCCCGTCTTACAGACTGGACGAAGTTCAGACCACAACCCTTCATCCCATCCCTGATTCAGACGAATACGCGGCGTGGGCATCCTATGCTCTTCATACGCAACGAGCGCACACTCAGACCCTTGCCACTTCTAACTCACGCTCCTGCTATCGATCCACACCTGCTCTATCTCTGGGATGCTCGCAGCGGCCTCATACGCCTTTGGCGGCGAAAGAAGCTGAACCGTAACTCTGCTCCTGTATCGAGGCGCTCACACAACAAGTGGCTGCCTATTCTGTGCAGCTTGCTGATTCAAATTGAACCGACACCTGCACGAAGGAAGCAGGCCAGATGAGCTGCAAGAGCACGTAGTGACTCTTCCGGAGCCTTCTGGGCCCCTCCACCACCCGTGGAGAAACAGCGTAAACTACGTCGCGCTTTGCATGCTTATCAGGACTCGACAGCTCAACTCGCGAAGGATCTCTGCGACGGATATATTTCCCGCATGGTCGACCCCGTGTGCTTGGAATACACACATTCTGTTTCCCCCAATTCCAACCTCGACGCTTCATACATGCTTCCCGGCTTGCGGACTGCGCTGGGGAAATGTGACGGGGCACAGCTCCCGGCCGGGATGGCGTCACAGCGTCGCTCTTAGCCAATCTTCCCAACCAGGCTCTTTTTTCACTGCTCCACCTTATTAACTTCACCCGCCGTGGTTGCTCAGTGGCTATGGTGTTGGGCTGCTGAGCACGAGGTCGCGGGATCGAGTGCCGGACACGGCGGACGCATTTCGATGGGGGCGAAATGCGAAAACACCCGTGTACTTAGATTTAGGTGCACGTTAAAGAACCCCAGGTGGTCGAAATTTCCGGAGTCCTCCACTACGGTGGGCCTCATAATCAGAAAGGGCTTATGGCACGTTAAACCCCATAATTCTTTTTATTAACTTCATATGGGACAGGTCGCCGCTCCCATTAGAATGGATCACATCGCTGGTCACGTTCATCCCCAAGCTGGGCAAGCCGGTTAGCTTTGAGGCCCTGAGACCCATCTCTCTCATCTCTTGTGCCGGCAAAGCCATGGAAACTATGGTCCGCGACCGCCTTTCCGTCTACCGGGAACCTAAGGGGACCTTTGCCGACACGATATTTGTCTTTCGCCCGCATCTGTCGGCACAGGATATCTTGCAATAGCCCCCCCACGATGTCGCAGAGCCGACTACTATGCGCCAAAATGACAAAACCGTTCTCGCTCTCGATCTTTGGGGCGCGTTCAATAATGCCGAACATAGTAGTATTCTCGTTAACGTTTCCACCACAGACGGCGGACAGAAGACTTTTGACTACATCCGCGCTTTTCTTTCTCATCGCGCCGTCTTCATCCGCCGCGATTCCACTGAACATGTGCCCCATACCCACTAGGCACACGGGGTGTACCTCAAGGAGTCGTCTTGTCACCTCTACTCTTTAACATGACAATGCTGAGCCTTCCCTCCATCCTCCACAAGGTCGAGAGGATACACCATGCACTCTACGCTAGTGATATTACAGTTTGGTCCAACACCAGCTCTCCTGCTCAAATCGAGCAACGCCTACAACAGGTGGCCCTTCTAGCGGACACTTACGCCGCTTCTTGCGGCCTAGAGTGTTCTCCATCGAAATCGGCCCTCCTACCAGCCTCCCGCTTACCGCCACCCCAGATTTCTCTCCCGTCCGGCCCCGTCCCGTCGGTCCCGGAACTTCGGATTTTCGGGGTTCACCTCTCGTCCTCCCTGGGCCTTGAGGGTACCATAGCGGCTCTACGACGCACCAGCGAACAAGCGAGTCGTATGATTCGGTGGGTCTCTACCAAGCGTGGCGCCCTCCGAGGGACCCAGTCCCTCCAGTTGGCCCGAGCGTTTGTGACCACTCGGGTCTTCTACGCCTCACCCTACCTTCGCCTGCGTCGTCACCACGAACATCAGCTGGATTTTCTTGTCCACTCTGTGAACAAGCGCGCACTGGACCTCCCGAGACTTCGCTACTTCCAATCGCTGCTTTGCGGCCCTGGGGGTGCACGACTCCTTCACGGAGCTGCGGGAAGCCCATCGCGTCAATAAGCTCACTCGCCTTTCGCAGACATCTTGGCCTCAACACATACTTGGCCTCAACGCAATCTCTAACGCGATCCCTCGCTCCCCAATACCGGAACTCTGGCGTCAGAAGCTATGGGTGAAGCCACTCCCCCGCAACATGAATCAGGAACAACACCCCTCCCCCCCCCCCCCCGCCGGTCACAGGCAAGCGCGTGCCGCTACCCTTCAGGTGCACAACTACGAACGCCCCGGCGTATTCTACGTAGACTTCTCGGGCCCTTCCCCCTCAGGTCACTTCACGGCTGCTGTGATCTCATAGGGTCACCACGTCGTGGCCTCTCCTTCTGATCCAACACTGTCTCTCATGCAGAAGAGGTTGTCATCGCTTTGGCCGCCTTCCACCCCACCACTCGCACTATCTTGACAGATTCGCGCTCAGCCTGTTCTCAATGCAACCAGGGTTCCATCGCTCACGCATACACAGACAACTCTCAGAGGAGTTTCTGCGCCATTTTTTGCCACATTTACTTCCTGAAATTGTCATACATTCCAATTCCACGCCACAGCTCACCCAAATAATGCTTCTGGCAACTTTTAGCATTTCTAGCAATTTTGAGCTTCTTTAGGGCGCTGATCTTAGGAGTTTTAGGAGTTGCTAAGTAGACACGATTTTATTACTGCTTGGCTTCCATTTTGTACTTGCAATATGTGCACATGCCTTAATATGAGTAAATTCAAAGCAATTAGTGGAATTTCTTTAGTTAGCTACTTGCATATTTCCTTTAGTCATGAAGCTATTTCATTTTTCTTTTGGTTTTATGCTCAGTGGCGTAAATGCAGCTATAGGCTCCAAGTTAACTTCTTAACGATCAGGTAAAAGAAAACAGGGGGCGGGAAAGAGAAAACAGAAAATAATAAGCATAGGTTAAAGCAGGCATTTTCTTTTTTTTTTTGTAATGAACAGCATGTCTAATATGTATCCGTTCCCTGCAGCAGAATTCTACATGGTGAGCTGGTGTACTATACCGGCCAGCCAATGTTTAAACAAAGAATCAGAGTCAAATGTTTCAGTAGTTCTCGAGTTTTTACTAATTAACTATTATATTAGGCATGTTATGCTACACATTTTAATATATGAATATTACCTACTGACTTCGCAAGTCTTATCAACTCGAAGCAAATACTGAGGATAGCACTGCTTTCAAAATATGCGTTAAATGTAGTTGTCACACAATGCCCTCGTGTCCCAGTTTGTGTTCCTAATGGTATGGATTGGTGTTTAGACTTCAATGCATACATTTAGGTTAAACAACCATGTATTTTACTGCCGATTGACACATTTGCGTTCCTCCCGAAACTGGTGCTAGCTTGAAAATATTGTCTTAGTCAACGTGCCCAATGAGAGCACACGATTCAATTCACATATTCAAATATGGTGTGAAGCGATTAATTAGTTCATTCAGGATATTTTCGCAATTAGACAAATTTGCGTTCCAATTGCAGTGCAAATGTTTTATTTCTTTTCGAGTAACGCAGCTCGAAAGACATTTGTGCTGCATAACAAAGGTCTTTTCTAAAAAAATGTTTTCATCCTAGTAATAGTCACCATGTCTCTGTGCTTCCTAAGATCAGTAATTTATACAATTTTCTGTCTTCCCTATACCACAGAACAAGCGTTGAGGAAACGTTTACAAGATAGTGCCTGATAGACTAACAAGGGCTTTCAGTGGGTGATCAGCTGCTCTCAACTGTTGTAATTGTGGATTGCAGTGAGTTTGTGCATGGCTTGAACATCAAGTCAGGACTAACCAAGTATCCGGCCACTTCTGAGCCATCTCACTCATGGAGTGAATGAAAAGCATAAGTATGTAAGGAGTTTTATTGGACGAGTCCAACAAGCAGGCGGTAGCTCAGAACAGTAGGTCGGGAGAACAAGATGGTGGTGTTCGAGCGCCGATCTCGTGCCTTCCGCTCTTGATGATGATCGGGATGTCATTATCTTCCTTTTTTTCATTACGATGCAGTGTAGTGTCCAGTGCAGCGAGTGGTTGACTGTACGTGTGAGATGAACATTGGGTGAGAGCCCGCTGCCTTCTGAATTCGTCATAGATGTGGCGGAGAGTTACCACTTCAGACATTGTGCCAGGAGAGTTCGCAAGAAGCATTTGAAAGATATCGTCGTCGACACCCTTCATAATATGCTGTATTTTGGCACTTTCGCTCATTGAAGCATCGGCGCGCCTGTGGAGATCGATTATGTCCTCAATATAGGCGTAAAAGTTTCGCTTGGTTCCTGTGCCCGTGTTCGCGGCCGTTGCTCGGCGCGTAACTTCCACACGGCAGCGCGACCGAAAACGGCAGATATTGCCTCTTTAAAAGCGGACCAGTTCTCAAATTCTGATTTGTGGTTCGTATACCAATGCTTCGCCATGCCAGCCCGGTAAAAGTTCGCGGTACTCAGCTTAGCAGCGTCATCCCACTTGTTGGGTCCACTAACTTTTTCGTAGGCCGACAGCCAGTCCTCGACTTCCTGTTCTTCCGTACCCTAAAATACCGGGGGGTCTCGCTGGCCAACCGGGCCGGGGCATACGGCGGTCGGGAGAGATGGCGGCGGTTGGGCAGCATCAGCTTGCATGCTCGAGTGCAACGTACGGGATCGGAGTTACAGGGTGCCAGTGATGTGCGTACCCCGCATTTCCACCAAATGTAAGGAGTTTTATTGGACGAGTCCAACAAACAGGCGGTAGCTCATAACAGTAGGTCGGGAGAACAAGATGGTGGTGTTCGAGCGCCGATCTCGTGCCGTCCGCTCTTTATGATGATCGGAATGTCATTATCTTCCTTTCTTCACTGCAAGTATAAAATATACGCGCATTGCTAAAACTGAAAGTGCTGTTCGTTTCGTTCGGAGGGTATCAAATCGCCATCATGGACTCAAGAAAGATAACCACATTCGACTAATGCATGCCTTCGTTCTGTGCCACTTTACATACATGGCAGCCATGCATCGATGGAAACGGGCAGAGCGGGATAAATTGAATGCACAGCTTAGGGAGATTACTAAGCGCGTTCTCGGGTTACGCGTATACACTTGCACTGAGCACTTAATGCAGCTTGGCATTCATAATAATCTCGAAGAGATTGCGGAGGCCCAGGAGTGCGCACAGCTAACTCACCTCATTACAACGAAGGCAGGGAGATCCATCTTGCAGGAACTTGGATATCACCTCAATGTAATAGCGGAAGAGCTCTCTGACATTCTTCCGTCGATTCCTGAGAACATTGCGGTCACGCCCATACCTAGGAACATGCACCCCGATCATAATCGCGGTAGAAGAAGGGCAAAAGCGACCAACCTCCTTAGGCGAATACACAGTGATCAGCGACAGGTCAGCTTTGTGGATGCCGCTTCTTGTAAGGGACGTCCAGCGTTCCCCATCGTCACTGTCGATGGTCGGCAAGGAATCACCAATGCTGCCTCGGTTCGGACGATGGACTCCGAAATAGCTGAACAAATGGCTATTGCACTAGCCCTGCGGAATAGCTCACGGGATGTCATCTGTAGTGATTCAAGACCTGCAGTCGGAGTAATTGAAAAAGGCACTGTTTTCAAACAGGCCCTCAGACTTTTGGGGGGCAAATTAATCAAGCGCCACTACATTTATTGCTTTTCCGCACATCAGGGTCACATAAAGAGCGCTCCTCCCAACCTCAACGAGTCCGCGCTACCCTCGACCAATCAGAAGCCAACTCCCCAGAGAACAGGGAGGCGCCCGCCACCTACAACGACATTACTAAACACTACTGTCTCATCCGTAGAACCCACTTTGTTCCTGCTCTGCGGCTCACTAGAGCTCAAGCATTAACGCTCCGTCTACTACAAACGAATACGTATCCAAATCCGTCAATCTTACAAAAAATCAATCCGGGTACATACACCAGTGCTACCTGCCGCAATTGTGAAGAAATGGCCGTTAGACCACATGCTCTCGCGGTGTGCCTGGTCACGCTCTACCATCGATAACAGCTCGGCCAGATGGGGGGCGGTTCTCCGCAGCCTTCTTCAGGGCTGGCAAACTCTGGGCTGTCCAGCAGGCCCCCGATGCAGCCGAGAGGCTCGGCCTTCCAGTTGCCACGTGCGAGCGGCCCTCGTCGTGAAGACTCACGATCTGCAGGGCTTCGTTAATGTTTTACAATACTATACGATACCAATTCACTTCCCTAACACGAGAATAAAGTTTCACAGTCTGCGTTTAATATTGTGTCGCGATTCCGTTGCGGACAAGGTTAGCAAGTTTCTTACATGTTTTACACATACTGGTGCTGTTGACGCAGCTCTAATCTCCCTCTCTGATGGACCTATTGAGTCGTGTGCCTTAAACTTGTGCTGAAAAAGTATTGAGTGTAATAGTGAGGTTAATATCTAGACGTTGAGTTGATTCAGATGAACTTGAAATTAGTCTAAATTTGCAGCTAACATACGAACAATAATTTTAGCTACGTCCATAAACTGTCGTTAAAATCGGGCTCATTTCATATATTTTACAGTAATTAGGAATACAAACATTCCCGATACTTTTCACGGTGGTGACAGAAATAACCTCAGCAACTAAAAGGCTATCCCTGCCTTTCCTGTAGTTATCTAAGATGTTGGAAAAGGTGATGTTAAAGTAAATTGAAAGGTCTTTCTCGAAGCACCACTTAGTAACAGAGTTTCTGTTTGGATTAATTAAATGCAAATCTGCTGAATCAGTTCGGCTATCGCAGAAAGAACTTCTTTTAGGTAGCATTAAAGATAAAGACTAACACTGAGAATAGTCATTAAGATAAAATAAAGCGTTCACTGGCTGAATCACGACATCTTAAGTGACCACTAAAAAGATATTAGGTTGAGTTATTCTACAGCTTATCTGTCAAGTTTACGATAGATAGCGAGGCACCGCATGTTGTAAGGGAATACATCTACTTAAGACAGATAGTGAGCGTGGATCAGGATCATTATACTGAAATAATCAGAAGAATAAGAATGGGGTGGGCTGCGTTTGGTAGGCATTCTCAGATTATGAACAGCAGGTTGCCATTATCCCTCAAAAGAAAAGTGTATAATGGCTGTGTCTTACCAGTACTCACGTACGTGGCAGAAACCTGGAGGCTTACGAAAAGGGTTCTACCTAAATTGAGGACGACGCAACGAGCTATGGAAAGAAGCATGATGGGCGTAACGTTAAGGGATAAGAAAAGAGCAGATTGGGTGAGGGAACAAACGCGAGGTAGTTACATCTTAGCTGAAATTAAGAAAAAAGAAATGCGCATGGGCAGGATATGTAATGAGGAGGGAAGATAACCGATGGTCATTAAGGGTTACGGACTGGATTCCAAGGGAAGGAAAGCGTAGCACGGGGCGGCAGACAGTTGGGTGGGCGGATGAGATTAAGAAGTTTGCAGGGACAACAAGCCCACAATTAGTACATGACCGAGGTAGTTGGAGACGTATGGGAGAGCCTTTTGCCCTGCAGTGGGCGTAACCAGGCTGATGATGGTGATGATGATCTGTCAAGAAGTATATTATTTCCGGGGCGCTGGCGTACGCCTTCGTTGCGTAGAAAGATCCACGAAAGGTGCTCCTGTCGCTGCGCAATTTGGATCGCCCGCCCAAAAAAACTTAGATGATGACGTAATCTCCATGTCACAACATCTCGCGCTATCTGTGTACCGGCCACTCCTCTCTCAACTCGTGCCGGCGGTTTTTCTCGAACCACCTGTCTCCCGCCTCCGCTCCGTCTACCACATACCGGGCGGTGCCAGACGCCGTGTGCACTGACGTAAGAGCGGGCGTCACGCGAAAAAGGTAACCTACTCCAAGGGAGCTGACGCCCCTTTGATTTTCCATTTCTAAATTTTCTAGCTTACCAAATCTTTCTGTACCCTATGAGTGCCGAATTGATATTGCAGGTGCGTAATGTTGCAATCTGGCTCGACCTAATATTTTTCTTCAATATTGCTTTAATGTATAACCTTCAAAATATGGCATCTGTGGCATACACTATATCTGTTTCGCTCCTATTTAACCTGCCGAAGACAAGCTGTTTGCGTTGACGCCTGCATATTCAATAGGAATGGAATTGAATATTGGTGTCCTCAAGGCAGCCTTCTACTGCCATTTCTTCTCATTTTATATGCGAATGACATCGATACATAGCCAATGAATTACCATATCAATTGCACGTTGCCAAAACCGGTATTTATTAGCGTAGTTCCTCAGAATGTCAGCTCGAAAATAGAGGTAATGCTGATTTGAGTGCACTAGACACTTGATTTGGAGAAAATGGATTGCTAGAAAATAAATAAAAGAAAGACAAAACAAGTCATTTTTTGTCGATTCGGCAAAAGGGTCATGTTAAATTAAAAACTGATGCTAAACAATTCAGTAGTTGTGTGTATCTGTAAATCGCCTCATCTTCTCTTTGGTGAGGATATGAGCTGTACCGACCCTCTCAGGTACACTGCATAAAGGTAATCACGCGATGTAGGCTCCTCGTTATATAGTGTCGCTATGAGTTTCGATATAAGCCTAAATTCATCATCTATCATGTCATATCGCCAAATCGTTTTGATTACTGTCACCTGATAAGCAACCACATCTAAAACCAACATTATTGTGCTTATAGTTCTGCGAAAAGGAGCAATAAGATTTATAGCTAGATTCACTTGCACAACTAATACATAAAGCATATTGCTAATTAGAATGTTCTCCGCGTGTACCTTCTGCTTTAACAGAGATTATTATAGGCTTTCAGATTTTCCTTGCCTAATGTCTTGGAGCATCGCAACATCAGTGTATTTCTACGACACTTACCGATAAATAGATATTTCCCCGTGTAAGACGGCGAACAGTGCCTACAACGATAAATAATTATTATGTCTTCCATGATGCTGACACCCTGTATTCTGCTTTCGTTATGTTATATTTTGTCAACAGTGTCAAATAATAATGTTTCCTAACGCATGACCTCCTTGCATCTTTTTTTTCTTTTGTGCAAAATTGTTACAAATATTTTATTCCACAATATTTTATTTTACACATTGTGTACTTAAGAAATTTTATTTATCCTACACCTGCAGGCATAAATTGTGTATTCGTGCCGTCCCCTTATAATATATGCCTCTACTTGTTTTTTCTACAAATATCCCCAAGCTACATTTTGCTCGCTTTTCTGTCTATGGTTCATTCTCGAATACATTTTAAGAAATAAATCACTCAATTATGCATATTTATCTCAACGGCGTTAAGCATACCAGAGGTCAGCTCTAAAAGCATCAGCGTTAAAGGCAGGAGAGGAAATGACGTTACCATGCGATAATAAAACGATAACAGGTCCTACGAAGAAAGCACGAAGATTAACCTAAAACTGACAAAAAACTATTTCGCTCATACACCAAATGCCAGCATTGCAGAAAATTTACGCCTGTAAATATGGTTTGAAAAGTGGTAGAATGAGCTCTCTTGCAATTAGAGGCCGGCGTAATTTGTTCTTATTGTCTTAAGCCCCAAAATAGCAATATCATTTGTGACGAATGTATAACATAACAATCCTCGAGGCAGATAAGCTTTGCTCAGCGCTCTGTTTTAGGCGGAAAGATACACGTTTGTAAGCTTACGTCCAAGGAAATAATTTTCCATGAGAAGGAAGCTGGCAGCGAGTTCGCAGCACAGAAAAACGCAATCACGTTGCTCGCCAAAGCTGCCCACACCAAATTTCCTCTGCATTGCGCATGATGTTTGTCCGCCCAATAATCCTTAACATTACGACACCCCGTCATGCTACTTATTCGGTACATGCTAAAACGCACCACATTACTGCAATGCATTTTCTCGTGAAATCTTAATCTGAAAGCTGGCAGTGTTCGAATGCTTGCTACAATTCGCGCCAGCTGTTAGGATCGCCCGTACTTTCGACGGAATGAGAGGTGCTAATATAACAAGTTACGTTGGGTGAGATTTAGACCCGTGTTTACTGATGCAGCAAAATATGAGTTTATAACTGCTAAACATATACTGTTCCAGGAGCGTGCTGAAACAAAACAGTGTTGTGTCATTCCGACCATAAATGAAAAAAATATTGTACTTTAGGCGTGTCCACTGATGCAAGAAAACAGCACCCCTGACGACTAAAACATCCTTACAGATTCATACACTGAGAGCAAATTGATAACGGAGGATTCTAAGGTGGGCGTGTTGGTTAGTGTTCATCGTATGTTTTAAAACAGCGAAATTGCGAAGTGGACAAGAAGAAAAAAGACACGACAACACGGCCCTGACGTATAACTATGTGACAAGTGATAGTTCACTCCTATATATAGGAACTGATTCAAAAACTCGCACACAAGGAAGACACACCGTGCTCATCGATGAAGTGATGAGAGACGTGTTCATTATGGTGACTAATATCGCGTAGACCTGTTGAAGTATACGCGGAGACTCCAGGCCTTCGCAAACTACTGAGAAGCAGCGCCGACGCACGGTGCCAAGATGAACCTCGTTCTCGTCTTCTTTTGTCGTTTCCTCTGCCACATCACTTGGAATAACCCCCCTCAAAAATCCCATAGGTTGACGGTATATTCACAAGTCACTGAGCAATGAGAAACAACAATAACATAGGCTGCTGCAACCCTCGGCTATTAGGGTCTATAAAACGGTTCTAACCGCACAACATGTACAATCTCAGCTTGCGGTCGCCAACGTCGGGGAAGCTGGCTTCCCTCAGGCACGACTTCGTAACTACCATCACTAATTCGCTGCAACATTCTGTAGGGTCCGAAGTAATAGCACGAATGTTTCGCCAATAGTCCTTTTCGACGGACAGAGTCCAGACCAAACCGGGTTGTACCCGCCAAGGTTGCTCAGTGGCTATGGTGTTGGACTGCTAAGCACGAGTTCACGGGATCGAATCCCGGACACGGTGGCTGCATTTCGATGGGGACGAAAGGCGAAACACGCGTGCAGTTAGATTTGGGTGCACGTTAAAGAACCTCAGGGGGTCGAAATTTCAGGAGTGCTCCACTAGTAATCATAAAGTGGCTTCTGCATGTACAACCCCATAATTTATTTTATTTTCCCAAACGAGGGACCCTAGAATGCAAAACTGTACCAATATATTTTTATTCTAATCTCCTGAGGTCAAATTTACGTAGCCGCCGAGCTAAGTATCGGTTGGGGACCCGCAGCGTTGCTTGAACAGCCCACTCAAATGCTCTCATCGTTTGTAGCAGGTCACGTTTGTTTGCCTTCAACACGAATAGCACTGCCTACATTGAGCGTTTTTTTTATACAATTGGCTGACAAGAGGCGAGGAGCACGCGTAAGTGGAAAGAGTTTGGATGGGGTCGAGCCACCACACTAAAAAAAGATAACGGGACGAAAAGGGAAGTTCTGGCATGTGCCATTGGTTCGCTTTCCGTTACTTAGCTTGCGGTGGCTTGTCCAAAGTCGCGGCGGTGTGCGACGAAGTTAAAAATGCCGCGGAAATGGATTTTCAGCAAAGAAGCGTTGGCAGAGCGATGCCGTTTACGTGCCGAAAGGGCACGATAACGTTATACGGCCACCCAAACCGTTTCGTTACACGCAAATAAACCCATGTTCTTTGGCAAGTGCGAGTAGCCAGTACCTCAGCGATGGGTGGCAGCCATCTCCTATTGCTTTCGGAACGGGGCAGTCTGCAAATATTCAGAAAAAGTCCAGTGTTGTTCGGCATATTAATACATCTTAAACGCGTACACTTCATTTTTACGCAATGAGTTTTTACGCTCCTTTGATGTCTAATGACAGACAGGTGAAGTGCGTGCAGCCTGAAACCTTATGACTAATAGCATATGGTTAGTGGCGCAAAGGTGTCAAATTAGAATTAATTATTTTTATTTCGTTTGGTCTAATCATGCATAATCACTGTGTAAGCGTGATATCAGATTGGGAGCTATCCTGGTTTGTGTTACGTGGCATGACAGAGAGGCGAAGGGGAGGTAGTCCGAAAAAGCTTTTGACCAGTCGCGGAGAGCTGATTGCAGAATCGGAATAGATAATTTCGGAATGGCTTTACGTTATAGCACCTGAGGTTGCAACTCGGCTTGCTATGTGTTGCTATATTATTTCTTCATATTCGCCCGGGAACGCTGACGTGTTTCTTCCGTGCGTTGTACGAAAATTTCGGCATCTTAGGCGAGATTAAGATGATCGATATTGTCGCACGGTAGGATTTCTCCTAGCACTTCCTGCACTTCACAGTCTTGAAACGGGTTGAAGCGTGTTGTTTCTTCCGTAGCAATGTTGTATGGAAACGTTACGTACTCTACGGCTGGTTCCGTATTTCTACATACATAGTAAGCATATAAGTTATCTTTTTTTCAGTCGTTTGGTCATCCCGTTTGTCTGCGGATCTTAGGCAATTGTCGTTGGATGCGTCATGTAGCTGTGTTTAGAAACTTCTTCGATGAGCTATGCAGAAAAGTATCTGTCTCAGTCTGTGATAATGTGCGGTGGGGTGGCATGACGTGCTACGATGCTCTGTATAAAAAACTGGGCAACCTCGGAAGCTGTCCCTCGAGGTAGCGCCTTTGTCTCAGCGTACCACGTTAAGTGGTCTGCGGCAACGATTATCCACTTGTTTCCAGAAGATATATGTAGATCCGGGCCCGGAAGATCGATACCGACCTAATCGAAATGTTCGCCACATGGGTTAGCTGGACTGAGCAATCCCACAAGCTTCACGGCTTGCGGCGCAGGCACTCACGGCAGGTTTCGACATACCGCTTGACACAAACCTCAAGTTTCGGCCAGTATTAGAAGAGCTTGCGCATCCTAGCAAAGGTTAGCCTTAAGCCGAAATGGCCAGATGGAGACTTGTCATGGCATGCGAACGGAACTTCATAACGGAGGTCTGCTCGAATGACCAAAAGGCAGGTCTTGTTGTTGGCAGCGGAGTTTTTGTACAGGAAGTGATGCCGTAAAGAAAAAGACGGCAATCCTCGAGCGATATGTTGGGGCATCGATGGGGTTCTTCCTTCTAAGTGTTCGATTATATGACTTAGTGCGTCATCTAGAGTTGCCGTGTTGACAAATCGGTCACGCTTACGGCCCCAAGGAAAGCGTCGTCGTCCTCCATGTCTTGGTCGGTGGCGTCAAAAGGGGCCCGCGAGAGTGCGTCAGCGTCTTCCTGTATGCGGCGCGACTTGAACACGCTGCTCACGTCGTAATCTACACCACGGCATCCAGAAGGGTCCTGAAGGTTTGCGAGCAGCAATAACGGGTGATGATCTGTCGCAACTTTGACTGGGCGGCCGTAGAGATAAGGTAGAGATTTAGCCAGCGCCCACAATACTGCAAAGCCAATTTTCTCCGTAGTGGTGCGTTTGGTTGCTGCACGTGATAGTGTGCGAATTGCGTAGGTGATAACACATTTCAATCAATCAATGAAAAAGTGAGCTTTAATTAAACAAGTCAAGGAATGAGTACAAAAATAGTTGGACCAATAGCCTAGTGGCTAGTAGCTGGTCCAATACACAAAAGTACATATACAGGTCAACCAAATACATACCTGCTCAATGAGTAAGAACATTACTTACATGAACAAGGAAGAGGAAGATCTATTACGTTTGGCTAGACAAGAAGAAGCGTTTACATACAAGATCAAAATTTCTGGTTACTTTTATTTCCATAGGCATAGTGTTCCAAGTTATAACGCCAAAGAACTCTAATAATCGTTCACCTTATGCATTGCTGCAATAAGGAAGGTTTATGTTAATGCCTGCCTGCCGTTATACAAGCAACGCACAAAGACAAGAGTTGCTGGCGGCGGTGTAAAATTCCACGTCCGCCTCCTGGTCAAAGTGGGCCAGAATTGGTGCTGACACCAGGCGCTGAAAACGCCGGTAGTAGGCGCAAATACCTACGAAAGACCGGGCACTTATTTTGTCGGTTGGTGTTTGAAACGTGGCCACAGGTACACTTTTCTCGGGAGCAGCTAGGGCTAACGCCTCCTGCGATTCCCGCCTTCCGAGAAACATCATTCGCTTTTACCGAAGGGGCACTTCTGACGCTCAAGGCTATATGTCAGCCGATCGGATGGTTCCGAGAACTTGCCGCAGTCGTTTCATGTGTTCTTCAAGTCTCGCCAAAAAAAAAACAGCAACCGCGTCGTCGAGGCAGACGAAGCAGCTTTGCCACCTCACACCACCGAGAACGGTGTCCATCATACCTGGCAAAGCTGCTGTTGCGGAGCAGAGGATGAAAGGAAGTACTCTGAATTTGTAAAGGCCCTCAGAAGTGACGAAAGTAGTCTTTTTTTTTCGTGGTGTCGGTCATCAGTCTCAATTCGCCATTAACCGCTCTCTAGATAAAAAGAAAGAAAAATTCACCCGCAGCTTCACTCTGCGAAGAACGACGGCAAGCTTCGCCGGTAGTCCTTCACAGTTATTTACGGCATGCTGTGGGTCTTGGTCGGTCAGCACACACGGACGGCGAAGCTCATTGACGGACGCACAAACAGCCTTAGCGGATTGACATTGCTGGCGCGCCCATTCTCTCTGTCACTCCCGTCATCGTTTTGAACCACTCAAGAACAACGACGGATAAGGTCACTAGGCTGCGCTAATTTCACTGTATAGACAAACGTGCATTGAACGATACGTACGCATACGTATGTGTCGTCCATAAGTCTGAGAGCATCCGATAGCGTATAATTTTGTAGGGATGTTTTAGTCGTCAAGCGTGCATTTTTTTACATCAGTACACACGTACTTTTTTTACTTTGCGGCTGGAATTGCGGATAAAACTGCTTTGTTTCAGTAAGCGCCTGGAACAGCGTATTTTTAGGAGTGACACACTGATCTTTTGCTGCATCTACAATGACGGCTCTAAATCTCACCCAACGGTAACTTGTGAAAAAGCACCCATCATTCCTTCGAACTTATCGGCAACCATAAAAGCTGGCTCAAATTTGTGCAACCGTTCAAACAGTGCCAGCCTTCAGATTCAGGTGTCACATTAAAATTTATTACAGTAATGTGGTACATTTTACAAAGTACAGAATAAGTAGCACTATAGGGTGTCCTAATGTTAAAGATTATCGGTCGGACTAACTGCATGGGCCATGAAGAGGAAATTTGGTGCGGGCAGCTTTATCGTAGAACGTAATTGCATTTTCCCATGCTGCTAACTCGCTGCCAGCTTTCTTCTCAAAGGAAATTATTTCTTTTGACGTAAGCTTACAAAAGTTCATCTTTCTGCCTAAAAGACAGCGCTTACCAAAGCTTATTGGCCTCGATGATTGTTATATTAGGCATTCGTCATAAATTATATTACTGTTTTGGGGCTTGAGGCAACGAGAATAAATTACCACAGTCTCAAATTACAAGAGCACTCATTGCGACTCTTTCGAGGCCATCTTCATTGGTGTAAATTTTCTGCAGTGGTAGCTTTTAGTGTATCATCAAAATTCCTTTTTTGTCTGTTTTATGTTTTTTGTCTTTACACCTTCTATGGTGGATGTGTCATCGTATTATTATCACTTGGGAATACAATTTCATCTACTTCCGTCAACGCTGAGCCTTTCAGAACTACCTTCTGGTACGCTTTAACGCCAATAATATGAATGCATGAATGAGACATTTATTTGTTAAAATGGTATTTCAGGCCTTATCTTTTTAACTGTAGCTTGATGATATTTGGGGAACAGAAAAGTAGTACAGGCCCATATTATATGTGGATGGCAAGAATACACAATTCATGCCTGCAGGTGTAGGAGAAATAATATTTCATTACGTACACATTATCTAATATGAAATGACGTGGAATGAAATATTTCTAACAATACTGCGCAAAAGAAAAATATAAACAAAGCATGTGTTAGGAAATACGCTATTATTTCATACTGTTTGTAAAATATTGCATAAAGAAAGCAGAAGAGAGTGCTTAAACGTCATTGAAGACTTCATAGTTATTTAACGTTCTGGACTCTCTTCGCCATAGTTGCTTCTTATAGGCGGAACTAACCCATAAAAGCCGAGGTTTTCAGCAGCGTATCTTGGTTTTTTGTTGTTTCTCATCGCTCAGTGATTGTGACTATACGGCACACCAAAGTGATTCCTTGTGTTCATCCTAGGCCCTCTTGGCCTTCTCACATCAAGCCTACATCCCTAATTGATAAAGACAGAGCGGTGGAAACTGATGATTTCTACATGGTTAATGAGAGGGTAGCAGTAGTCGTAATCAACCTAATAAGAGGTATATATTAAAGGTAGTACATGCCTACGCTCCAACATCTAGTCAAGATGATGATGAAGTAGATCAGTTTTTATGAAGATGTTGAATTATCTATGAGAAAAGGGCAAACTCAGTGTACTATAGTAACGGGCGACTTCAATCAAAAAGTGTGCAAAAAAGCAGCTCGGTGGAAATGAAGTTAGCAACTACGCCGTCGATTCCAAGAACGTTAGAGAAGAAATGCTGGTAAAATTCGCAGAAAGCAATGAGCTGCAATTAATAAACACCTTCTTTAGGAAGCCTGGAAACAGAAAGTGGACCTGAAAAAGCCCTAACTGTGAAACCTGAAATGAAATTGATTTCCTATTGTCTGCCCTCACACGACGGATGGATGGATGGATTGATGGAGGGTATAAACGTCCCCCTTTGGAATGGGGCGGTGCGTTGCTCAACCAAGCTCTTGCTAATATACTGCCTAATGTGCTACCTAGGTTAAACAATATAAGCACAAAAAAAACACTATGAACTCACACAACCAAATTTTCTGATCCCCTATTGCAAACTTTGCTTTTGTTCGTCTCTGTTTTTTTGTCGTTTCCCTACTTTTCTTCCACCAATCTTCCACTCGCCTCGACTAATCCCTATTGCGGACATGTTGATGTTTCCACTGCTCTCGCTAAACCCGAGGGCTTCAAGGAGGCCAGTGGTGCCTAAATCGACTGCTTCACATTCTAATAAAACATGCCCCATAGTTTTACCTAGCTTTACCGTGTAAACACATGCTTCTTCTTCATTCCTATATATCGCTTTATAGGTGCGTGTTCTAAGGCATGCCGATCTCGCTCTGAAAAGCAATGAGCTTCCCTTTGAGTTATTATAAATTGTTCCTTTCCTGATTTCCTTTTTTTCCGCCTAAGTAGTTACTCAAGGCAGGTTTCTTTCGCATTGCTACCACCCATGAGATTATTTCAGTCTCTCTGACTTTTCGCTTGACGTTCTTTGTTGCTGTGTTGCCCACCGTACGGGCAGCATACTTGCTGGTAAGCTTCCTAGTTCTTTTCCTTCACTGTGAATCAGTGTTTTTCCTGTACAGATAACTCAGCACTCTCCCAGCCCATTTGCTTTCTTCCATATTCCTCAGTCATTCTTCATACTCCATTTTACTGCGAGCTTCCCTCATTTCAAAACTAGTCCAGCCCATATCACCCTGCACAGCTTCATTTGTAGTCTTCGCGTGAGCCCGCAATGCGAAGCATCCCACTGACCTTTGGCTCCCATCTATTCCTGATTGCACCCCTGATTTAAAGCAAAAAACCGCATTTCCAAAAGTAAGTCCTGGAACCATTACACATTTCCACATACCTCGGAGAACCTCGTACCTATAGTGTCCCCATAGTGCTCTGTGCTTCATTATGGCTGCATTTCTCTTCCCCTTCACTCTTATTATTTTTGCTGTGTTTTCATACATCTCTCGCCTTCGTTTGTCCAATGTACTGAGGTAGCTTTATTCTGTTACCCGAGGTATTTCCTGGCCCTGTAATGCCACTGTCTGTTCACTGTTTTCACTGAATACCATAACACCTGATTTTTAACGCTAAGTTTCAAACCTAAATTGTGGCCTTCCTGTCCACAGATATTAGTCAGACGTTGCAAATGACATTGCTTGTTAGCTAGCAACACCATGTCGTCCGCATAAAATAAACATGGAAGCTCCTGATCTGCTACTGTACCCACATGTTTGTATGAGAGATTAAACACGATATTACTTCCTTCTAGCACTCTCTCTATCCTCGTCATGGACATCATAAGCAACAGTGGGGATAAAGGGCACCCCTGCCTGAGTGCCATGTTGATATCAACATTCTCCTCGCTCCTTATCCATTCCCATTCAACGCAAACGGTATTTTCAAGGCAAATCTCTCTCAAAAGCTGTAGACAATCGTCACCTAAACCTTCCCCTTCCAGAATATTCCACAAAATGTTACGTTCTACGTTGTGATAGGCTCGTGCAATGTCTAACAAGGCTACGTATAACAGTCTGCTTTCTACTTTCAATATTTCAATACACTGAGTAAGAACAAATGGGTTATCATCTAAACGGCTACTTATTCTGACGCCAATCTGATGTTCTCCCTAAACGCCATTGTTCACTGTCCATTCTTGCAGCTTTCATTTGATTGCCTGCAATGCTACCCTGTATATTACCGATGTAATGGTCAATCGTCCATACGAGTGAATTTGATCTTTCTCCCCTTTACCTGTATCAATTAAATCCATTCTACTTTGTCGTCAACTGTCTGGTATTCATCAATTTTTAAATGTGTCTTGCACTGCTTCCACCAGAGCTTTCTTATTTTTTGTTCTTGATCAATATTCAGCCTAACGGGAACCTCACCTAGCCCCGGGGCTGTGCGCTTAGCAATTTTCTGTTCCGCTTTCTTCAAGTTGAAAGTTGTCAGTGCGAGCTCCTTTTCCACTTGGGTCTCTTTCATGCTCTTTTTTTCTTTAAATACAACGTCGTAATTTCCTTCGAATGGTTCGGCTGTTATTTTTCGGATGTAATTTATTGCCTCTTCTCCTTCCAGTCTGTTTCCATCTTCGTCTAGGATATGTTTTTGTATTGTTGTCGACTTCCCCCTTAATAATTTTACGTGGTTCCGAAATATTCTAGGTGCGGCCTTCTTTTTCACACGTATTTCTGACAGCCAACGCTCACTTTCACCTTTTACATTTGCTTCCACCAGTACCTGTACAGTAGACTTTTTCTCCCGGTATATTTCTGATTTACTGGCTACTTCATCCTGCGGCAACTGCCCCTTCTTTGCCTGTCTGTGCTCTCGGGATGCTTTCTGTCGTTCGGCGATCGCTTCCCGTATCTTCCTGTTCCACCACCTTTCCGGTTTCTTTTTTTCCTTTCCAATGAACACGTTGTTTCTCTTTCCGTACATTGTCGTTATTACACTTAAAACCTCACTATATTCCCACTCTTTATGTGGCCATTTGTCAAGTTCTCTCTCGACTCTAGTGACCGCATTTGCTATTTGTTCAGCGTTCGAATTTGGATTGGCCATTTTGCACTCCTTACTCTCTTTCCCAACGACATATCCCATCTTCAAAATGATGCGTTTATGGTCAATCCCTATGCTGCTATACCCTTTCTGATCAATGATTATTTCTCCCAACTTATCCTAAATTCCTTCTGTCATCTGGCAGTAATTATTGACCGAGTACCGGTTTTCCACTTCCCATGTGATTTGCGCATCACACTTAGGCCCTATATTCACGATAACGAGGTTATGTTGATCACTCACACCTCGCATTGGCTTCCCTTTGTTGTGAGTATAGCCATCTAACTCCTTTATTTGGGCATTGATACCACCTATTAGGATAACTTCAGCACCATTCCGGACACCCTTAATATTAGCGCTTATGCATTCCACTAACTCTTTATTCTTCTCTGTGCATTTATTTCCGGTCCACAAATAAGTAACGCCAAGCCAAGCTTGCTTCCCAGGCATTGTACCTGATAACCGAAGATGCTCTTGACATTTTGAATTTACTCTTTTCCATTTGGCTCCCTGATGAATGCGCATTCGAAATCCCCCTGCCTTTCTTTCCGACTTAGTTTTGTTGCCCCCTTCCCAAACATATTTATCAATCACTGGCGGCTGTTCCGAGTCTCTAAAGTGCGTTTCCGTAACCGCATACACCCCTATTTGTTCTGTATTTACCTGCTCCTCAGTCTCTGCCCACTTCTCCTTTCTTCTGCCGCCCTGCATGTTTATGTAGCCTATTGCATGACGAGCTCTCTTTCTTGTTTTCCTCCTTTTTGTATTACTGACGGCGATGCTATACTGAGGTTCCCTTAGGGGACCTTCTTCATTACTATCGACTCTGGCCTCCTGAGCGCTTTGGCCCCCTAAATAAGCAGCAGCGCGACTAGCAAGTCGCCAGCCCACTTCTCGTGCAAGCCTCTAATTGAAATAGATCCCGTCTCGTTGAACACCACCACGCCTTCTCCCTTCCCTGTTTACTTCTACAGCCTCGAAGCCTTTCTCTCGGCTCCTTTTCCACATCGCCCCATTTCCAGCCAAACGGTTGCTATAGCGGCCCGCCCCCTAGCACAGGTATACTATCGCCGCCCCGAAAACACTAGGTCATCAATTACTCGACTTGATACTTTCGACGAGCGCACGCGGATGAAGAATGTGCCATATATCATAGGTTTTGACAAGTATGCTCATGAATCGACAAGACTAGGCTCTCTTTTTCAGCGGCCCTAGAGACCAAATTTCTTTTTTCTTTTCGATGCGACGGTATGCCCGCACGGACGCAGAAAATTTACTGGGACAGCCAAATACAGCTTGGCTGTGAATATTCGGCTCGCCGCAATCTGCTTAACGGGTCATCGATACACGGTTGCGAGTGCACATCCATATTCGTACCATCGCTGAAGCCCCTAAAATCAACACAAAAACGAAGTGTCCCGTGTCTTCTCTTGAAAAGATAGAGCGCACCATAGAATGTGCGAAGGTTGAATTACGCCGTCGTCTAGATTCTCCTAGACTTGGGCTTGAATTACCTTACATTCTTTCGACGATACACGATACAGCTGTTGCTTGAATGGGGCGCGCGTCGTCTTATGTCGGTTTCTGGCGCTTCGTGAATGGTGATTGGCCCACTTGAGTAGACCAAGTGAAGCACGCATGCAACTTTTTCAAGAGTTCCTGCAGTGTGTTCTATTGCTTTTCCATTAGTTCGGAGATTACATCGATGCCTCTGCGAACCGTCGTTTGTGCCCAATTCAGAAGTGAAACACTCGAACGCATCTGTTGATGGATCCGCGTAGGGAAGGGCAGTGCCCCCAAAAATTTGCCGACGCTCAGTGCAAAGTTGGTAAGGAGGACCGCTTTATAGCTGTTACGAAGTCGAACAAGGCTTAACGCTACACAGACACCTTGCGCCAGTTACAAATAATTGATTCTTTCCACATTGCCTTCACCATGTCCTCGTCTGTGGGACTTGACCGGGACCATACACACCTACGCGGCGGTATCGTGAAGCTGTCGTCCGAAACACGAAATGCCGATCTGCATCCGATGGCGTCTACTTGTGTTGTTGCCCCTATGTTGGAAAATTGGTGCAGTGCTCGATGAGCTAAACTATGACGCCATACTTTCGTAGAAAGTCCATCCCAAGAACTAAATCGCGGGAACACCTGCACAGAGCCAAACAAGTGGCAAGAAAAGCAGCGCCGATAATTCATACTCCAGCAGCGCATAAGCTAAGCGGTGTGACGCCGTGGATACCTCCCGCATGAACTGGCGCCCCAGTCCAGGGCAACATAACTTTCTTTTTCGGAGTACTCGCCAATTTGCCAATGAAAATCGATCAATTTGCACCAATATCTACAAGCACGCTCATTTTTCTGGAGTCAATGAATAGAGGTATGTCCAGTGAAATCTTGTTTGCAGGAACTGGTTCGAGCGTCGTCGTACTTTCGTTGTGCGGATCCATACGAGGTCTCCAGCGTGTCGAGTATCAGCGGCCTCGCCTCGGAAAGTCGCTGAGGTCACTTTTCATGGCGTCGTCTAGGTAATCGCTCATGCGTCATCCTCGAGGCGGTATCACTAGAAGAGCAATATCATCGCGGTAAGGGTGAATGTGACTGCCGCTGCGATGTACCTGACCTGTGCTGCTGGTCGAGGAATGCTGCAATGTTGGGAGGCCTTTCGCCGAACCGGGGTTTGGCCAAATCAATAGGAAAACTCCGCAGTCCGAGTCGGCGGTAGTGGCACTCCCAATACACCTTACCAGCTTCGCCGCATTGTTAGCCCAGCGGTCATCCATCGGGTGCTCGCGAAACCTATGATTTCATCTTGGGTGTTCGGTGGTCATCTAAGTACGGTAGCGGAGTGGTCGGAGGAGCTTTTGCTGATTTCAACGCGTCTAAAAAAGCAACATAAGCAGGTGCGAAAGCTTGGGTGGGGAGCAGCAATATTTCTGCGGATGTTTTCGGCAGGGACTCGCATGGAAGAGGTGGTGCTTCACTGCAGGAAAGAGATACCTCAAGCGCCTGCTGTACTTCGCTGCATACGACGCTGGTGAGGGAATTGACTGGAGGTGGTGGCGAAGCGTGTTTCTTCTGCACCTCATCGCGAACCACTGAGCGAATCAGCTCGCAAAGCAAGGCGATGTCGCACCCGAAGTCTACAGGCGTATCCGGAGGGGAGGCAGCATTTACTTGTCGCAGTTCTACATGTTGCTTCTGTCTTCTCCATAGAGGTGCCTTTTGCAAGGAACTCAGCGACAGTCTTGGCGGATTCGAAACAAGACCGCCAAAAAGTTTGTTCTTCATACCACACATCAGACGATGCACCCTCCCTTCCATCACAGTCGGATCGGCAGGTTGAAGAAGACACGTCATGTCCTCTACGTACATGGTGAACGCGTCAATGAAGGGCTCGTGCCGCTTTTTTCCGCCGGTCATGGCTGGTGCATGTTTCCAGCGCCTTGCGCTGGAATTCTGGCCATGGTGAATGGGCACTTTTACGGCTCATAAAGCACGTGCGAGCAATATCCTCGAGGCGGCGTAGATGTTCCTGAGTTTGATGTTGTCGAATTCGTTAAACACAGCAACGGGCTCGAACCCAGCCAGCCAATCCTCCGCGCCTTCAAAGGTGGAGTCATCAAGATCAGTCGGCACTCCAAGGTTCAACACTGTTACGTATCTCGGCGTCAGCCTTTCTGCAGCGGTCGCAGTGGTCGCAGTCGTCATTTTTTTTAAAGTTTTTAAATTCAAGGGCTAGGCTTCGGATTGTCCGGCTTGTCCGGCTTGTCCGGTGAACTGGGCTCAGCTGCGATTGCAGGGGGGGGTGTGTTCTTGCTGCCAAATGGGGTCTCTGGCATAAGTCGAGCTTACTCAGCAACCTCCATCAAAACTATCGAGTATACTTTGTTGAAGTAAACGGGTAGTCTCGAGGCGGTAGCACTTTACTGAGAACAAGTGTTGTTTGTTTGTTGTGTGTTGTTAGGCATTGTTTCTATAGGGTGGCCAGTTTTTGTAGGACAATGTTCCCACCATCCTTCAACAAATTTGCTGTTATCTGATCCTCCGCAGCTGCCTTCCCCCTTTGGATAGCTCCCAAGGCGCTCTTTACTTCTTCCTGCGTTACTTGTGGTATTTCAAGTTCTTCTAGACTATTCTCACTCACGTTATCATCGTGGGTGCTACTGGTACCGTATAAATCTCTATAGAACTCCTCAGCCATTTGAACTATATCATCGATATTAGTAACGATATTTCCGGCTTTGTCTCTTAACGCATACGTCTGATTCTTGCCTATTCCTAGCTTCTTCTTCACTGCTTTTAGGCTTCCTTCGTTCCTGAGAGCATGTTCAATTCTATCCATACCTTATGTCAGCTGTCTTACGCCTGTTGATTAACTTAGAAAGTTCTGCCAGTTCTATTTTAGCTGTAGGGTTAGAGGATTTCATACATTGGCGTTTCTTGATTAGATATTTCGTCTCCTGCGATAGATTACTGGTATCCTGTCTAACGGCGCTACCACAGACTTCTATTACACACTCCTTAATAATTCCCATAAGAATGTCGTTCATGGCTTCAACACTAAGGTCCTCTTCCTGAGTTAACGCCGAATACCTGTTCTGTAGCTTGATTCGGAATTGCTCTAGTTTCCCTCTTACTGCTAACTCATTGATTGGCTTCTTATGCAATAGTTTCTTCCGTTGCCTGCTCAAGTCGTGGCTAATTCGAGTTCTTACCATCCTATGGTCACTACTGCGCACCTTGCCGAGCACGTGCACATCTTCTATGATGCCAGGATTAGCGCAGAGTATTAAGTCTATTTCATTTATAGTCTCACCATTTGGGCTCCTCCACGTCCACTTTCGTCTAACCCGCTTGCGCAAGAAGGTATTAATTATCCGCATAATATTCTGTTCTGCGAATTCTACTAATAACTCTCCTCTGCTATTCCTAGAGCCTAGGCCATATTCCCCCACTGACTTGTTTCCAGCCTGCTTCTTGCCTACCTTGGCATTGAAGTCGCCCATCCGTATAGTGTATTTTGTTTTGTCTTTGCCCATCGCTGATTCCACGTCTTCATAAAAGCTTTCGACTTCCTGGTCATGATGACTAGATGTAGGCGCTTAGACCTGTGCTACCTTCAATTTGTACCTCTTATTAAGTTTCACAACAAGACCTGCCGCCCTCTCGTTAATGTTATAGAATTCCTGTATGTTACGAGCTATATCCGTATTAATCAGAAATCCGATTCCTAGTTCTCGTCTCTCCGCTAAGCCCCGGTAGCACAGTACTTGCCTGCTTTTTAAGCACTGTATATGCTACTTTGGTCCTCCTAAGCTCACTGAGCCCTATTTTATCTCATTCAATACCCTCTAATTTCTCTAATAACACTGCTAGACTCGCCTCACCAGATAGCGTTCTAACGTTAAACGTTGCCAGGTTCAGATTCCAATGCCGGCCTGTCCGGAGTCTGCCACCCCATGTGGCCTGTCCGTAGTCTGCCACACCATGTGGCAATACAAATAGCAAAATTCTTCCCCACGAATTAGCTCGAGGACTTACATTACGAGCTGGTGGGCTAGCCGAAAGCTTCACAGGGCGGGACCGCTTAGTGCTTTACAGAGAGATCCCACAACATTACAGACTAGGGCGGGTTAAATATCCTCCGGCTGATAGATCCTTAAACAAGAGCCAGGCCTCCACTTGGCGTCACCTGCAGACCAACTCGTTTCAAAGCCCGGTGTCGTGCAGCCTCTACTACCCGGGTCAATACTCCAGCCACTGTAAGCTATGTAAAGACAGGGCTAATCTTAATCACATTCTGTGAGAACGCCCGCAGGCTCCCTCTGAGGGAAGAATAAAGTGTTTAGAACAATGGGAGACCTTATTACTCAGCTCCAATCCGGAGATTCAATTGAAGACCGTCCAATTGGCCGAAACCACCGCTAGGGTCCAAGGACAACTGGCCGCCGTCTAGGTGGGAAGGCCTAAAGCCTTCCCTACATCTGTTGGACAAATATAGTTTTACAGTCCAATCCTAATGCAGAATGACCGATGATTCAACTTTAAGTGTGCACCCCCCCCCTTTATGCTTACATTTTTTCCATCTGCTATTTCATTCGTCATTTCGCTTGCATGCTTGAAGATAGGGAAAGCTCTCAGATGTTCAGCAAGGTTGTCTTTATAGAAGATTTAAGAACTCGCCCAGTTTGACTACTATGATTGCTGTAAGCGTGAAAAGGACTTAGTTAGCTTCATAGCATGTACATGGCTTCAGCCTTCGGAGAGTCATTCGAGAAGATTCAGCAAAATTCTGAACTCTAAGTGGTGGCGCAGAGTTAGAACATTGAAAGGCTATTCAGAATCACTTCTACAATATAGTTCGGCGGACCCCAACGTATACGTCAATACAGAATGATGCAACACAGCTGAGGCTAAAAGCGAATTCTGTTGGTGCAGTAATCTTTCCCCGCTCCCGTTGAAGAAGAAAACAAACGTACGGCAAGGAAAGGCAATCAACCTAAGCAATACACCCGCTCCGGAGCACCAGAAACGCACTTAAGGTACCTCACACTCTTCGAGAAGGTGGAAATAGCGAGGTCCGTCTTGAGAGCCACCCTTGGAATGTACGAGGCATATCTCGTACAGTGTAGAGCCTGTTACTAGGGATGACATTGTGAAGTGGTGCAAGGACCTGACGAAGCCGTCACTAAATTTCTATGTAAAAGAAATTTGAATGCCTTAGTAAACAAAAAAGCAGGTTTTTTCATGATTGTGAACAGTGTAATATTTTCTAAAAGCAAGAAGTAGTTCTTGCAAGCGATTTCAGAGCTGTCCAAGAGAAAAAATGAGAAAGTAAAAGAAAAAACTCAATTTTCTTTACGAGAAGGTAAATGTGCAGCGTTTAACTGCTAGTATAGAGGACACTTAAGAACAATTATTAGAGGTCTTCTTTTCAGTGAAACCACTCAAGTTAGGAATGCCGTTCGGGGCCATAGTGTCTGAAAAGGGAAGCTGACAGCTAAATGTGTTGAGATGTCTGCAAAAAAAAAACCTTTAACACCTAAAATTGTTTCACCTATTCCGAGTTGCATATCATAATTAGCTTTGCAAGAACAGGGAACCAAACTGACGAACATTCGCAGTCTGTTCTGTGTAGAACTTGAAAATATTTACTACTCTCTACAGCATGCTGAGCTTCTGAAGTTCATAATATATGACAATGGCGAATTATCATTTCTAGATGGGTGCAGTATTTCGATTGTAAAATTTCTCGGATTGCTATCTTTCTCTTGGCATTCTACGTCCGTTTCATGGCGTGGTATTGTCCTTGTACGAAAACTAGGCGTTTCCATATATTCGTTTGTGACACCTATAATCAATGACATTGTTCTGCTATTTAGTGAAAATATAAAGAAGCCCTCCTGTGGAGCCCCTCGCTACGTTAATGTGATCTCGGTTTTTCTCAATGATGATGTTTGCACCGCGGTTATTGACAGTGCTTATTGTGTCTAACGAATACGACATGTGCCTCACTACCCGTTTGAGGTTCCAAAATGTAAGCTACTGCAGTTCCTTGAGATTCGTTTGAACTTTTGCGAACGTTATCCTTGCTGCATTCTTAAAATAGTTTGCCCCGTTTGGAGCTTCTCCCATAATGGTAATGGTCCTGTATCTTGTCCGCACTTCCCTCTTTTAACGCTCCGAGACCGGCACTTCCAGGTCATCAACGGCATGTGCGTTATAATTATGACATAGCATTCTGGAGAGCGAAGCAGCCAGCGCAGATTTTTCAAGAAAGGAAATGGAAGCAACCCAGATTACTGATTACTTTATGGGACAAGACAAGCCTCAAAGAGCGCAAACCTTTTTAAGAGTCTAGCATTATCAGCCTGTGTCTCTGAACCCAATCTGCAGCAATACTTTTGGCCGATTTAAAATAGTAAAGAGGGTAATCTCAACCGATGTACTGAATGCAGCACTAAATAAAGCTTCTTCGCAATTTTTAAAGCCAGCCTTTACTGCACAGAATATTGGTGTAGTGGATGCTGGATTTCCTAACATTCTCATCGCCTTTGTGTGTGAAGGTGTGGTTTCCATCGTTAAGTGCTCCTACAAAAACAAAAAAAAACTTGAGTGCGATCGATATAAGCCAAGAAATAAAGGACGTGCGGTAATTTTGTGTATGCGCAAATTGGCACGTAGCTAAAGTAATGTAGGTTTCAGATACTGCGCACATGTACTGTTTCCGGCAACGGAAAGGTACAACACATGTGCTCTAATGTTGACAACATGCAAACATAGGCAGGACACATAGGCAGGCAAAGGACAGATGTACAGTGAACTATGTTAACAAGTACATTGCATGTAGAAAAGTAGCTGTGTATGTCATTCTTTTTTAGCGTAATAATTAATATGCTGCCCAAATGATGTGTTGAATTAATTTTTTCATAAGTAGCATCTGTTACCTCCACAAAGCGTTGCGCCGCAGTATTTTTCTGCGCATTGCAAGCCAAGTGGCGCCGCTCATATTTTCAATAAACAGCTATTATCTTCAAATACGCAAGGCACACTGCAACAGATATGTCAGAATCCTTTAACGTAATGATATTGCTTTGTGCACAAGTACAACTGCTTGAACAGTCATTCTATTGCACAAAGATTTTCGCTATATATATCAGTCGCGTTAGTGTACGCCTTTTTTTCATTAGATGATGGACGCGTGCCATTGGCCTTACGCATGTGCGCGTTTTTGGAGTTCGATTCCTGTATTCTTCTGACGACTTCGTCATTACAATATAAATTGTTAGTTCATGCCATGTTGTTATCTCCTTTCATTTATTTTTTCTGTGCTGCATTTGCGCTGTTCAAAACGTACAATAAATTCATCAGGTATAATGGGATGAAAATTATAAATAAGGAGATAGTAACACAAATGAATACAGTGAATAGTGCTGTAAATCTTCTAATAGGAGAACTGCGGCAGACGCGATCACGCCATGAATGTCAACGTTAATAAAATTAGCACTGAGGAAATGTAACGGCCAATTTTATTGCCATTTCTGAAACGCGTAACATCTCAGGCATGTACGGCACCAGGAATCTCACAAGCCCCTCGCTCTGGACACGCTTGGCTGCCTAATGGCACCACCGCTAGGTACGCGCATGATGACTAAACTAAACATACTGAAAAGATTCTCTGAAGCTATATGACCGGGAATAACTTCCTCCCAGTACCGGACAGTATTTAAAGAAGTCTTTTTTTATCTAACCGGCAACAATATTGGCGTCAAAGAGGGTCATCGTATGCGGAAAGTACACAGTGCCGTATACTCAGTGACCCACGTTTGTCCATTGCTTCACGCATATATCAATGAGCACAGAAGAAGAATACTTGATTCATCAGACCAGACATTACCCAACGACCGAGCGTGCAAGGACAACAGTAAAATCGGGAGAATGTATGCACCGGTATTTTCGTGCAGTATCTTAAAAATGCCTACATCATTGACACTAGATCAAGGAGCAGTAATGGTAGATAGGTAGGTAATTGGTTTTTATTGCGATTTATCATTCTTTGGCAACTTCACCCGGTTTCCAGTGAGTTATATAGTTCCGATGGACTCTCAGACGGCAATGCAGAAATATTCAGAGTGCCGCACATCGCATTCTGATAGGAGAACGCCCGCTCACATAATACAAACAAATCATGTGGACCACAGGGCATGAGCTGCGAGCCTACGCGCTAGCGCACATGCATCGAGAGGTGCGAGATGGACGCGCCAAGCAATTATACCCCGAGCTCATACAATTACCCTCCGCGCACATCTTATAACACTATCGCCTTTCATGAAGAACAGTAGTACCACCTCATAATGCTCCTAATGCCCATAATGCTCATAACTCCGAACAAACACATTTCCACCGTCTACTCTCTACCAGGCCATACACTGTAGGCTGTATCCGTATAAATGCCCACATTGCGATCATGGTGCAGCGTTTTACCACATGGTATTGCCTTGTTAACATACCCTACCACACATCACTGGGAGGCCTCATCACTGTCCAGCACCCACTAAACGGAGCCGCTCAACCTTGTCGACCGAGCTAAAAGGTGAACCAAGGGCGCAGGAATCCCGGACTGAAGAGGACCACCCACTGCCAAGTGGAGGCCCCCCACGCCTGCGTGATCTTTTGTATACACTTTATTCGCTCTCGCTCAGCCACTTTCCGAACGTATGCCCGACTTTAATTTGTTTGATGCCATTTTGGGTAACATGACCTGATCACAAGGTCTAATAGGGAGAGCATCCCGCTGGTCCACTGAGGGAACTGGGCGGGAAAGCAGCTTGGATCACCGAGAATGCGGGAATCGGTTTGTGCGGCGCTTCTACGAAACGTTTGGACACCATCAGCGCTCATTCCCCAAATAATATATATTCTTACAGATTCCCAACAGGCATGTAGAAACTACGCAGAAGGCCGTATTTCCCCGATGGCTCATAAATTGCTCAAAAAAATAACATAGCCTACCAGTTCACCTAGTTCGGTCACCTGGGCATGCGTTTCACCCTGGCAATGAGCGCATTCATGTGACAGCCTGAGGCTACTCGAGCCAGATTGCCCGCGCCAGCCATGCTACTCACAGCGTTATCTTCCTAATATAAACCGTACACCTACGTAGTCATAATACAAACGCGCAGTTTAACCCACCCATGTGCAACTTCACACATCATAAATTACCGTTCTTGGCTATTTCGTCAGTGCCGCTTCCATTCAACCCGACCCAGACAAGATTTCCGCCATGCAGAACTTTCCTGTTCCATCATCTGCCACACATGTAAGTTTTGTTGGGCTATGCTCGTACTTCCATCGACTTACCAAGAATTTCGCCGAAACCACTCGCCAACTCGCCAAATTATTTAAGCCGGACATTGCTTTCACACGAGGCCTTGCTCAAATCAAAGCCTTCTCCGCCCTCATACGCTTACTCACTACTCTCCTATTCCTGGCCCATTATCATCCATCCACCGCCACGAAACTTCACACGGTTGCCATGGAATTGGGGCTGCACTTTTTCAAAGGCAGCGACACGCAAAGCGCGTGATTGCATACGCCAGTCGCCTCCTGTTACCTGCCGAGAGGAATTTTTCAATTACCGAACGGGAGTGTCTGGCGTTAGTTTGGGCAGTTGTGAAATGACGCTCCTACCTGTACGATCACAGATTTACCGTGGTTACCGACCACAACGCCTTGAGCTGGCTCTCCTCACTTAGACATCCCATTTGACGATTGTATAGATGGGCGCTACGCCTCCAATAATATTCATTTCCTATTTTATACAAGCCACGTCATTTGCAAAAGGACGCCTACTACCTCTCCGGTCATTCTGTCAATCGCCCTGACACCGATACTTGCGTCCTTGCCATATCTAATCTGCACGAAACCCGCAGTGAACGACGGCGTGATGACAGCTTCAGTGCTCTCATCAACCGCCTTATTTTCTGGACGTTCGGAGCCAACGCTGCCCATGTTCGTGCTCCGCGATGATGTTCTCTACGGCCGCAGTTTATGCCCTCAAGGACCAGAACTTTTACTCGTTGTACCACGCCATCTCCCGACATCAGTTCTTGAACAGTTCCATGATGCCCCTACTGCAGGCCACACCAGTGTTTCGCGTACTTTACAAAGTCTATAGGTCAAGTCTGCAGGCCGCATACGGCGCCGCTTGTAGTTTTCCGACCTTGCCGCTCCGTACACCGCTACGATGCAGCCTGTGCGCTCTGTCAGCGCCGAAAAAACCTGCTCTGCTGCCGGCTCGATGCCTTCACCCCATCGATGTTCGCAGAGGACCATCCTTTCGCGTCGGTCTCGATATTCTCGCTCATTTTCCGACGTCGAAAACAGGCAATAAGTGGGTCGTTGTCACGACCAATTACGCGACCCGGTGCACCTTTTACATGACGTCGTCCTCCATCAGGATTCATCACGACAGCTCCTCACTGATCGCGGCCGCACCTTCAGGCACCGAGTAGTTAAAGACATGCTTCGCTCCTGGTTGGCCGTGCGTAAGCTTTCCACCGCCTACCACCCGCAGACAAATGGACTCGCGGAGCGCCTCGATTGCACTTTGAAAAAAATGCTGTCTGTTTACGTTTCCGACGACCACAGTGATTGGAACAGCACGTTACCCTTCGTGACCTTCGCCTATAATTCGTGCCATCACGACACCGACCTCTTTTGACCCTTTTACCTTCTATTCGACCGCCACTCTTCTGTGCCCTTTGATGCACTGCTTCCTTCCTCGACGAACAGATCCACTCATTACGCTCAAGACGTCCTCGTCTGGGCTCGCACAGGACGCCAGATTGCCGTCTCCCGGCTTACTGAGTCTCAGGCCGCGCAGAAGATCCGGTATGACCACCGACATCGGGAGGTTCCATTTGCTCCTGGTTCTGTTGTCCACCTATGGACACCATGTCGCCGCCTCCGCTTGTCTGAAAAGGTGCAGCTGCGCTACACAGGGCCCTACATGATATTGTGTCAGCTTGGCGATGTCAACTACGAGGTTGCTCCAATGCGCTCGCGTGTCAACACGAACTTTGTGCATGTGTCCCGGCTGAAGCCTTACTTTGCCGCGAGTTCACCTCCCTTATAGTTTGCGCCAAGTCAAGCGGCGGTTATATTACTGCGCAACCAGGAGTGGCGCGAGTCAGACGTATATGATTTGACGTGTAGAGGTGGGATCGGTCTCGACATCCCTCTTGTTTATGCATGGTTGTCTCTTTCGTAAATATTGGAAGAACTTCTTTAAATGTAACCACTTTAATGTTAAAAGTATTTTTTTCATTTATATCAATATAATAAATAGGAACAGGGCAGAGAAATAAATTACCGCTCAGTGTAATGTAACTGTCGTCACAATAGAATTATTTTCTCGGGAGATCAATGATTGAGCCCTCGCATGTGCACATTTTGCCATACGTATCCGTATTATCCTCAAAAGTACTGAAGATGTTCTTGGTTTTCGAACCGACTGTAATTCACACGCCCTGCAACGATATCTCGCTTGCCCTTCCGAGAAACTGTGTGAGTTACTTACGTGGCGATGTCAATTGAAATTTCGCCAAAACAAATGCTCAAACTAGGATAAACTGAGTGAGTTGGCACATCCTCGCTTCGCCTTTGCTTAATATTCGCGCAGAAAAGCTCAACAAGAGAAGCATGCTTCCTTCGAAGCTGCTTATACGGCTGTTTCATTTCACTTTCTAGAAGAAAGTATGACCACGTAAGTATATATACATATTAGTCGCCAAACTCACTACTAGAGTGATCCAAGCCTCCATATTGTTTGGGCCCTGGCACTCAAGGGCAATAAAAGTATACGTGTGCAACGAAAATAATTCTGCGAAACCGCGGCAGAGCTGAAAAACGGGGATGTTTCTGGCATTGCGAAGAACAGGAGCAAACATGGAAGGTAGTGAACCTTACGAAAACATACTTTTTTGGGTCACCAAACAAAGCAAGCAGACCGAGTGTTGTGTGAGCGCCAAGTTCGGCCTCCTCTGTCCTACTTAGGAAATGGAGAAGCACTATTGACAGGCTCTCGCTTCCGAGTTTTCCCAAGAGTGCGCCATATCTTCGATGAAAGCTCAGGCATTGTGCTTTATTTTGATAGGTACAAGATGAGCGATTGGACACCGGGCGAGCCTTTAGTGGCAACCTAAAGGACTTCAAATCAGCAGAGCTAGGTATTTTTTTGTTTAAACTGCAGATGTTTGTTGCAGGCTTTAGAAAGAGCGCTCTCCATCTCTCCATTTCCGGACCAGTGTTGTATTTGGAGTAGAATGTATCGTTCTGTAGGTAGCTAACCCCGCCAGATCTTGGAACCGATTGTATATTGGCTGCACTACATTCAACCAGATGTAGATGCTGTGAAATCAACTATCGAAACCGTCCTTGAAGAGTTATGCAAGAATTCGTAACCTCTCCGAAGGGTTTACGAATGGTAACGATTTCAGAAAGAAGCGTTATGCAATTCTAGTTGCCGGCCGGCCCTTAGGAACGTGGGAGAAAAAGTTTCGGCAATGAATGGTACGAAACGACATATCAGCTTCAGCCGGCATAATAGAAAGCGGGCTGTTATAAGTATCAAGGCTCACAAAAAAAGAAAGACATAAGGATTTACGTCAGAAGTACCATCAGATAAAACGATAACATGGCGCTGTCTTACACAATCAATCTAGGACTGCACAAAGATGAAGAGTTGTCATTCACAAATGCATACTTACGTTAGCCGAAACCAAGCACGCTTACCATAGCAAGACTTGAAGTGTCGCTATTCAGATGAGGAGAATATCGATTAAAAATGGCTGGTAGATTGAAAGGGTGGCAATGGTTTGTGGGCCATCCGCATGGGTGTATGATATACATGTTGCCCTTTATTTATGATTCCACCAAACAATATTGTTGTCCCTCGATCCCTATTGTTTAACGGTTTGCGCATTCATTGCTTCTAATAGTAGGGCTTTCTTATGCAAGACACTAATTTAATTCGACCTTATAATGCTGCTAAAAGGAGGGTGCACTTAATCCCACGGAGAGTGAGATATAACACGCATGCATCATCTGCAATTCCGGTAGCGGTATAAAATTATTTCCATGAATCTTTTTGATGGTTTTCTTTAAATATTCGACAGACCAAGGCATATATCTGACAAAAAAATATAAATCCTGCAATGTACCATCCCGAAACAGCCCAATGTGCTATATAGGAGAAACATTGTATTCGAGGCCTGTATGTACAATGAGACGGAATATTGAACAAAATTAATTTGCAGTAATCCAAATTCAGGGTCAGTGGAAATTCCATCTGCATGAGTATACAGGCATGACTTGACATTCCGTCTCACTGTGTATACTTGCAAGGTCAGATATTACATCGCGTTGGATAGACACCCGCGTTTTACTATGCCATCCTACCTTTCGCGCAGGAACACGCGACAATCGGCATTTTACAATTTTTTTTCTTTCATTGAACACAAAGCCCGCTGCGGGAAATGACTAGCAAGGTGGGCGGAATTGCGACTGTTCAGCAGCTAAAGCACTTCAAGCAGCGCGTTTCATCCTGTCGCTAACATGTACATATACACAGTACCACAAATATAAACTAACACGCTCACTATGGAGTAGAATGCGCCGCTGAAGATGACCGTGAAAAAGTGAATAGCTCCCACTCCCCACATGCGGACCACAGAACTCAAATAGACGCACAAGCTGCACTTTCGAAGTGTAGTGCTGATGTCGATAATGCTGTTCGATGTTAGCGGCACATATTTTTTTTACAAGTTATGATGGGACGATGGCGCCAGCATGATAAAGGCGGCGTGATCACAACGGAATACTGATAGCGTGATGAATGTTAATGTCGTGTCGACAATGTCGTGACAACAGATGCGCACCTCCATGTTCTCCGCTCGCTTCTGGTCTGGGAAAATCTGCCGTGAACCAGCAAGAAGAAATGGCATCTCTCGACAAGAAACGCGCAGCGGACATCGTGGAATAACGTATCCCCCAACACTGAGAGCAGTGGCACGGTATTCTATGCTGTAATCTTTTGCTTGAGTACCACATTGAAGATGAACTTCTATTATCTACGAAATGTCTACTATAGCAACACTACGTGGAATCTGGAATAGTGGAGGGACCTGCGAATATCTGTTTAAATGAAAACATAGCTTAGCTGCTTAGCAACAGAAGCGTGACAGCATACCACGTATTCTCATTATAGTGGTGGACGAGGAAAAATATGTGGATGACGCTTAAGTTTCACCTTGAAGAGCGTAACGCGACAGTATCGAAATATCCGACTGCTTCTCACGCTACCCGGCAACGGCAGCTTATGTGACCGTAATGTTTACTGAGAAATGCTGACAGTGAACGTTTATGGTTACACCGCCTTCGCGGATGCGTGAAGGTGAGGTCCATCTGGGTGGTTTTGCAAGGAACCGGATGCACCGCTCTATGAATGGCAGAAACCCTAGAAACCAAGTTTGTGTTCGAAGTTCTACGTAACAGAAGTAGGTTGTATCGTATATTCAAACTACAATCCGCCACTATCATGTCTGTAAGTTATGTTTAAATACTACTTTACAATTTTTCTCACACATATTACTTTTAGGATTTGAATTATATCAGTAACGTCCTTGCGCTACACGGATCGCCTGCGTAGTTGGGTATGCGTGGTTCGGAATGACTTCTCGCGCACAAGAAGGTCGATGCTGGACGCGGGACGCTGACGCCAGATATCCTGCGACACGGCGCCTTTAGCGCTATCGTGTTAAGATCTTTCTCCATTGACAAAAAGTGGCCGTCTGAAAGGTGTCCCTGAGCGAACGTTGTCACAAGCGCACCTGAAAAGTTGAGCTATTACAAAACGTTCCTCCAGCGACGACGGTTGCCGTTCTGTGAAATTTCGTCACCTAAAACCTAGATCGTCCTGCAAACTTCCTTTTTTTCTACAAAAGGTAATGGTGTTTTCTGTAAAGTGCCCGGCGTTGCCAGTATGCTGGCAAAAAAACAAAAAAAAAAAACGTAATGGTACTGGAATATACAATCTGGAAACCTCCCTTTACACTGTAACTATATTACTTACTGAAATAGTAGTGTTCGAAGACAAATACCAACAATTTTCCGCGAGGTATGAACAGATGAGTTGTGAGCGAAATCACGCATATTATCACTGTGCGTGTTCATCCTATAAAAAACTAGAAAATTCTTCTAACCTGATAACATCGGTGGCCGAGGGTCTCGTACTTTGGTCCACATTCCGGCTGAACACATTTATCATTCCCAGTGCGGAGGCTCGTGACATGCGGTCATTTCTAACAGGGCATGAGCACAGTCCCGTCATTTTTCACCGGTGTTGTTCCCCTAGCCATGCTTGGGATATATCTGCTGCCTGCAATTGCTCCTCACTCATTTCGCTTCTGATTTCTGTTTTTACGTTAGCCAACGCTCAGCTTTCTTGCGGGCATTTTTGTTTTGTTATCTAGTGCGTGGAAGCTTTTACCGCGCTCGCGTTAAGGGCTCCGTGTCACAGAAAATGAGGTGAAGGCGTCAGCGGTGTTGCACGAGAGCGAAAATTTTCGTGCATATTTAGGCATTTGGATATATTTATTTGTCGACATGGCATGCGGTATATACGGGCCATATTGCCACACCATCCTATTACTAAAGTTGATGATACCTTTTCTTACATTCTTAACAAAGGTATTCCTCGTAGGTTTCAGAATGACAACTCCCCCCCCCCCCCCCCCCTAAAACAAATGTCATGAAATAACACACCCGCAGCATATGCCTTTGTGGTAAATATTCTGAGCATAAAATATTAAAAGTAGGAGACAATAACAGAAACCTGAAAATGATGCAACATTTTTGACGAGGCTGTGCGCTACCTACGGGATCGACCCATGCAAGACGCCGTGTTTCTGCGAGAAAGCTCGCATTCGTGAGGTGCCTTCACCACCAGCGTTCCCGGGTAAACATTGCGGTAACATAAGCTGCTGTTGCCGGGAAGCATGAGAAGCAGTGAGGGATTTTTGAGTGCTGTCGCGCTCAACTATTAATTTTTTCTCAATATATTTTGCACAGTTCGTGCGCAACTTTGTAGGAACCACCGACACCGAAACGCGGGGACCCTAAGGTTGGCGCTCTAAGCCGGTGCCTTGGCGAAATATAAAGAAAACACAGATGGAGTGGCAGAGCATGGTCTATGCGCAAGCCTGGCACGAGCAGTGTTGTTCTATAGAAGCCTGTTACGGTGGTACTCTTCGTCGGGCGCTCTGCTGCGACCCCTTACTTCCTGACAACTTGTTTCAACGCAATGTGCAAATTCAAGTTTCGTTCCCTTGGTGGTTATATTTGTGATAGCTTCCTAGCTAAGTTACCATGACGTTCACAATAGGCAAGGTGCATTGAGCTCTTGATAAATCAAAGTAAGGTTGCATTGCCGCGTAACTGTACACTACCAATGAAATCGGCGTTGGAACTGTAGGAGCGGAAGGCCACAAAGAATTGTCATTTAATAAACAGATGACTGCGTTGATGTGACGGCTATCACCGTGGAGCCTATATGCCTGATGGCCCTTACCCAGTCCCTTCTTTTTTCACCGCGGGGCCCTATGAATAGTGTCCACTAAATGGCTGCTCCCTCGCCCCCCCTCCCCCCCCGACCTAGCGATGAAGGAATTGTCATTGAGCGGTTGAAGTTGTAGAGATGGCTCTGCCATAGCCTAAATGGGCTGGCTTCAAGCTATCCATCGCAATTATCCCTTCACGTCCTTTGACAACGGTCCACCCTTGTTCAAGTATTTGACCAATTTTTTTGTAAAATGTAAGTGCAGCCAGCTCCCTTAGATGGGTGATAATATTTCTTCATGTTCACCCTGTCTGATAATTTTAATGGCGTCTATTATATTATCGAATCTCTTATACCCTGTTATATGGGCACTTTATGTTGGCGTTAGGTTGTACGGCAATAAATCAATCGCACTTTAGCGGTGTCACAAGGTTACAACAACCTCCAATATGATTACAACAATCAAACCCCGGCGCTCAGTCCCTTAGCAACTGACCACGGCGGCGGTCAGACCTGCGACACAGCAGAGAATGCTAAGAATCTCTGGGTTCGGACAGGCCACCATTGGAATCGGAACTTGGCAACGTTTAACGCTATAGCATTATCTAGTGAGGTGAGTCTAGCAGTGCTATTGGAGGAATTAGCGGGCAGTAAATGGGATATAATAGGGCTCAGTGAGGTTAGGAGGACCAAAGAAGCATATACAGTGCTGAAAAGCGGGCACGTCCTGGGCTACCGGGGCTTACCGGAGAGACGAGAACTAGGAGTCGGATTCCTGATTATTAAGGATATAGCTGGTAACATACAGGAACTCTGTAGCATTAACGAAGGAACGGCAGGTCTTGTTCCGAAACTAAGAGGTAATAAGAGGTACGAATTGACGGTCGTACAGGTCTACGCCCCCACATCCGCTCATGACGACCAGGAAGTCTAAAGCTATGAACAAGTGGAATCGGCTATGGGTAAAGTCAAAACTAAATACACTACACTGATGGGCGACTTGAATGCCAGGGTAGGCAACAAGGAGGCTGGAGACAAGTCAGCGGGAAAAAATGGCGTAAGGTATAGGAATAGCAGGGGAGAGTTATTAGTAGAGTTTGTAAAACGGAATACTATGCGGATAAATAATATTTTCTTCCGCAAGCGGGACAGCAAAAAGTGGACGTGGAGGAGCCCGATTGGCGCGAGTAGAAACGAAATAGACCCCATGCTCAGCGCTAACCCTGGCATCATACAATATGTAGATGTGCTCGGCCAGGTGCGCTGCAGTGACCATAGAGTGGCTAGAATTCCCATTAGCCTAGACATGACGAGGGAATTGAAGAAACTGGTACATAAGAAGCCAAATCAATGAGTTAGCGGTAAGGGGGAAAATAGAGGAATTCGGGATCAAGCTACAGAACAGGTATTAGACTTTACCTCAGGAATAGGACCTTAGTCTTGAAACCATGAGCGACAATCTTATGGGCATCATTGAGGAGTGTACTATAGAAGCATAAAGCATTTTCCTTTGCTTAAAGGAAAAGACCTATGAAACAAGAAAAACCGAAATGTGAAACTTTCGTTACTTTCGCACTAATTACGGCTCTGATATGCTTCCATTTACTCTTCCGCGAATTCTGAATACACTAGCAAAGATATAGATGTGCCTCATTTAAGGGTCGCAGAATTAGCGTATCTTTTTGTTATATAAACTATGCAGCAATTTATTTAAGCGAAGATTGCACCAGTTTTCTTTCTTGCATAAGCTACGTATAAAGTATGTTTTCAGTTTTCCTTTATGTCTTGATTTTTACGTAAAGCAATGTGTGACTTCAAAGAAATAAAAAAATGCTGTGATATTGTGATGTCCTTCAGCAGCTGCCATTGTTCACAAAGGGGGTGGAGAATCCCTCAAGCCGTCATTTGAACGGCTTTTCCTTCCGCCTTCTGTTACACTGTACTGTGATGAAGCCAATAAATCAATAAAATCCATAAAGTTGGTGGTAACTTCATTAGAGAGGATACCAGCAAGCTATCGAAGAAAACGAAAGATGTGATTAAGAAACACCAATGTACGAAAGCCTCTTATCTTACAGCTAAAATAGAACTGGCAGAAATTTCCAAGTTAATCAACAAGCGTAAGACAGCTGACATAAGGAAGTACAATATGGATAAAATTAGACATACTCTGAGGAATGGGGGCAGCCTAAGAGCAGTTCAGTAGAAACAAGGAATAGGCAAGAATCAGATGTTTGCGTTAAGAGACAAAGCCGGGAATATCATTACTAATATGGATGAGATAGTTCAAGTGGCTGAGGAGTTCTACAAAGATTTGTATAGTGCCAGTAGCGCCCACGAGAAGAATGGAAGAGGGAAGAGTCTAGAGGAATTTGACATCCCACATGTAACGTCGGAAGAAGTAAAGAAAGCCTTGAGAGTTTTTCTAAGGGGAAAAGCAGCTGGGGAGGATCAGGTAACAGCAGATTTGTTGAACCATGCTGGGCCAATTTTTCTAGAAAAACTGGCCACCCTGTATACGCCATGCCTCATGACCTCGAGCATACTGGAATCTTGGAAGAATGCCATTTTATTATTCATCCATAAGAAAGGGGACGCCAAAAGACTTGAAAGAATATAGACCGATCAGCTTACTGTCTGTTGCCTACAAAGTATTTACTAAGGTAATCGGAAATACAATCAGGAACACATTGGAATTCTGTCAACTGAAGGACCAGGCAGGATTTGTTAAAGGCTACGCAACAATAGACTATATTCACACTATCAATCAGGTGATAGAGAAATGTGCGGAATATAACAAGCCCTTATATATAGCTTTCATTCATTACGAGAAAGCATTTGATTTATTCGAAATCTTAGCAGTCATTATGGCATTACGGAATCAGTATGTAGATAAGCCCTATGTAAAGATACTGAAATATATCTATGCCGGCCCCATAGCCACCGTAGTCCTTAATAAAGAAAGCAACAAAATCCCAACAAAGAAAGGCGGACGGCAGGGAGATACGATCTCTCCAATGCTATTCACAGCGTGTTTACAGGCGATATTCAAAGACCTGCATTGGGAAGAATTGAGGATAGGAGTTAATGGAGAATACCTTAGTAACTTGCAATTCCCTGATGATATTGCCTTGCATAGTAACTCAGGGGACCCATCCAAATGCATGCTCACTGACATGGAGAGACAAATCAGAAGGGTGGGCATCCACCGCCTCAGACTGTGAGCTTACCCCATGCCATCTGGAGCAACATCACCGTATGTCCTCTACCTCGCAATATGCACCTAGTGCACCACGCCGAGCGAAGGGAGGCCCGCGCCCTGGCCATACACAAGCGATACGGAACTTTACCCTCTACAGCCTACAAGGACGCGGCTTCTTTCCCCGGCCGCGCAGCCACAACAGCCACCGTAGTCGTCAACAATGAACATCGGATCAGGATTTCGCTCACACGAAAAAATCCACTCCAAGCCGAGGAAGCGGTCATAGCCCTCGCGCTCTCCCAAACAGAGGTTGAAGTTATAGTGACCGACTCCCAACAGGCGTGCCGCAACTTTGCTAGCGGCAGAATTCATACCACTACGCTCCGGATCATCAATCAAAAGCCGCCAACGAGATCGGTCATGATTATCTGGGCGCCAGATCATCAATGCATTCCTGGCAACGAGGTTGCCAACCACGTGGCTCGAGATTTTACCCACCGAGCCGACACCCTGCAATGTGAACCCGAGCGCATGCACCCTTTAATCTCGTACCAAGACATCACACAACACTACAACCTAACCCGCAGAACATATGCACACCTACACTAGTCACTACCTAGAGAGCAGGAGCGATTCGTCCGTGCTCTACAAGTTAATAGCTTCCCCTACCCAACCAGAAATCACCTCATAGCCCCTACGCAATTCTCTCCGCAGTGCCGCCTCTGCGCAGATCCTGGGTCCCTCAGGCCTATAGCAGGGGGTTGCAGAGCGGCACTATTAAATCCTCCGAACCCATACGCCACTAAAGAGCTTTGGGAGAGAGCCTTGGCCAGTCCCGACCTCGAGGATCAGCAATGGCTGATTGCAAGGGCCGAGGACGCGGCCCGAGCTCAAGGCATTCTGGAATTAGGACACCTCTCCAAAGCTGCATTCACCCAATAAATATGTTTATTCTCTCTCTCTCTCTCTCTCTAAAAATTAATCTGCAGAAAACTAAACTAATGTTAAACAGGCTCAGAAGAGAACAGCATTTGACAATAGGTAGCGAGGCACTGGAAGTGGTAAGGGAATACATCCACCTAGGGCAGGTGGTGACCACGGATGCGGACCAAGAGACTGAAATATTCAGTAGAATAAGAATGGGCTGGGGTGCGTTTGGCAGGCATTCTGAAATGATGAACAGCAGGTTGCTATCATCCCTCAAAATAAAAGTGTAAAACAGCTGTCTCTTAGCAGTACTCACCTACGGGACAGAAAACTGGAGGCTTACGAAAAGTGTTTTACTTAAATTGAGGGTGACGCAACGAGCTATGGAAGGAAGAATGATCGGTGTAAAGTTAAGGGATAATAAAGGGAACAGACACTAGTTAGTGACATTTTGGTTGAAATCAAGAAAAAGAAAGGGGCATGAGAAGGGCATGTAATGAGGAGGGAAGATAACCGATGGTTGGTAAGAGTAACAGACTGGATTCCAAGAGAAGGTAAGCGTAGCAGTGGGCGGCAGAACGTTAGGTGGGCTGATGAGGCTAACAAGTTCGCAGGGCCAACATGGCCACAATTCGCACATGACTGGGGTAGTTGGAGAAGTGTGGGAGAGGCTTTGTCCTGCAGTGGGCGTAAACAGGCTGATTTTGATGATGATGATGATGATGACGACACGGCTGCACCAGCTGTCACTGGCTTCAGAATGGCAGTTGACTTCAAATGAGATTGTCTATAACAGTGAAAAGAACTGAACTGTCAAATACCGCCTCAAGCGATACGAGTATGAATAGTGCGGCATAGCGTTTTACTTTCCTACGCTTGCCAAGTGATTTGTTTCGTTAAAATCAATCACCGACCTATTATCGGCATTTTTAAGGAGTGTCTGAGTTAGCTGCGTACGGCGTACGGTGTGCGTCACCAATACTAGCTCGGGCACATTGAAATAATTATGTAAACACGTAAGCGGGTTAATGGGCTTGTAAAATTGGGTGGTCTAAAATACGCTGCAGCAAAATTTATTAACAAAACAACTTTTGCTAAACATAGATACTTGATTTATCAGTTATTTCCAGCGAAAACCGTCCAGGAAGCTGGTTTTATTATTAGCAAATCTTTCTGCGTGTCACGTGAACACGTCTGCGTGTCTGAAAGGAACGCGGACGTGCCGCGTTACTGCAAATAAACTGCTGTTCAGTTGAACTGCGCTTACAGTGGTAACTGCCGTTCAACTGAACGGAAATTGAAAAAGCCTGTGTAACAGGCATGCTAAACGGTCATCAGCTCCAGGATGCGACCTAGTTAGTCATAAATGTTTAAGAGCACGGCTTTCTTTGCCTGGTAAACTAACCATGCTTTTTTTAGCACTTGCTTTAGGCAGACTCACTGCCATCGGAGTCGAAGATTGGGGAAGTGATTGCCCATCATTAATCAAGCCACAAACATCTTCCATATTATTAGCGACCAATTATCGCTCACGACAATGCCACATAATATTCTTGAGTACAATTTATATTTGCATCTCATTAACTTCTAAAAAATCCACGTGATTTTAACATTTGTACACCATATTTCCCGCGAATCCTACTAATCTCAACCTCAGCATAATATGGGGAACGTCGTTTTCATGAATGAAGTTCAGTTGTTAGTCCAGCTACCTTCCTGTCTCTTCGTCTATGTCTGCCTCTTGATTTTTTTCTACTCTCAAGTTTGCTGGCATTCTTCTAGTACAACCATGTAGTACCAACTAGCCCAACAAGCCACTCATGAAAACATTTCCATTTAGGAACTCGACGTAATTCTCAATAAATCTTGAATATAGCTGTCTGCAATCTTTAGACATTTTGAAAGCTTTTGACAATGTCTTCCAGCGACTTATGTTATGCGAAATTTGTCTACTTCACCTAGACCCGAAATTTCCAAAATAAATTGAGAGCGCACTTGTAGCCACTCCTAGTTTGTGTCAGCTAAGAACCCAAATTTTGAGTCCTCTGCTGGGCACTTTAGGATACCTCGGCCCACTATTGTTTCTTGTCTATACACATCGACACACCAAAATCCTACAGATGTCGAGCAGGGATCCGAAGCTGGTCATTCCAACGCCCATAGGACATACGTAAGGAGCCTCCGGATCATTCTTGGATGTCCGAGGAATGGTCCCAAGCACGCGAATTGACGTTCATAGAAACGTCCCGCGAACGTCACAACGGAATATTGGGACTCCGAAGAGGTGACTGAAAATGAATTGTTCTCATTGCATAATTCCGAGTACGTCTTAATGACATTTTGTCAGGATGTAAAGCGCTTCTGCGATATTGTGTTACCTATCGTCCAAAGGACGTTTGTGGGTCATTTGGTTGTTAATTTAGGTTATCCACAGTACGAGCAATCTGATTATAAATTAACATAATACGAACGTTCCTCATAATACGGTCTGGTAGTGCAGCTGGCTTGCTGCATCTTACATACCATTAACAAAGCTTGGCCTGGTATTGTGTTGGCCTCTGGGGCAATAAAGAAAATGAACTGCATGACTCTTGAAGATCCAATATAGCAGTCCAATAAGGCGACCAAACACTTTTGTGAAGTAAAATCTTAAGTACCAGGAGACAGGCAAGTAATACAGCACACCGCACCTCAACGCATGCTAAAGAAGGCTGCAGTGCAGCTAGGCATTGTGCACATGACTCCCTGCTAAGGTAAGCTAATACATTACATACCACACGGTAAAACTGCAATTAATAAAAGCATATAGACATGCAAGTTATACTTTTTTGGGCTATCAAGAACCAAGCTACAGAACAAAAATCTCCAGGCTGCTCAATCATTTGACAATCTCATTAAAATACATGTATTTTCAATGAAACGGTTGCACCAAGATCAGAATTTCAACTCTCAAATGCATTCAGCCGTTATCAGTAAAGCGCATCAACGCAGAGAATAAAATTAAATAATTTCACCAGACAAGCTCAGTCATTAGGAGTTATGATGGATCATGATTACTAAAATTGTGCATGAAATAAACTTATAAATGCAATTTGAGTAGCAAGAAAATTTAATAATTCGCAGTGGGGCCACTATGGAGCTTACTATGAGGCTTGCTGTGGGCTCAGTTTCTTGGTCGCAGGCACATCAACGCGAAAATTGTTAAACAGTTCAGATGTGTTACGAAAACCTTTCTTCAGGCCATATTTACTAGCTAAACACACCCAAACAATTATGCTAAAGACGTCACAACTACATTATGCACTAACGAAATTATTTGAGACTAGTTCAGTGGTCACATATGGATACAAACAGGTGCTCTATAATCCATTTATATAGCAAAGGTGCTATGCATCCATAGCAAGTTCTGGTAAAGGTCACTAGAGCAAACACCGAAATCGGCCCCTCAGTTCTCGTTTCGACCCCTTCCTTCTCGTTTATTACATGACGAGGGTCTCGAATCCTGCAACATTGATGCCTTCAGGTAGCATGTGCGGGTTTATTGACCAGTTGCCTTCACCCAAAAAAGATCGCGTTCTCGTGAAGCCTGCGCCGAAAACGGACGTTCCACATCCGCCACCAAGGTTTGTGAGTGGTGGCGCTGGCTAACACTCCCTGGGTTCTACTAGGCCACATAAATACCCAAGAAAGTGGATGGAGAAATGGCGCCGTGGTAGCTTAATTGGTAGAGCATCGCACGCGAAATGCGAAGGCTGTGGGTTCGGCTCCCACCTACGGCAAGTTTTTTCATCCACTTAAATTTCCATGAATTTATTGTTTATTTATTTGATTTATTAAGCACAAGTAATTTCCCCTATGTTGCCCTTGGTGTCAGTGTTTGTCGGCTTCTTACGATACGACTAATAAAAATCGTGCCCCTGAGTTGACCCCTTTTCTTCAAGCTTAAGTATTAGGAGGTCATGATTTATTTAGTCGAACGCTTTTGCGAAGTCTATGAATAGATCAAATACTAGTAACTCATTTTCGAGGTTTAGCAGTATATATTGTTTCTGTGGCTCAGAACAGCAGAACTAGCACTTGTTGTGCAAGTGCTAGTTCTGTTGATTTACCTTGTTGAAAACCGTTTTGAGCATCTGTCATTAATTTGTTTCTTGCTGAAGATGGTAATTGGTTCGGAATGATTGTTTAAGACCATTAGAAAACTGTGGGAGAAGAGTTATCGGGCGGTAATTTTTCATTTCGGGAATGTCACTTTTTTTATAAAACAACATTACTTTTACAATTTTTATATTTTCAGAAAAACAACCTGATGTTATGCATAAGTTATAGATATGAGCTAACACAGGTGCAATGTCAGAAGTGGCATGTTTGACAGATCTTACTTGGAGGCCATCAGTATCGCAGCTACATGAATTTTTCAGTTTGAGAAACATTGAACAAACCTCGGTAGGGGTTTTCACTTGGAGAAAAAAAAAATACTGTCGATGGTTGCAGGGAACTGAAATGTATGTGGTGGGCTTTGTGATGACTAGGAATCAGTGTCTGTAAACTAATCACTAAATGCATTAACTAAATGATCTCCGGTTAAAAGGCATCCGTTTACAGAAACTCTCTTTATAGGTTCAGTGTTTTGTTTGCGGCCCAATAGCTCGTTTAACTTGTTCCACATCTTGTCTGTATTTGCCTCAAATGAAGAAGGTGTACGTAAATAATAGCAATTTCTCGTATTTCTTTGCTCTTTATTTAATTATTTCTAAAAAGTCTGAAGCATTGTAGACTCTCGCCGTTTCGAGATTTTATAAACCTGGCATCAAGCTTATCTCTTTTCAGTATTTTTTTAAAGCTTTTTGGTGATCCAAGGTTTCCGATAGGCTTTGTGGTTTCGTTTCTTGTGCATAATATGTTGCGCCTAAGCAGCTGACAATTTCCATAGGAAAATGTTGTATGCTGACTCATCCTCGTTTTGTTGAAAAACGTCCTTCCAATATACTTGTCTAAAGACATCTTGAAAGGCAGTTAATGTGCACTCGTTTATTGTCTGAAATTTTTTTTCAGTATTTTATTTGTCGGTTTCCTTTGCTCTTGTGTGGATAAACATGACTATTGGCATGTGCTCACTAAGATGACAGTTTGAGAGTCTACTAGTTACTAGGAACAGAAAATAGTTCGTTCTAAAAAGATAAAGAGTAGTTTTCGAAGTTTCTGTTATTCACGTTAAGGTTTCAACTGCATTTACAGATCCACTTGGTACAAAAATTCTTTCAAATGTCGTTTTTGTAGCAACATCGGAACTCATATCATTGTTAATGTCGCCTCCTACGACCAGTTTATATTTGTTTTCTGACGAGGATTCTAACATGCGCTCAAAAAAAAAAAAACAAAAAAGGTTCCGATAAACCATCTAGTGGGCGCTACCATACTGCAAACAGAAGACCCAGTGTTGATGATGATGATATGTGGTGTTTTGTGACGCAAGGGCCAGGTTTGACCAAAGAGCGCCATGACAAGTGGTAGTGTTAACGATGTAATATGGAAGATGTGACTTGGCTGTAAAGTGGCCTAAAAATAGTCGCTGTGAATGCGTAAAATCTGTGTACTATAAAATTATAGTACATAATTTAGTACATAGTACCTAATTGTAAATTTGGTTAGTGCCGACACCTAGGGCATATTATACAGAGCAGTCTCTTTCTTATACTGTCCCAGTATTATTAAATAAATTAAACAAATAATTGTTTGGCCCCTTTCAGCATTCGAGTGATGTTATTAGGCGATTTTTTCTTAGCAAGATTACGTAATGTTGCACTCAGTTTAAACCTATACCTGTTATTATTATTATTTTTTGTTTCCCCACGACCACTTATTTTTCTAATACCTATGTTTGTGCTGCAATGCATAGCGCTGTTTTTACAAAGTGTTCTGCTATTTTGTTTCAGTGTTTATTTGGAAAATTGAAAATCTCTGCCTCTGTACTGCCAAGTTGATAAAGGGGGCAGGACCTCTGTCAAGCTTACGAGCTTTTAGTCCTGTCTCCTTCTCTGTCCAAGAGAAAAATAAAGACTGAATTGAATTGAATTGAACATTAAAATCCGTCGTAGAAGAATGATGCTAAATATAAAATATATAAGATGGTAAAATTACTCGGAGCACTGCTGCCTCGCCAGAGCCCTTGAAACACAAGGGCCTAGAGGCGCGTGCTATACGAAAGAGCTATCACAGCGGCATACTCTGAAGAGAGGACCCGCTACGAACATGTAGGCCTAAAAACATGGAGGACAACATCTTTCAGGAAACTTAGGACTGCGTTGGTGTCAAATAAAGGTTCTGGGCCGAGTAGCATTGCGGGATGAAGGGGGATCTGCTGCCGGTATGCTAGGGGAAAATGCTTCTTTCTCTCAGATTCGGCTGCCCGACACTCCAGGAGGAAGTGGAGGACGGTCAGCCTCTCCCTGCATCTACCGCAGGTTGGAGGATCATTTCCAGTGAGTAAGAAGTTGTGTGTGCCAAATGTGTGTCCTATTCTGAGGCGACAGAATAGGACATCTGTTCGCCGTGATTTTGTTACGGAGGGCCAAGAACCTAACTGTGGCTTTATCACGTGCAGTTTGTTATTTACTTCTGCGTCCCACTTACGTTGCCAGTGGTTTCACAGTTTCCTTCTTAAAAAAGGCTTCAGGTCCGTGACAGGGACCGAAGCAGTAGCACTGACTGTATGTAATGAAATTGATGTGGCCATCTGGTCTGCTAGAACGTTACCCTAGATGCCCCTATGTCCAGGCATCCAGCATATAATGACATGCTGGTTAGACATATACGCTCTACAGAGGACGGAATAGAGCTCAGTAATTACGGGGTTTCTGTGTTTACAGTGTGACTTCAAAGCTTTTAGGATGCTTAAGGAGTCTGTAAATAAAATTGTTCTTTGAATATTTGATTTTCTGATATGTTTCACAACCGACAATAGTGCATGGGCCTCAGCCGTAAATATGCTTGTTTCAGGGTGCAGTACACCGGATTCCGAGAAGGATGGGCCAATGACTGCGTAGGACACCCCGGCATGCGACTTAGAAGCGTCTGTATAAAAGCCTGTGCACGAGTACTTGTACTGGAGCTCCAAGAAGTGCATTTTGATATGTGTCTCTGGTGCATGTTTAGTGACCTGTACAAAGGATGTGTCACACTCTATCAGCTGCCACTCCCAGGGCGGTACTAGCTTAGCTGGAGGCATTAGGCGTTGTTCGAGAACTGGGACATCCATTTCCGTGCTAAGTTCTCTTGCACGCAGTGAGAAAGGAAGTCTCATAGAGGGTCTGTTATGAAAATGTGTTTCACATGTCAAGTCGTTAACGGTTGTGAAACACGGATGTTCCTTATTAGAGCGCACTTTCAGAAAATAGTTGAAGCTGATGTAAGTTCTGCGAAAATGGAGTGACCACTCATCGGACTCAACATACAAACTTTCAACAGGGCTTGTTCTAAATGCGCCAGTGGCCAGACGGATTCCCAGATGGTGTACGGGGTCTAACATCTTTAGCGCGCTCGGGGCGGCAGAGTGATATACTGCGGCTCCATAGTCTATTCGTGACCGAACTAGGCTCCTGTAAAGATTCAACGGGCACTTCCTGTCGCTACCCCATGTTGTGTGGGATAGGATTTTAAGTAGGTTCATTGTTTTTAGACATTATTCTTTAAGATGTTTTATGTGAGGAATAAAAGTGAGCCTTGAGTCAAGAATAACACCAAGGAATTTTTGTTCTTTGCTGACAGGAATTTGGTATCCGCCCAGTCCTACACAAGGATCTGGGACCAGGCCTCTCTTTCTTGTGAAGAGAACACAAGAACTTTTGTGGGAGTTGACCTTAAATCCGTTTTCGTCTGCCCACTTGGAAACCTTGTTCAAGCCCTGCTGTACCTGTCTTTCGCATACTGTGAGGTTGCAGGATTTGAAGCCTATTTGTATATCGTCTACGTATACGGAATAAAAAATGGCAGGTGGTAGTGAAGAACGTAGCGTGTTCATCTTGACGATAAAGAGAGTGCAGCTGAGCACGCCTCCCTGGGGTACACCAGCTTCCTGCGTAAAGGGACGTGAGAATTCATTGCCGACTTTTACTCGGAAGGTACGATTTGACAAATAGCTTTCAATTTTGTTCAGCATATTTCCACGGATGCCAATTTCCGACAGGTCTCGCAAGATCCCGTAACGCCATGCCCTGTCATATGCCTTCTCCATATCGAGGAATATCGATAGAAAAAACTGTTTATGTATAAAGGCATCACGGATATTACCTTCCATGCACACAAGATCATCGGTTGTGGACCGTCCTTCTCGGAATCCACACTGATAAGAATCGAGTATATTGCGGAGCTCAAGGAAATGTAGAAGTCTGCGATTTATCATTTTTTCAAGAAGCTTACACAGACAATTAGTTAGAGCTATTGGACGGTAACTTGTCGCCAAGGAAGGGTCTTTTCCCTGCTTTAGGACAGGAACCACAATCGCTTCTTTCCATGTGGATGGAAGGTATGCCGAAGCTCAAATAGTATTGTATAGTGTAAGAAGTGTAACTTGTGTGTCAGTATGTAGGTGTCTGATCATGTCATACATGACTCTGTCTGGTCCCGGTGCAGCACTTTTACATGTGTTCAAGGCAGCTCTCAATTCGGCAATACCGAAAGGCCGATTATACGGTTCATTCTGCCTAGACTTTCGTATTATTGGCTTACGCTCTACTATTTCTTTATGTTTAAGAAAGGATTGGGAATAGTGCGTTGAGCTCGACACTCGCTCAAAGTGCTCCCCAAGTGAGTCTGCCTGGTCTTTTAGTGTATCGCCTTGTGTGTTTACCAGAGGTAGTGAATATGTTTGTCGCCCTCTTATCCTATTAACCTTGTTCCAGACTTTGGCCTCATCTGTATAGGAATTTATACTCGATAAAAACTTCTCCCAACTTTCTCTTCTAGCCTTTCGGCGGGTTCTCCTGCCCTGGGACTTTATTTTCTTAAAGTTAATAAGATTCTCCGCAGTGGGAGATGCGCGTAGCAACCCCCACGCTTTGTTCTGTTTTTTACGAGCCATCCTACAATCGTCGTTCCACCACGGGACACGTGGTTTGCATGCCAGTCCATTTACTTCTGATATGCATTTTTGATGCGGCATCTATTATAAAGGCTGTAAAATACTCAACAGCAGCATCGATTCCTAGCGAGGACATATCATCCCATGATATACTAGTTAGGGTTCGGAATTTCTCCCAGTCAGCGGTGTCAATCTTCCACCTAGCAGCCTGTGGTGGATATTCGTTCTCTGTAGGTGTTCTTAGCAGAATGGGAAAGTGTCACTTCCGTAAGGATTGTTGATAACTTCTCATTCGAGTTCGGGCAGTATACACGGGGAAACTAGGCTGAGGTCAATTGAAGAAAATGTTCTGTTTGCGAGACAATATTATGTGGGTGCCTTCTTATTCAGCAGACACGCACCAGAAGAGAGAAGGAACTGTTCAACAAGACGAACTCGCGCATTTATACGACAGTCGCCCCACAAGCAGTTGTGCGCATTGAAATCCCCAAGCACAACGTAAGGCTCTGGCAATTCATCTATAAAGGACGGAAATTCATGTTTAGTTAATTTGTAGTGTGGGGGTATGTAGAGCGAGCAGACAGTGATAAGTTTGTTTAGCAGAACAACTCGCACCGCCACTGCTTCAAGGGGCGTTCGTAGCTGTAAAGGTTGATATGCTATACTTTTATGAGTGAGAATCGCAACACCACCCGATGATGCGACGGCATCATCGCGATCGTTGCGAAACGTAGGATACGTACGGAGGAAGTTTACGTGTTTGGATTTTAAGTGTGTTTCCTGTAGACACAGCGCTTTTGGATTGTGTGTTCGGATAAGCTCTTGTACGTCATCAAGATTCCTAAGTAGACCTCTGATATTCCATTGAATGATTTGTGTATGCATATTTTAAATTAAATTGGTGCTGTGTTTACGGAAACGGAAGGGATGTCTTAATTTACAGAGCCCATTCGAGGCCCTGTAACCGGGGTTTTGCACTTTTTGAAGCGTTCCAGGGAACCTCGCCGCTCCTTAGGCGCCTGGTGCGCCTTGATGATAGGTGTAGTGTCCATTGCCTCTTGTGAGGCGCCGGTCACGTGCCCTTGCGAGCGAGACGTTTCCCGAAAGGGTCCTGCCTTGGATGGCAAGACCCCTGCGCCCACCAGCCCGGAGGTCGATGGGGCTCCCTGGGGGATTTGGCTGCGCCGGCCGTTGCCAGCGCTGGAAGGGACCTGGGAGGTTGAGGCAGCCTCGGCTGCGCCCACCTTCAGGGTCGATGATCTCTTCTCTTCGGTTGACGGAGCAGCGCTAGCTGCAACCACCGCGGGGGCAGATGGCGTAACTGCCGACTCACTGCTTGAGGGTCGGACAGCCGCCGGAGGCCGTTGTGACGCTGCCCCCTGACGCGCCACATCGGCAAAGGTTTTCTTGGGCAGGTATGATACCCTCCTTCGTGCCTCTTTGAACGAAATATTCTCTTTTACTTTTATAGTTACGATTTCTTTTTCCTTTTTCCATGAGGGGCACGACCGCGAGTACGCGGCGTGATTCCCTTCACAGTTTACACAGTGGAGAGAGTTATTACATGCTTCAGTGGCGTGTTCAAGGGCACTACATTTCGCTCATGTTTGGCGGCCTCGGCAGCTCTGCGAGCTGTTGCCGAAACGCTGGCATTTGAAACACCTTAGGGGATCCGGTACATATGGTCTGACACGGAGCTTGATGTACCCGGCCTCTACAGACTCGGGCAGAGTACTTGAATCGAATGTGAGTATTAGGTGCTCCCTTTGAATTTCTTTACCATCCCTTCTGATCTTAATTCTTCTGACATTGACAACGTTCTGCTCACTGAAGCCCTCCAAGAGCTCAGCTTCTGTCAGCTGGAGCAAATCGTCATCCGACACAACGCCGCGGGTGGTGTTCAGAGTGCGGTGAGGAGTTACTGTCAATGGAACATCCCCAAATGACACTAGACTGGGCAACTTTTCGTATTGTTTCTGGTCATGTAGTTCTAACAGGAGATCGCCGCTTGCCAGCCTTGATACCTTGTAGCCTGGACCAACGACATCAGTTAAGGACTTGGAAACTAGAAAAGGGGAGATATTTTGTACTTGTTTATCGGATTTTTCAGAGTGGATGACATGGTACCGTGGGAAGTTCGGTCTTTGACGGCAAAAGAACTGGAATACATCTTCGGTGCGCCCTCTTTTTTAGGGCGCTCAGGAATTGGAGGAAAGGAACTTGCCATAGAAAAATGTAATTTTCGGCGATAACGCCAACCACCCACCGTGGAGCCCTACATGGGGACGTTACAGGGACTGTAAAAACAGGTCCTGCAAACGCCAGCTGTACGTTATCACTATAACCAGGTCCCAACACCCTGCATTGGCTCAACCCCCAGGATCCCGTTTTCCCCGGACACGGCTAAGCCGCGCACGGCTACACGCGGGAGGGTCCAACCCTCGTGTGCTCGGGTACGTGGTGTCGCAACAGAGCAAACGCCTGCTGACGCAGACGCCCCTGCGGGGACCCAGTGTTGGGACACATTTCAGAGTTTTCTGTCATACAAGAATACTCGGTTAACAGTTCGCATGATACAGAATCATCTATCAAAACAGATACGCCTCCGCCGGTACGTGGGTTCGGTTTTTATGAAATATTATTGGGGAGGCAGGCGGAAGACATCATCAGAGCAATACCACGTTTCGCTTAGCATGACTGCATTGCATTCACTACTTATATAAAAAAGATTCTAATTCAGCTAGATTGCTGGAGACTGATTGAATGCTCATAAGTATGAACATTCAAACGGCATGACATGACGACCATGTTCACAGAAAACGCCCGGACTGAGCGCGGTGCGCACCAACTTTCAGGCATTCCGAGCCTACAAAGAACAGCGAAGAAACCCACTAAAACGGCGGCGATAAGTCATGTGACCGACTACGCACAAATAATCTCAAAGTGTGCATGCAACAGACAGCGGCGATTCGACTGGGTGAAGGCAGTCACTGCTTGGTTCTACTGCAGTGGTTGCAGCCATTGCAGAGGCTGCAGTACTCGGATTTCTCGGCATGTTTGGAGAGCGTAGGTGCTTAAGACGCGATTGATTCGGTTACGCCTTGCGGTAGGTGATAATTCGGTACGTGGTAATGCGCTGCTTTTCCGGTGCTCCGCTTATTACGTTGTAACGTTTCCTCCCGAAATGCTTGCGCAGTTTCGGTCGTTCATTGCAGCTTCTTCATTTATCGTCTGCACGGAAAGATTGATCCTGTTTTTTACGGAAGAGCGTATGCTGAAGGCATTCGTGGGAGAGACTCAACATTGCGCAGTATGATCATGTACTACGTGTTCAATTGTGAGTGTTGGTCCCACATATGTCCGGTGTGGGGCATCCTGTTGAAAATATTCCTTGGACATCCATATGTATAATGCATTGGGATTTCTTCATATCCCAGCAGTTCAGTCATGTGGATGTACGAAGAATGTCTCAAATACGACATCCTACAATTAATGTCCATGTTATCTACTCGACTTCATAACTAGTACTTAGATGTTCCGATCTAATCGGTATATCGAGAGGATATTCATGGTACAATGGGTATTAGTGAATTTATTTGTGCATATTATCGATTGCTCATTTATTTGCAGGTGATTGTCTCTAACTAAAAAAAAAGTTACAGGCATGCAAGGCACACGCAGCAGTCACAATGTAAAGTAGAGGAACGGCTACGCAGGAACTCCATTTTCGGCACCACGCACTGCGTGGTGCACTCGGTTAAGTCGCCACGTGCCGTTGTTGCGAGAACCAACTGAATTGTCCGCCGGGCATCGACGACGAGTTGCGGATTGTGCTTCTTTCCTGCTCTCCGCACAGCGGTCTGCAGAGGATGATGTTGCCTGGTAGCAGCCGCGCACGTAGCTCTGCAATTCGCTTCTTCAGCAGCGGTTCGTATCTTGCGAGAAGGCATCGTAACGTGTAGCGAAGAGTAAACAAAGGTATCCAGACTACGTTGCGCACTTATCATATCCTTGACCCGTGGATCGGTACCTTGCTGTTGATGATGATGATCGTTTCTTACCTAGCCGGCTTGAGTTTACGAGGTCCAGCTACATGCAGCATGCGAGTGCTATATGCAACTGCTACTAGTTGGGACATCTGATAAAATATGGCGGAAGTCCAATACAAAGTGTGTATGTATCAACGCTACGCTACGCGCATGTAAAATGGCACGATACGATGGTAATGATGATGGTCATTGAATGGCATTCTCTTTGGAACGGGAGGGTGAGAAACAGTCATCTAGCGTGCTTGAATTGGTCACGTATATTGGTTGGTAACAACTTTATTTATAGTCCTGCAGAACTTTCGCTCATGGGGTCATAGGTCTCCAACGTGGAGAGCTCGAGATGTCTCGCCGCCACCTCGTGGGCCTGCTGGATGGCACAGAGCTGGTCGCCGAGGCTGAGGCGGCGCAAAGTAGGGTTCCGAAGTTAGCACCGGGCGAATTTTTGTCGCAGTCCCAAGGCATGGGAATTAAAGTGGCTATATCAATGTGGAACACCTTGCATATATTTGTCGGGTATTTACCGTGGTAGAGACTGTCTGAGACGCCGCCTAATCCCTATCCAGCTTGTGGTTGGGTAAAGGGAAGGTTCGGCGGGCCAGGCAGAGTGCCTTAGTAATTTCGTTATAGCTCGTCAAGCAGTGTTTGGTGCTGTCCCATGCACGATGGTCGCCAGCTTGGTTCGCGAGCTCACGCCCCTTGGCGTGTCCCGTCTCATTTCGGTTGCGATGTGTCTCCAATACTTCTCCCATGCGCGCCGGGAGCCACTCGATCCTGGTTTGAAAATCTACCTCCCGCTAGACTTGATTGCTCAAGACTCGGGCCGCTCCCCGTGAGATCTATCCTTGGGCGACGTTTCTGACCACTTGTCGCAAGTCGCGCAGAACTTACGTACACGTCGAATGGGTGAGTATGAGTGCCCTCACCACTTCCTCCGCTTTTTTTTGCGCGCTCACACGCTACACTTGCCGATATGCGCGTTTTGCCTGTCAAATCGACGACCGCAACCGCGAATCGCGAGCGTTCTGCGTATTCTGCGGCGTCAATGAATCGTGTGGCCGTTTCTTCTCCGTAGACGTGTAGGGGACCTCTGGCCCTGGCCACTCTTCTTCCCCGGTTGTGTTCAGGTAGACGTCCCATGGAAACGAGTCGACTCGTAGCGTTTGTCTGATCGCGTCCGGAATGGCGACGTTCTGGCCTTGATGTGCGCGGTAACGGACTTTCTATGATCTGGCGTCCCACTCTCGTGCCCGCTAATCTTTCTGAAGTGCGCTGCGCCTCGATGATCAAGTGTGGCTATGGCGTACATGGTTTTCAATACATGAATATATATATATATATATATATATATATATATATATCTGTCTCCATAATCTTCTTTGTCTTCCTGTACTTTAACTGCCGTCGCTACCTGTGCATCTGGTTCATGGCTTTCTACCTGGTCTAATTGGAGGCAACTGCAATGCAAAACGTGCACGTAACGCTGCTACGCAGCGCGCGTGTCTCCTCGCGCACTAGGACGCTTTGACAGGGTATCTTTCAGCAGAAGGCAAGCAACCGCTACCGTGGCTCAGTGGTAGAGCAACTGGTTCTCCCCAGCGGGCCCGGTTTTTCGGCCGGCGGGAACGGGGTAGTTTTTTTTTGCATTTTACAGCGTTAGCTGCTGCGGACACCGGACACATGCGGTGGTGGACACCATCGCCACCCGAAACGGCTACTGGAATTAGCCCATAACAGCTTACGCTGTAAAAAATCAAGCATGACTCTACAAAATCAAGGATCTTCACTCATCTCCCAATGCTGTTTCTTCTGGAAGCAGGTATTCGAAAATGAAACATATAGAAAAGCAAATTTATGCATGTCTTCAAAGCAAGAAATATGCACTTAACCCAATCCCTCGGTATCTCAGTGGTCATATACGATCTAACTATTCTTGTGCAACTCTAAGTCTACAGGTCAGAAACAATGCTAACAGAATCCTTGGAGTGTGCTACTTTTCCAGGCAACCTGTAAACGTAAAGCAAATTTCATAAAAGTTGGGTCTCAAGACCAAACTTGATTACGTTTCCCCGGCTTTGAATTCGTGTCAGGCGATCTTACTCTGTCCGCTTGAACTGATTATGATTAGCTCTTCATATGAAACTTCATCTCCAACGCACCGCAAGTTTAATTATAATAAAGTCTCACCCTATGTATTATATTTCGCATATGACCGCAACTTATCTCAATTAAGTCTGTTCCGTTTATTCTATTATAGCCTTTACTTACCTACGCAATTAACCCTTCCTACACTGTGCATATCACATGAACTAAATCAAACTTATATAGTTGACGCTGCCCATTGCCCGGCAATTTCTTATCTAACTATTAGCTACCACGCACATCAAATGAATAAAATCACCTCTCAGCATCCGCGGCAGCTATTTTAGATTGTTACAAATTTATGAATGCCCTAGCTAGCATTGTATGTAAAGAAAATTATCGTTGTTGTATATTTTGTTCTGTATTTCAGGACTTTTCTGTAATAACATATATGTGCGTTTTTCTTTTTAGCTATAACTGTATAAGCAAGAACTACCAAGTGCTTTTATGTATCATTTGGTATTATGCACTCATTTCTCTACTGAAATTTGACCGACCAGTAGTTGGAAATAAAACCCACATCGCCACAACTTCGTCACCAATTTACGCGGGTCGACAGCCGCACTGGAGTTCTTCCTGTCGCAATCGTATAGGTTTAGTTCGTTCCGCTCCACCATGTGCCGCTTGTCTACTGACATTATCGAATTACGGAGGCGCAACGAGAGGACTCTGAAGACATTCTCTCGTGGGAGTACCAGCGCCGTCCTGCACGAGGCTGTCCTGCACTCCGTTCGGTTGACTTCGGGGCCCGCCAAGTTCCGAGGCTCCCACAAATCCCAGGTGGCACTCGGCGCCTCACGGCCGCCGACAGGATGAGATTAACAAGGTCCGCTCTAACGGCCCGCTCTAACGACAACTGAGGCAATGAAACTAACACGCATGAAAGCAACGAAGTGTCGCGCTTCTAACAGAGGTGTGTACTGCAAATAATTAGAGGGAAGCTGACTCAGACGAAATTACCAGCGAAGCGAAATTTATTCCCGCAGCCTACACTACTTCTCAAGGGTGGGTGGGGCTTGCGTCTGCTGGAATTGCGTCATCAAAACAACTGAAGGACCGCTTTCAGGTATCCATGCCTCGAGGTGGCCGTGTTTTTTAGTGTCAGCTCAACGGGATTGGGGTAGACTTTAAAGTTTGCAATGCTGCAGTGAAACCTAAACGGGTATTACTGAAGGTGAAGAACGAATGTCGGTGAGGCTGACCCGTTTGTTCAAAGTTCTGGTGGTATACAGAAAGCTGTAGAAGCAGGAAAAAAATAAACATATGCGGACCTCACGCTCTGTGGGAATCGATCTAACCAAGCTTTCTTTGCTGTTTCCGTTGATTGACGTTAATTTGCAGGGAATGACAGCGAATGTGTAATTACTTCCACCTTTCGTCCAATACGAAATTGTTCAGTTAGCTTCGAACGTTACCTTGCGCGGATCATTGCTGTTTGTCTGCTTAGTAAACAGAACGCACAGAAAGACGTGCTTGCTTCAGGCTTTGATGCGCGCCATTGTTCAAAATCTCTCAGAAGGCTGAGCATTAACATTGCCTAGTATGGCACAGTGCATGTTGGCAGCAGTATTAAACTTTTATTTAGGTATGATGGTGTACGTTGCTGAAGCACAATGGTATTACGAGGGCGCATTAGTGGAGCATGCCGTAGTGGATTAAGTTCGACACCCTGGTGTTCTTTAACGTTACCCTAAATCTAAGTGCACTAGCATTTTTATGTTATTTCGCCCCCATCGACATGCAGCTCCAGAGGTTGGGATCAAAGCCGTGGCCTTCAGCAATGCAATAGGTCGAATGCTACCGTGGCGGTCACATAACTACTGATTTGGTGTGCGACCGCTTGCCTTGATCTTACGGTGAGCTTTATTGCAGCTTTGCTTCTGCGTGGCTTGCGTAAGCTCTCCGCTTGGCAAATTTGCATAGTGTTTCTTTTTCATAAAAAGCAAGAACGTGCCGTACCGTACATTGAACTTAAATTTATCCAGCTTGCCAGAAACCACTGCCGTGTATAGTAGCAGGATTTCCTCGCCTTCTCGATCACATCGCCTTCTCCCTCTCTAACCCTCACATCCGGTAGCGGAACTAAGCCCCAAGAGCGGCAAGGCTCTTATTCACTCGATTCGCGACTGCCCCTTCGGTTCTACCCATTCTCGGACTCTTCTCCGCCATCCTCTCTACCATTCTATCTAGATGCCTTCTGGACGGGCAACTTAGTAGAATGATAAGCGCTGCAATTTCTGCTATGCTTTTGCGGGAAGCGATGGGCAAGAGAAGTAAGATGCTAATGTGGCGACGCCCAGGGTCCTCCAGAGGGCATTGTACAGATTCGACATGGTGCAACGTTTCTAACGAGTTTCTAGAGTCGCCTCTCCACTCTGCTATGCTCCTTTCATGTATATACACGCATTGAACTAACTCTTCGACGCCGTGTGCCAGACAGCGGAGGCGGCAGCTGGAAAAGTCGAAGGAAGAAGCAATGAAAGATTCGCTTTGATAACCCATTTGCAAGCATGGTTCCGTACCATCTGCCGTACGATTTTATTGCTTGTTCTCTGTTCCGCTTAGTCGAAGGATTAGCGATATTATATCATGCCGACAATACAGTTCAGTGCGCGAGACTGCAGGGATTGTTGATCTTGCGTCTGTGTGTTTCAGCAGTCCCTGTTGCGTAGCGAAGTTCTATCACTCAACTCAATAATGTCCCGTTTTACTGCAAGGTGAAACGGAACAGCTAGAAAACTTGATTAATGTTTCCTACCGTCGCGCTGTGTTCTAGAGCTCTGTATACTTTTGCCCATGCTGCGCCCTAATTTTTATTCCTCTTTGCAGTTACTTCTTAGTACAACGGTCCTTTTTCGAGGAACTTGCCACTACACAGGTTCGAATGCTTAGCTGGTGCAATTTAGGCCGGGGCCGGTCTTGAAGAAGAAGTGAGCAAAAGAGCAGACTGTAATAAATACGATTACTTGCTGGAGTTATCTTGACACTAGTGCATGGTATGTGTTCTCGCAATGCTAATAGTGTGATTTGTGTTGTGAGCCGATTCTGCAGGCAGTTGTTTGCTTAAACCCTCATGATGTTTTTACTTTACAGGATATAGATCGGGTGTTGTACGTGGATCTAGCCTCTCTGTCTGTTCCCCCCCACCCCCAATTTGATCGTCGGTGCATCGATAAATAGAAATTGAAAGAGACTTGCGCATATCGATGGGTGGCATGGCTGTCAGCGCATGCCACGAAGATTTCTACTTTAATGGTAACCACAATGCCTGAGGCTAACAACGGCAAGTGTAAACATTCTGCCAAATGAACCAACTTCATGCTTGTGCAGGCGTAATAGTCCGCCATGCCCGGGAGTGCTTTTTTTCCCCTAAATAACGTAAAGTTTACTGTGAAGCAAACTTCCTAGCTTCTGTGTTTTTCCAGACTGTGTCACTTCATATGTACCTTCATATGTACCTCCCTCCCGCTGAAGTTCCTTTGTGGGAAAGGAGATCGTGCATGTGCTTTTCGAGTGAAAAAGGCATTACTCTCGCATACAACGTGTACAACTCGATAATAAAAGGAAAGTGGTCACACAACTACGGTGGCCCATAAGTATTTTTTTTTTATCTTACGAAAGTATAACAATTTTTAACGGTAATATGATTTCTCCAACGGTGCAGACTTACTCTTACTCTCAAACGGTCGCATCACGTCCCTAGTGCCGCCGTGTTGAATTCCGGCGCTGTCAAGTGCTGCATCGTCTTTGGTGTGTTAGCATCGTGAAACCATCGTTCGTTGCGCACGTAGGCCCACCTTCCGCGTTTGGCGGCTCGAGGGTACAGTGCCGCAGCAGTGAACATTGAGCTGTTCATGATGAGTTGACGTTTGCTGTTTTCTACTTTCGCCTTGGCTGCGTTTACCACATTTTCAAGAGGTCCGAGAGTGACAAGTGTCAGAGTGACCTCCACTCTTGCCTCATCGCTAGCGCTTCACTGAGCCATGATGCAACTGTGCAGTTCTATCACGCTATCACAATTGTGCGAATAACAGATTGAATAAAACGCGTTATTCTTGCATGCACGGAGCAAGGGAGAAAAAAAAAACCTGGACAGGCACCAGAATAAACAGCATGTACAGCAAACATGATCGCAAAACACCGACTGCCCATAGTTGCTGGGCCAATTCTAATTGCTACTAAGAGCACGAAAACGTGAATAAAATAAACTATAGTGTCCGCATTATAAGCCATCAACAACAAACAAAAACTGTTTTGGGTTCTACAGTGGCTAAATGTAATCCAAATACGCAGGTTTTTAAATATGTTTCGTCTTCGGCTGCTTTAACAAGCAGCGCTATTTCTCTTGCGGCGTTCATCTGAGGAACCACTTAAGGAAGTTAGCACGGTGCCATGTGTCATCGGCGCTATTCTTTTCTTCAAAGATTCCTTCAGTATAACTAAAGGGGATTTACTGCAAAGGACATTTACTTTTACCTGTGTGTCAGGGGTATAAGTCAATACGTGTATGACTAGTACACATTTATATATAATCATGAATACTTAGCAGCGTATGAATAAAAAGAACACCTTGGTTACCTACCTGCGGCCTCAGTTGGCATAAAGTAATGTTAGATCGAAAGTAAAACTCTAAATACCCGTATAATTTAACCAAACAAATCACCGAACCCCTTAAGTGATACGCTTATAAATCTTAACGCACCTTACTAATGTCTTTAAGAGATTTACGCAAAGGTTGCTCACATATTTCAGGAAGATCTACTCAAGAGACTGCCGTACGTCAAAGAGTCATTCAGTGTAACAAAAGGGGATTTACTGCAAAAGACATACTTTTTCTTATGTGTCAGGGGTATTGGTCTATACGTGTATGACCAGTAAACATTTCAATATAATCATGAATACATAGTAGCGTATGAATAAAAAACACCGTGGTTATCTACCTGTGGCCTCAGTTAGCATAAAGCAATATTAGATCGAAAGTAAAACTCTAAATACCCGTATAATTTAACCAAACAAATCACCGAAACCCTTAAGTGGTACGCATATAAATCTTAACGCACCTTACTAAAGTCTTTAAGAGGTTTACGCAAAGGCTGCTCACATATTTCAGAAAGAGCTACTCAGGAGACAGCCGGACTCACTTGCTGTTCCAAGCACCAAGCAAATTTGGCGAAAAATGTTGGGCAGTGTATTCCGAAGGTCACCAAAGCAACAGCACGGTTTACGCACCGTTGAATCTCCCAAGACCACGTTCTGAGAAAACCTGCGAGGATCTGTTCGGTACCACAAAGCATGCAAGGCAACTACTACTGTGCGGCACAAACAGTTCCCTAAGCATCTCGTAATACTGGCGTAATGTGGAGCACCACTGCAAGCGTTGCAGGCATCGCACTTACCTGAGTGGTACAAGGGATAAACCAGAAGAAACGTCAGTGTTTGGAGCTTGAACTGTACTGTTTGCTTAGCTCACACCACGGTATAGACCATGGCACGGTTCATATGTATGCATCTGCTTTCTGGGAACAATAGTGCTGTTGCACGAAATTGCTCAAGTTAGAGGCAGAACGTTGCCCTGCCTCCGCTGCGGTGCCGATTGAGTGGAGTGTTGACGGTGCGTGCAGTGCTCTTCGCTGTTGTTGAGCCAAATTTTCACTCAGTCGAAGGTAGCCACAGCTACATCGTCTTCAAATAAGATTGGCACCCGAAATGAATAAATACAAGTGCACAGATTTAGGTAAAGGACAAGAATAAAGAATGTAAAGGAATGCAAGATTTCACATAACTGAATGAACTGCAATCGTAGAAAGTGTACGTATGCACTCACTTCTCTTCATAGATTTAAGCGAATAAGTGCCACCAGTTCATGAGAACAAGTTTACGGGTGTAACTAGTACAATGCGAACAATGTTCATATCTAACGAACCATAATACCCGCAAGAAATAAAAAGCTGAAATTGTCAGAAATCAACGATTCAATGAACGTTTCTGCAGTATTCGGCTGTTTATTGTGTAACATTTCATTTAATTTCATTTATTTACTCTCAATGCCATACAGGCAATACAGAAAGGAGTGGCAATAGAAAAAGAAAAAAAAATAGCTAATGAGGCAGCACATGGTCACAGATAGCCGACTTGAACACATCATGGTCTGTGATAGTGACGATGGATGCGGGAAGGCGATTCCAGTCTTGACTTGTTTTCGGGATTAAGGCTTCGAGGTAGACATTGCTTTTACACTGAGGCACCCCAACCGTCATTCGATGATCAATACGGAATGATAAATGGCTCGGTGGCAAAAAAAGAGTCAATTTTAGCTCATTATTAGTGTAGTATATTTCGTGAAACAGGCATAAGCGGGAAATTCGACGTCTAGTAGAAAGGAGAGGTAGTTCAAGCATTTGTTTCATGCGAGAAACGCTGGCTAAGCGATAGTAGTTAGAGAGGATAAACCTAACTGAGCGGTTCTGAACCGATTCTATGGACTGTGTTAACGAGCTAGTGTACGGGTCCCATATCGATGAAGCGTACTCGAGTTTAGAATGCACGAGTGTTTTATATTGTAGTAGTTTCAGCGGAACGGGAGCGAGGCGGAAATTCCGCCTAAGAAAACCAATGGAACTGTTAGCTTTGTTAATAACATGGTGGATATGCTTCTGGCATGACAGATTATTAGTGATATGGACGCCTAGATACTTGCAGCTGTCGACGAACTGAAGAGGGCAACCGTTAAGATCATAGACCTGAGAAATGCACTGGTTATTCTTTCGAGACACCCTCATTGCTTTACATTTGTTAATGTTTAGTTTCATAAGCCATGCATCACACCAAGAAGAAATTTTATTTAAGGCAGATTGAAGAACGGAGAAGTCAGACTCATTAGAAATTACGCGGTACAGAACGCAGTCGTCTGCAAAGAGCCTTATGTTAGACGTAACAAAATCACGCAGGTCATTAATATAAATTAGAAAAAGAAGAGGTCGTAAGACTGACCCCTGAGGAGCATCGGATGTTACATTGCATGATTTAGAGTCGTCATCATTAACAGAAACGTACTGTGTTCTATTCTGCACGAAACATTCAATCCACTTAAGCAAGTTGCAATCAAGATGGAGTGTGCTAAGTTTTAGTAATAGTAGTCGATGTGAGGCGGTATCGAAAGCTTTCGCAAAGTCAAGGAAGATGCAGTCAATAACTGAAGCTCGATCTAATGCGGAAGACAAATCGTTAGTAAAGGTCAATAATTGAGTCTCACAAGAATAATATTTGCGAAAACCATGCTGATGTGACGCAAAAAAATTATTAGGCTCGAGAAAGCTAATCAGGTTGCAGTAGATTATGTGCTCTAATAATTTACATGGAACAGAAGTTAAGGAGATCGGTTGGTAGTTTAAGGGGTTATGTGTATCACTGACAACATAAAAAAGGTCCAGTAAAGGAAGCTCACGATAAAGTACGCAGGATGAATAATATTTACCAATCGATGAATTCTGATGACACGTTATATAATTTCACGCTAGATGAAGCAAGCTGCCGCCACGTCTACACTGGGTGATATAGGCAGAAGTGTTTGATACAGGTTAATTTCACGCTTCAGTACCTGTCCCCTCTCCATTTTTACCACGGCCGCCTGGGGTCATTCAGGGATGTCAAGAAGCTTCCCATGCCGAGCTGCGAAAATAGAGGCACCCCAGTAGATCTTCGATGGCGTCGTAAAAGATGTGCTGCCCAACGGATATTCGACATTTGGCGAAAAAGGCTTGGTGGTCGTTCTACCTGTTTCCGTGCAGCATGGCAGATGGTTGTAGAAGAATACCCCTGTCCACATACCAAGACCAAAAAAATGTGTAGATGTCCAATGCAAACGTACGAATCTATGCGAAGTGAATCTTTGAAGAAGCAATTATTTCCGCTGCTAAAAGCGATTAGGTGCTACGAAAGCGCTCCCCTTCGGCACAGTACGTTGAAGCGTAAGAATTACGTCCCTGCCCCGAAAGACCGCAAGACACGCAGACCACCACCACATGAACCACTTGACTGATTGAACCTTGGATTTACAGTGACTCCGCGAACGGCCTAGATTACTATTGACTGTCTCCTGGAACAACGTCTTCACTAGGCGGTAACATAACTGGTTATACGAGCCCAACTACTAGAAATAAGGCATACAGAGCTTCGCGGGCATGTGATGCGGTGTGGATAAAACACGGTGGCTGCACGTGTTCAACAGACCATTGCTCTACACTAGACATCAGGCACGATGCAGCACCAACCTCCTGAACAATTTACATCACATGAGGCAAAGTATGATGTATTTTTATTCGCTACTGTAAATTGATTTTCTATAATAATGCTGTCCAGCGTGTGAGCTGTTCGATAAGAGAGCAGCCGCGGCCACGTTCAGCCAGTTTGGAAGGTTTAGCAACGAAAGTTTTGTTTTGTAAATGACGTCACCAATTGATATCCGTCAAGATTAGAACATCGCTGTCTCCTTGCGGTGGCAAATTTTAGCTCTTTTAGGATGAGTAGCCCCACGAAATACTCCGACGATACCGAAATGCTCTATTGAAGACAACTTAGTATCGCTGATTCGTCGGAAGAAGTTTGCTGCCTTCGTCATCATCAAGGACAACGTCCTTGCGAGGAACCGGACGTAAGGCTACGGGAAATAGGCAGCTAATGGTCACTCACGTCAAAACAGCAATTAGGAATAACATCTGCAAATAAGACACAAATTCTTTAATGCTACCCACTGCAGGAAGAAATAAAAGTATTGTTGCAGTTATACTGGGAAGGATTAAGTCTAAGCGAAAACGAGGATCACATCAGCAGCGGAGAGTTCACAGATGCCATATAGGAAGTTGGAGTTCATAGAAATAAATGCATTAATGACAAGAACTTCTGAAAGTTTACAAGTTAAAAAGCACTTGGATCATGTTTAAGAAGATCGCACGAGAAGAAGAAATTCCTAATTGGTAGTCACCATCAAGACCCTACACGACAGTACAGTTATGTAAAGTCTGCCATTCACAACCATGCTGTCTGTACTTATTCGTCTTTCGTTCATCTTTCAATATATCCGAAGTAATTGATCCGTAATAGCTAACCCAATAGCAGCACTTGTCAGGTTACCGGGGACTAGGATTGCGAGATTTACAGAAGAATGAAAATGGTTTGCATTGCATACGGCCGCAATCACTCATTAGGACAAGCAGCTTACCACTAACCCGGATATAAAAAAGTGTACCTTCCTACGGGCACTAAGATATCGAACTGGAACTTGGAGGTTCAGGTAGAAGATTGATAAGTTCAGGAAAGTGCAACAACTGTTGGAACTACATATGCTGAGGGTAAAGTTAACAGTAGTGAAGGCATGGGTGTGGGGCTTAAAGGGGATAAGTGGGTGGCCGATGTTGTAGTTCAAATTAACATAAAGTGTTGGTGTCGGCCAGACCATGCTGTGCAAATGACAAATGCCATATTTTCTATTAGAGTTACCGAATAGATGCCAAGGAAAGAGAAGCACAGTAGAATGTAGCCGAGAACTAGGTAGTGTGATAAAATAAGGAAATTCGTTAATGAGAAAATATGCAGATATTGTATCTGCGTACGAATGGCACATATGAGGCCTATTCGGAGATTCCAGGAAGATGCCTTCATCATGCAGTCGACACAAAATAAGCTAGTGATGGCTATATTTGTCTCAGTGATGATCTCTGAATAAATTTTACAGATTCTTCGCTTTCGTAACCTAGTGGGCAGAACGCGTATCCTACAGGAGACGTCACTACATGCGCCGTGTGGAGTTGGGTCTCTTACCAGCTAATAATTGCTTTTCTTATGGCACGTGGTGAGAAGAAAAGCCTGAGTTTGCAATATTCATGATGTGCGATTTTCAGCATGAGAAGCAAGGCGTCAGTTTCCACTCTTTAGTAAATGCATCGAGTAGCATTGGGTGGCAGTGCCGGAGGACCCTACTTGAAATACTACCATCACACCCTCATTGTTTCTATATTGTGCGATCTAAGCAACCTGGCCAATTCTTGAATGGTGCCAACAAACACGTGGGAGCGATTCCATATATGAAAACGTTCCAATACAAGGCAAATCGATAACTTTGCTCTAGCGCCAGGAAATTTTATGAACGTCTATTAAATATTATGAACAACATAATTCTATGGTATGCACCTCAATAGAAACTACGGGCTACTACTGATGTCCGGCTTTCTACGCCTCCTACTGAAGAAGCTCAGCGTACATTATTTAGCCACGTATAACGTTGTTTACAGACGCTGCAGGTAGCGGACAGCTGCAGATGGTATGCGTCTGTGCAATCGAGAATTTTCAGTTTTTTGACTGGCAATGCCAATCACACAAAAGGATGTGGCACTTCATATATGTTTGGCACCTATGCCCGCCACGTCTTCTTCAAATAAATTAATCTACTTATTCATTCTGGTGGCACTTACCGAGTGTAAACAGATCGGGCTGTGTTTGAGAATGCACCATTGCACACGTTGTAACCTGCACCATATTACAATAATATTCTTATGAGGGCTCACTGAAATGTATTCCCTGTACTGATGTAACAAAACGCTTGCCCTGTTAAGACGTAATTTGCTGCACACCACGTCGACACGCCCTCCTCTTCAAATTTTATTTGCACCTGTATAATACATCGTACGACGTCGTGTAAATTTTGAATATTCATGAATCTTGCACCATGTCGAAACCATTTTGTTACCTAGTGTCCATGTCCAGAATTCCTAAACTTCCTTTCATTCATCCTGAGTTAAAAGCCTTCTCCTAAGAGAAATGATTACTTTATGGATGAATGCGGCTGAATACGCCAATTCAACGCATTTCCAAATCCCGCACGCAATACTGGACTGCGTTGGGCTTCCGGGAAAACACAGAGTACTATCCTACATATAGTAGAAAAAAATCATTTCTCGTGTGTATATTTGCGCTTGTGTGGCATTCGGGCTGCTTAAGTTAACCATCAATATGAAACAGAAGCGAATGTGTGGGCGCAAGGCTAGAAAATTCAGGGGTTTCCCAATTGCCCTTCAGAGCTTCTGCGCTAGCCGGAAAACGCACTCTTCAGAAGAATGAAGGGAGCACTTTTTTTGTGTGGTTAAGCGTGTTTGACTTTTAGCACAGCTATAGGTTCTCATACACAGCAGTATTACAGAAACAAGCTCTCGTGTTATGGAACCGGTCACATAACACCTTTCTATTTGCTATATTTGGTGTAATTATACAAAATGAAATTATTCGTACACGATGAATATAAATGAAGTCGTACAGCTCAAATTTTATTTACACTATAGCTTCACTAGCCCTAGAAAACGCCTGAAATTTATTCTTTTTTGCACAGTCGCTGCATGTATATAATGCCAGAAGCGTTGACTGCTGCAACAGCTGGTGGATGATATAGTGTTTTGGAGCGAGAAGCTGCAGCGACAAGTCGAAAAAGGCACGTTTTGGCCCTCTACAGATAAGTTGACGACTTTGTGTTTTCTTTTTCTTAATTGTACCAAACGCGGAGCACGTGCTAGTGGGCGAGTTGGTCATGAAAGTTTACGACGAAGATGCCAAAGAAAATGACGCCTACGTGGTTGTCCTGTGACGTCTTCTTTTGTGTCCGTCGTTTTATAGGGCGCCTTCAACGTAAACATGTACCAAATGGCCAAACGCCCCCGCTGGAAGCTAAGTGCGTTTTACAATTTTAAAAAGGTATTATTTACATTTAACTTTTACCTTTTACCATTGACCGTTGAACTTTTTGCACATAGCGTCTTGCAGTTTTCAGAGCTTGCTTTATTTTGTAAATTTAACAAACATAACTGTTGGGAATGTCTACCACGCGCTAAGAATTTTACTACATGACACTTTGCCCACCTCTCATCAAACGAACATCAAACGAATTTCATCAAACTAACAATTGTTTCCTTGTGCGTGAGTTCAGCATTAAGAAAGTCTTGTTTGCGCAAGGTCCTGCACTGCTTTAACATGCAGGTGTCACGTCTAGAAAGCGCGGGCTTTCCTTCCAATGCATCAGTGGCCCAAGAGAAACTGAAACCGGTGAAAGTTCTGGTGATGCCATCAGTGCATACAGTTTGGCACAGCCTGGAAAAAGTCAGACGTAGGCATAGGGTGGACCTTGTCAGACGTAGCAATGGGGTGGACGTAGCCCCTTGCTAAGACTCTGTTTTGCGCTGCTGAGGACCTGATTGGAGGCAAATTGGAAGCGAAAAATGCACGATTGAAAACACATGTAAAGCCCTTTGTTACTGGGCCATGGAGGTAAGATTCGGCGAAACTGCTGTAATACGCATATTGGCCGAGTTAGCGACCGTATCAGGGGGCATTCATCATCCTTTAACGCTGTAGATTAGTGGTACGCAGCTACCTGCGCACATCAATGATTGCGTGTTCACGCCGGTCTTCAACAATGCAGCGATTGTGAGCAAGCCTAGTGATATACTAGTCGTGGTGAAAACTTTATGTTTGCCTAGGAACTTAATAGCGTGGGCGTCTCCATGCCTGGGCGTCTGCCACGACCCATGGAGCTCTGGCTGCGTCATCAGCCTGCTGGACTGCCCATAGTTGATCAAACGGGGCTGAGCTGAGCAGCCCAGCACATCAACGCGTGCGGATGCTATAGCTAGAGTCTACCTCCTCGCTGCTACCTCGTCATGACAAATTGGTGATGAAAATTGTTGAGACTAACTAGATATACGTACAATCAGCCACGTGTGTCAGCGTCCCGTGAGTTGAGCTCACGGATAAAGAAGTGAGTAAACTCCGCAGGTGTTAAGTGTTATCTTTTGCGGAAGTTTTGCATGTCATGATGTATGGGGTTGCATCTGCATTTCGTCCGCGATTAATTAAATCAATTAACAGATAACTAATTAACAATTAATTAATTAATAACTGTGTTAATTAATTAATTAACAATTAATTACCTTGCAGTTGCAAGTGAGCGTGTGTTGTCCACATTGTTCCTTCGCACTCTTTACCCGCTTGACGACACTACATATGCTATGCAAGTTTGTTATGTTAAGCGCTGCCTCATTTTCTGTTTGACTATTGACAGCTGCAGTCATGTACCGACTTTATGCTGCTGACAGTGTGTTAAAGAAGTACTGCTGCAAAACAAAATAACATAGGTTTCATTGACACAGAAATCTTTTCAGCAGTAACAAGATTCACTCTAGACGTGTGGTGTCTATTGGGTTTACGAACTACTTGGCGCATGCTGGCGCGTTGGTTAGACAACAGCTGCATGGCCTCGACAGACCTGCTTGTCCATCCTCGTAGCCATCGGTTTTCATAATTTGAACATTAAAGAAAACAAATGGGTATAAACCATTATTTTTACCTTAAAGCGAGAACAAGTAGCAATATATACCAAGCGTTTAACGTTCTTCGTCCTCTCACTTTGAAAAAATCATGCACTTTATATTTTACCTATGGCATCGCCCTTACCGACGACCAGAATTGTGCATATCGTGGATTTCTAATGTAATCAGATCTATAAGACAAAAAGTGAATGGAAGAAACTTCCACGATATGTTAACATTATTTTTGGTCGTTTAGTCCAACAAGATATTACGTGATCTAAACAACTTTGAGAAAGTGATTTCTTGATTGCATCATCGAGGCTTCTATGCTTGTTCTGGGTGCGCCCGAAGTGAAGTTGGTGGTATGTTATACGCGGCGATGCTTAAACTTGTCTTGGACAGTGTGTGTTGGGCACACGTGCCATCTTCACTTCACTTCACTTTATTACCATAAAGACCCCATTAGAGGGGTATTACAGAACGGGTGGTTATAATATAAACATTAGAAACAAGCGTTCATATTGAGATATGGGTGACAACAGCTTCAGTAAAGGCAGATGGGCTTAATTTTATGTTTCTAATACGGCAGTTCACGACAAGAACCGATTGTAAAAGTTACAATAAAACTAAGACTTGGGCACGTGGTAATGCTCCATCTTGAAATAAAATATCGCGCAAAAACGAGGGCAGACAGAACAAGTGATGCGCAAGCGCTTCTGCTGCGTGTGTCAGTTGTTCTGCCCGTTCTTGTTTTTTGCGCACTGTTTTATTTCAAGATAAGTGTTTCCTTAGAAAAATATTTTTCATGGTCTACTTAATCAGACAAACTTGTAAAAGCATGTAGCACAAGAAGAAGGACTGAAGCATGTCGGAGCGTACGAAAAATACATGCACTACAATGTTGACATGCACTCTGATGTACTAAATAAAAAGGATTGGATTTGCCAGAGGATAAAAAAAAAGCCAGTCAATACTGGCTGACATCAAAAAAAAAAAGGTCACTCAGGACGCGTTAGTGAACCGTGTGATTTCTGGTTCCACGTGTTTTTCATGTGTTGTTATTCGGAAGGGAAGAGAGGCTCCCAGAAAAGATGTCTTCATCCGATTCGCACCGCTGTTGAGCAGCCTAAACTTCCACCACTCCACCTAACCCGGTTTCAGTACTGTCTTGCTCTTACGTAAAGTCCATTTCCTAAGTCTCTCTTTTAATTTACTTTTTTTTACACTGCACTACATTCGAAAAGGGCCCACATTTTTTACAAGGCACATCTCTGGGATCCAAGCCTAGATTTTGTTGAGTAAGCCACACTTTTGGTTTTATGTTTAACCACGCACAGTGAAATTTGACTTTTCTTTCGACCTTTGTTTAGTAATTACGAATAATCACTACCCTGTAGAAAAGTTTACCTCCACTTTATGCCTCTTTTTTGTTCCAAACTTCCCTTCGACACATTAATTTTTTGTTGCCATACGTGCACTAGAAGGAGTCTAATCATCGCATTTGTGAAACAAAAGTGGTTACATACAAAAATCACACGAATCCTGAATTGATCCCTCCTCGCGAAGGAACATCTCCCCTTCAAAAATATTCGCTTCAGCAGTGACGAACCAAATTGCGCAATGACTTACGCTTTTCTTTTGGCTATTGTTCTTATTGCGCTATCTTTCGTATTCTAGCAGGCTACAACTTATGTATTTCAGGTTTCGCAAGAGCACGCCCTCACGTAATTAAAAATTTGACACCGGGATCATAATCTATTTAACGTTGTGTGGAAGAATATTGAGAGATGCCTGCAAAACGTCGTTCTCATGGAATACGTCGTTTAACAATGGTAAAGAATGGATGGATGACCTAATGAATGTGAAATACGCCTATGATTAGATATTAGAACTATGCAGGAAGTCGCCCTATGGTAAAGTTCTACCAGGAGCGATCGCTTTGGTCAGCGAGACGTCAGCGCGGCTTTGTCGCGGGAGGAGACACCTTTGCTATTATCAAGACTTGGATGTGTTTGCGTATGCTTTCGAAGTTAACTCTCATCTCAAATGAGCGCAGTAATTGTGGAGCACTCTGTAGGCGTGAGCAAACGTGGGAATAAAATATTATTTGATTTTGCATTGATTCAAGATCAAGAAGTTCGCCATTCTGGAGAAATCAGGCTAGTATATTTGATTCTACCGTTCTACTGCCTAAAGTTCAAGGCACTGGTGGGCGCTCGCAGAAACTAAAACTGGTAAAAAAACATATCGAAGATAAGTACTTTTTCTTGTGCTATGTTTGGAAACATAGTAACAGAAAAAGACGGCTAAACGAATGATGCGCAAACCTACGACTGGTTTAGTAGTGCAAGGTCATCCATATATAATGGGATAGGAAGACACTGAAAAGGGAGTATGAAAGAGCGCGTTTTGTCGCCCTCTATAAGACCAGACTTAGAGTGTAGCAGTCTTCAAGAAGCTTATGGCTGCGATGGCGGTGGATAGCGAGATGGGCACGCCCCACAATTACGCTACTCGAAAACAACTCTAGGTTGCTTCGCTTAAAAATCCATAAGGTATTCGTTTGCTGCTGGTTGCTGATTCAAACTAATGGTAACGTTCAGTTTTTTTATTTTTTTGTGTGAACAGGTTTTATTGGTGCCCCAGTCGTCAGTTCAAAAAAGGTACATTGAGTGTCTGTGTAACAAACGTGCGACCGCCATATAAAGGCTTCTTGTTTTTTTATTTAAATGCAAGGCATAACGCGTCAATAGGCTTTCGCTGAACCTACGTGGCTAACAGGGGAGGCATCTATCAAAATTTTCCTCCCAAAAGTATTACTCCATTTTTTTTTATTCTAGAGCTTCACGCGACAAAAGGATGGTTTGATCATGAGGCGAACCTTAGTGGGAGGCTTCGGAATAATTTTGACCACCTGCAATTCTTTACCGTTGAGCCAATGCATGGAACATGGACGTTCTTGCATTTCCTGCCCATCGAAATGATGTCACCGCAACGGCGAGTTGATACCGTGCCTGGGGGCTTAGTAGTGCGAAGTCACAGCCTCATCGCGAACGCGGCGGGTAACCTGAACTTCGAAGAGGCGCGCAGAGAGTACAAGAAAAAGGAATCAGCGCCAGCTAATGCCTGTGTTGCGTCCACTCCGTAATACCAACAATTTTCTCGAATATTCTACCCCCTTAACAGAGTACTACTTTCTGCATTCCTGCGGGTACTTCTGAATAAATGGTGTCCGCTTGGAATGATAACCTTTGAGGAGTTCCTTACGATCATTTAGACCGCCAAAGAATGTAACATGATGTTTTCTGTTTTTCCTGGGAAGCACAGTAATAACTGTAGGAGAGTTGAAGAGTGCTCTACGGTGACGAGTACTCTTGAAGTTGAAGAGAAAAACCTTGCGACTTGTTACAGAGGAACAGCGGACGTGACCGCACATAGCGTCTGATCCAGAAATCACGGTGACCGCTGCACTCAACCCCGCGGGAAGCCAATTGTTGTCGCCCGCATCGTTTGACTGAAAGGTGCTGTAGTTGTGGTATTTTCACCGGTCTACGATGTACAAAGTGCGAACGACAATTTTTATAGTTTAGATCAGGCCGCTTTCTGGTAAGCTTCACGCACTTTATTCGTGCTGCTCCCTGAAATCCAGTTCAAACCTAAAGAATGAAGAAAAGTATGGGTAAACCGGTTTTCATTTTTGCAGTAAATACTTCTTACGTGAACTGGGTGAGCTCATGACATAGAATTTTCTGTTAGATTTACTAATTTCTGCACATAATAAACGGTAAACAGACAGGTGAAGTTAAGACATGATTTAATTATCGCGTGTATGATGACTTTGTCTAAGGACAGTGGTAATTAGAAAATCCCCGGGACAGAGTGAGAGAGAGCTAGAACCTTTATAGAACTGCTGGAGATGCTTCGGGACAGATCTTTGCCCCAAGCAGTTCCCAAAGTTGCTGGTGATTGCCCTGACACGTGTGCAATAATTTATTAAGTTCATAAAGCCAAATGGAACAATCCTACCACAGTCTAGTTCTATGAAACATAAGAAAGCAAAGCAACAAGCCAGAGCCATCCCAGTAGCTGCACCTTCACAGCTTCCGCAATACTGGAGTTTTGAAACGTCCGTTAAGTATATTTTAGCCTTTCCTCTCGCCCATTCACTTGACCTATACTCGAGTGCTTTTCACGCATTACGTCGAATACAGGTAAAGCCAAGCTCTGTCATTAGACAGCTCAAGAAATATACACATCTAACGCACCTTTATAGAATTTCTGTAAAGCAAAGCTGCTTTTTTGAAGTGGTTAATCATCGTTATCATCATCAGCCTATTTTTAAGCTCACTGCAGGAGGAAGGCATCTCCCAAAGATATCCGATTGCCCCTGTTTTGCGCTAGCTAATTTCAACTTGCGCCTACAAATGACCTAATTTCATCACCCCACCTAAATTTCTGCCAACCTGGGAGGCGCTTCTCTTCCCTCGGTACCAATTCGATAACTCTAATGGTCCACTGGTTATCTGCCCTACGCATTACATCATCATCATTTATTTTTCCTTAAGGACCCCTGTCGGGGTATTACATAAAGGGGGTTACAGAAGATAAGGATAGAAACAAAGATATGGTTACAATTTCTTACAAGACTCAGCCTGTGGATTCGCATTAAAACAAACAAACAACAACAAAAAAAGCCAAGAGGCACACTGAATAGAATGCAAAAGCAAATCAGCAGAACAGTCACAATGTGAGGCGGCAATCGCAAAAGAATGAAGGCACAGTACATGACCTCCCCAGCTCCATTTTTTCCCTAATATAAACTGGAATACCCGCTATCACCATTTGGTTTCTAATCCACACCGTTCTCTGACTGTGTCTTAATGTTACGTCTAACATTGTTCCTTGCGCCGCTGTTTGCATTCTTTTTAACTTGTTCTCGAGCTTCTTTTTTAGCTTCAAACTTTTACCCCTTACTTTAGCACCAGTATATTCCAATGATTGTGCACTTTTATTTTTAATGACAGTGGTACAGACTCTAGAGACTGACTGGAATTCATTCATGCTTATTTTCTTGCCTTCGTGGTTCTGCGTCCTCTTCTTCAAGCTTTTTCTTACACTGTCATGGTTAAGGTCCTTAATCAGATGTTGCAATTCATTTTCAGTTTGCTAAACAGGACAATAGCATCAGTAAAGAGCAGGTTTGTCGAGTTATTCGCCGTTGATCTTTAATCTTGAACATTCCCAATCTAAAAGCTTGAATACTTCATCTAAGCATGCAGTGGACCGCATTAGATAGATTGTGCCTCCTTGCCTGACCCAATTCTAGATAGATAATTTTATAGTTTTTTGGGGGCAGAACCAAGGTAGCTCTGGAATCTTAGTACACATTTCCCATGATCTTTACGTATTAGCACGGCAAGCTGGACGAGTTGGTGTACTTCCTCTTGTCCTTCGTCCGGGTTGCGCTGCACACCCGTAGGAACATGTTTACGTATGCCTCCTTTAGTCCTTGTCTGCAAAATCCCTCTATCACTGCTAGCATCAGTATTGAGTCAAATGCCTTTCCATAATCTGCGTAGGACACATAGAAAGGAAATGGTTAATGAGTGCTATAAATCTGTTCATCTCTGCAACGCATTTCACAAGATAGCCATAATGCGCTTGTGCGGATAATCAGCAAGAGCAAGGAACGCTCACCATGGCATCCGAATAATCCACTTTACCATGTATTTCCTGGTGTTAGAGAGTGGCCACGTTCTCGTTAAGACATCTGCAGGATTAGCCCGGAGTGTACTATGGAAATACCTCCAGAACCACCGTTACTCGGCAAGAATTTTCGGAATCCTCGGTAAACTCGTAAGAAAGGCATATAAAGAGTCGCTTTAACATTGGAATAATGCGCTTGAAGGCATGGGATTGACACAGAATATTTAGGTGGAGTTTTGTTTTCCACTCGTAAATTTGTACAAGACAGAACCGGCCGCCGACTGACTTGAATGAGTTGTATAAATGGTGCTACATGTTTATTGGTGCTACGTTTTCCTTATTGCGAGCGATTTATCAATATAGCATCAACCATTGCTGCTGTCAAGAAAGTTCGGGACACTTTATTATTAGGGTCAAATATAAGAACGAAAAAATCTGCCAGATCTAGAAAAAATAAAATGGTGGTTTCACGTTCACTACGCCAACAACACCAGGCTTAAATCAATGAAATTAACCAGACAATATACATAAGTGTCAAATGCTTGAGTCTTATAATCTTCTCTATGACACAATACTACAGCACGCATTACTGACCCTAAAATCTACTTTGGCCGCTTTGTTTTTAACGCACAGGCTATAGGTAAACAAATTCTGAAACACATGTCGTCGAATAATTTGGTAATATTTATCGCCTGGGAAACTTGATATTTCATTTTCATTTCATTTTATTGAACCCTCAAGGCCAAAGGCATTAAAGAGGGGAGTGGTTACAAAACAGAAATACATAAATAAATACAATGCATATTACAGAACAATATTATCATCTTCCTGTTATACAATGTTAGCTAGTGCAGAACGAAAATGCTGGTTATCATTTATATCGACTATATCTGCGGGAAGGTGGTTCCATTCGCGTGATGTGCGAGGCAAGAAAGACTGAAATGCAGTTTTAGTGTTACATGTTTCAATGCCAACTTTGTGACGATGGTCAATGCGATTTGACACGTATCTGGGGAATGAAATGAGGGAATCGCGTAGCATGGGGTGATGGTATAGTTTATGAAAAAGGGTCAAACGAATTGTCTGCCGGCGGGATGCTAGAAGAGGTCGATATGCTAGATATGGTCGTTATGTAAACTTGTAATCGATATAACCTGAAAGTTCTCAACATTTCTATGCCTCCACAGTTGCTCAGCCGCCACAACTAAATAATTGTTGTTCGAGCTACGAAGACGTTATGCCTAATTAATAATGTTCGCTGATAAAGAGGAGCATTGAAACAGCCAAATAAGCGCGCATTGCGAACAGAGAGGTTTTCACAATCGGGGGTACTTTCCTAGAGCAAGCGCCCCATGTAGAACACATGGTTGCGCAGCTACCATTCTAGAAGCCAGGAAACTGTGCCATATATTACAGAAGGCACTGTAAGCAAACGTTATACATCAAAACTCTGCATGCACCAACATTCTCCTTTTCTTGTCCAAGTACTATTTCTTATCATTAGGAGCAAGGACACTCTATCGGCTTTGCAAAAAAGGTAAGTGTTTGTGCTTAAGGTGCTCTAATATCGTGGCTTGAAAATGTTCTAAGCATACATCAGCCTTATGTATATGGAATGAAGAATCTGGGCATGAAAGCGGCAATCGTGATAACGTTGCACCGCAATAGTGCACTTTGAGAGTTCCCCGGCGAGCCCGAATGAATTGTCTGTTAGACTAGATAGTTTTTTTAGGTAAGGCATCGCGCTACCAATGAAGAAAGGTCCCTTGAACCACGCGTGTGGCCATACCTGATCAGGTCGACGAAATCGTGACCTAATGTGACGAGTTTGAACATAGGAAAAAATTCTGCTATTTTTCTGTGGGGTATTATACATAATAAAATAGACTTACAAGCAATGTCTTTAGCATAAAAAACAAAGTAAAACAAAAAGCACGAATTAGAAATGACATGGAAAAATTAGGCCAGGACATAAAAGCATTGAACCCTGCGTTTTGACGCGCTCTTGTGTGAGTGAGTGAGAGACAAAAATAAGGTAGGGATGATAACCAGTGAAGATACGGATTGTCTTCCATATGCTGGGAAAGATAAAGGCACCTTATAAAAAATGATGGAAAGAGAAAAGAATGCAGTGAACTTTAGCACGTGCACGGGCATCACTACGCATTCAAATGCGCTCGCACAATGCAAGTAGTTTTCAGAAGGCACAAAAGAGTGTTCACAGCCTTTTGAGCCGACGACCAGTGAGGACGGTGTTCCAGTTTTGTCTGTTCACTCTGTGGATGATTGTCAAGTTTCTTCAAAGGAGTGGACGCACATTGTCCTTATGTTTCAAATTGAGGACTGTGCCACAAAAGACGTTCCATGTTCTCCTCGAATTCCCAGACATCGCCTGCGGGACTATCAGTTCATCCAATTAGTGCTGACTAAGTTTTGTGTAGGCAACGGCCAGCCACAATGGACACAGCAGAGACGCTTTGCGTTGGTGCTGTCCGGCTGGTTCGCAGTGAAGTCTTTAATCGCGTCAGCCTGGTGCGGATTGCATGCCCTGTGTCCCAGTTAAGCTCTGTTACAGCTAACGAGAGTCCGCATGCCCTATTGCGAAGCTATCTCGCAGCATCTGTCCTTGAGTGAAGAATGGGGACACAGCGTCCTGCTGGGTCTAACGTCCGAGATGCCTTATCTCTACCATCATTGTCAATGATATTCAAATGGCCTGGTATTCATTCAAATTATGAATCATAGCGTTTTTATCTCACTCGATGGAAATACTCGAAGATTCCCACGCCAATTATTCACGAGTTTACTGTCGGAGGAACGACTGCATACATTGTATTGTCCATTTTGGATCACACAGGACTCCCCAAATTTCAAGGTTCTCTGTATTAACCACATTTAACGCTATCAGCGGAGCCGCGATTTGTGCAGCGTAGACGCAATGTTATAGCAAGTCTTGAGCCATCGGGCTATTCCCTTTCTTTGTATCAATACCGGGCCTGGGGACGCGGTTGATGTGGTTGAGCCTATCAACGGGGACGTGTGTGCAGTAACTGTATTTCTCATACAGGATGAGTAAACCAAGTTGCATCAGTGCAGATTAAGATAAATGCGGCTTTTTATGAACTGCTGGTACTGTGAGGTTTACTTGAGGAATGATCACACACGATGGAATAATCGAAAGCCTTGCCACAGACGGATACCCTGATGTAAGCGAGCCACGGCGCTCGAAGGCAGTGGCACTTTTGAATGTGAAAGAAAGAATACATGCACAAGTGACCTCTTCGGACGGCGATAAATGTGCTGGCTTCAAATGAGCAATGGTCATTCATGATAGAGAAAGCACATTGTAGTCAAGCAACAGGCAGTAAATTCCTTTGTGAACGTCCTCTAACTTGTCTTTATGTTGGGCCACGTAAAAAAAGCATACTAACATCACAGCACCCAGAAAAATGTTGGCGACTAAACGGTAATTAAAACCCGAGCAAGAAAAGTAATGTTCATGGGCACAATGATAGAAGCCTAATGTGAAAGTTGCCCGATATTAGGTGAATAGATTATCTGTGCTTGGATGCGAAGTTGTTGAACGCGTTTTGAAATTTCCCCTTTGCTATTCAATAGCAATTCGTAATGATGAATTGCTATAATACATAATTGCTACAGTTAATATATAGTTTTCATTATATTATCGTTTCTTTATTTCGTTTATTAGGCACAATAATTTCCCCTATGTTGTCCTTGGTGTCAGTGTTTGTTGGCTTCTTATGATATGACTAATGAAAAAATCGCGCCCCTCGATTAATCCCCTTCATTCTCGTTTATAACATAACGAGGGTCTCGAATCGGGAAACATTGATGCCTTCACGTAGCATGCGTGGATTTATTGACCAGTCGCCTTCACCCAAAAAGATCCCGTTCTCGTGATGCCTGCGGCAAAAAAGACGTTCCACGTCCGCCGCCAAAGTTTGTGATAGGTGGCGCTGCATAGCGCTCCCAGGGTTCTACTAGGAAACTTAAGTACCCAAGAAAGTGGATGGAGAAACGGCGCCGCGGTAGCTCAATTGGTAGGGCATGGCACGCGAAATGTGAAGGTTGTGGGCTCGGTCCCCACCTGCGGCAAGTTGTTTTAACATCTACTTTCATTTCCATTTATTTATCGTTTCTTTATTTCATTTATTAGGCACAAGTAGTTTCCCCTGTGTTGTCCTTCGTGTCAGTGTTTGTTGGCTTCTTATGATATGACTAATAAAAATCGGGCCCCTCGTTTATGCCGCTCCTCGATAATTGTTATACGACACATAATTCGGTGGCTGACAATGTCGCGACAGACGCTTTAGGATTCCTTGCGGGCAAGTCGAGTGACGATTTCTCATATAAAAGCAGACTGCTCATGGCATTTTTTTTGTGCTGTGACACACAAAATACCGATAATCGCATTCCATCACAGAGCCCAGATGGAAATACCTTGAAGCAGACAAGAGGATTCCAATCCCAAAGGCCCATTTACCAAGCTTCGCGCGGCAAACCCCCCAAAGCCGCAGAAGGCTTTGCATTCCAGAATCTTGCGCTGGAATGACTGCAAATGAAGAAATTTGGTGCATAGAAGTATAACCAGAAACAACAAATATGACAAAAGCGGAAGAAACATTTCAGAGGCAAACGTTTGTTGACACAGGAACCTTCTTATGCTTCCAATAGAAAATTTTTAGTCTGCATTTGTTGTGTGTAGGGCTTTTGCTTATACTTTTTTCATTTCTAACGATTTTCTGGCTACCTAATTTTTATAATTGAAATTAAAAAAAAGCAAATGTAAGACTGCAATCCAACAAACTTTTTAGTACTCATTCCCGGTAAGCACACCTTAAATATTTCTCGTTTTCTTTCACCCAAACTCGGCTCGCAAGTGCAGAAGTCGTTGACCTGTATCACAAGCAGCCAGTGCAGCAAGAAACTTTTGAATTAAAAGCGTGAAACGAGAACAGTTCACGCGGACGTCCGCTGAGAGTTGCTATTCGAGGAAAGGATTGCATGAGGGGATTATTAGATCAAACATCGGCATCGGCGCATACGACTAATGCATCTGTGCGTACACACAGCACAAAAAACACTGACATGCACCTACAATTACATACGCAATAAAACACATGTTGGGGATACGTGCTAGAGTATAAAATTGGTAGTAGAATAATATTTGCGGGAAGTCCTATCCTGAAGTAGTTCCAGCCGAAGTTCTGCTGCCACTAGCGCCGCGAAGCTGGTCACGCGGCACTGTTTCGTGTTTCGCGGGCTTTCTTTCGCCCTTCGGAAAAACTTTTATGAAGCACGTTTTCTCTAACCAACAGCTGTATTGGTAAACCTTCCTGATGACCTACAGTTTTCTCATTTACGCTTTCAATTATTTGAGAAGCTGAGTATGTAATATCTAATTATGCAATTAGGCGAAATATAAGTAGTCTGACTTGCTCCAAGCGACGGCAAACAACATCATTATTCTTCTGCCCGAATACGTGGCACTTTGGTATGCTTTTCTTTTTACATCTGGCACAAGTAAAGTGGAACATATGACATGGAAGCTTTAGCAAAGGCGCCTATCATCCCTGGGCTGCACCCGGGATAGCTAGCCCTCAGAACGTGCACTGACAGCATAGCTTGATCGAGAGTGACATCGTCGAAGGCTCGGTAACAGGCGTCAGTCTCACGTCACGAATTGCGCGTAGGGTCAGTCCTACGGGATCAAACTTTGTAGGTCACAAGATGCAGTGCGATTATATTTTTGTTTCTGTACAAATGCGACAGTCTTTTCAGCGCGGCTCCGTGCCTTGCTTGGAGCCTTGGTGATAACCTCCCAAATTGCACAAGAAAGAATCATCTACTGAAGGTGATGGCCATCGAGCACACAGCTCCCATAAAATTAGAAATAAAAGCGCGTCCTTGTCCATTTCACCGAGCCTCACTGAGTTTGACAGTTATATGTGCCGTAGAAAGAAAGCGTGGGATTGACGGAAGGCGTCTTTGCATCTGCCTTCCTTGACGTGTCGGCATTTTTGCGAGTGTCACCCATTAGAAAGCTTGAATAAGTCTAACGACACGGTTTCAGAAACGTGAAACAGTTCTACGTTAGTGCACAAGTAGGTCGTCCGTTTGTTACTTTAGGTACCTCGGTACAGTTGAGGTAATATTGTTAGATATTGTACGATAAAATGCTCCCCAACGCAACGCACTCCGGCGTTCGTAAGCGCATAAATGTGCGAAAATTTACTGTATACTTTGCATTCTCATTTATTGGACTAGAAAAGTTATTTGGGCCCGTATTCATACAAGTATCTTACGCTTAAATTCTTTGTCAGAGCAAATACCGTCAAGTGCAAATGCTGGGAAAAATATTAGCGAAGACGGGCGTATAATAGCAAGAAACAATTACGAAAAACCGTTTTCTGAATTCAGCCCCCTTATGCTTCGCAAGCGGACTAATACTATGAGCAAAACTCACATGTACAACTGCACTTTTTGCTACAGTTTTCTTTTTTCAATTATTGTATTTCCTAATTCTGAAAGGAAACTGCAAGAACAAGCTAGCTTTTAACTTTTGTCTGGAATACAGCTTCCTCACTAACCAAGAAGTCATTGAAATGCTTTAGGTGGGATATTACAAATAAAAAAAAAGTTAGGGGCGCGCATTTCTAATATACGAAGTTTCTTTAGATATATTTTTTTTCGAAATACATTTAGAGATAGAACGGATGTGGCGCTATTTCCATAGGAGTTCTTGTTGGGGCAGAATTATTGTAAAGTGAGTTTTAGAATACCGAATAACAAATATTTGTCACAGGTATGATCACAGATATGATCATGAGGGGGCAGTTACTTAATTAGCACATGTGGAGGCAATAACATTTCAATTCACCCTCTCTTTCATTTATCTTAGAAATTTCGTGATATTCAATATGGAACTTCCACGCTCACTCCACCCAATATTGAAACCAAGGGCGCCAACGCCGCTGAAAAGGCTGCCCCGCTATTGTTGAAGATGATTGGCGACAGACGCCGAAGGAGAGAAGAGGAAGAAGAAATGGCATGAGCGATAGAATAAAAAGACGGACTGCTTGGGCTAGGGCTCCGATATTTATTAGGCTACAGTTGTTTTGGTGCCGAAATCCCCCGGTCATCGTCCTTCCAAGTCTTCTAGCTTGGATGGCATCCGTAGAGCGCCAGCACACGAGCCGTGACGTCGTTAGAGCAAGCGTCACAAAAGATATCAGGCTCCTGACCATGAAACTGTAGGCCCCCGCTGCCGATGCCTCTCAGTTGGCGTCTGATATTACCTACCTTATTCAGAAGAACGCAGAGCTCGTCAAACTCGACAAGCAAATCGTTGACCCCACTGACGACGACGCTTACGCGGAATAACTCGGGGCAGCTGGCCAGAGCGACCGAAAGGTGTCCTACTCAGTGTGCTGAGCTCTCTTCTTGGTTCGAGAGCTTGCGAAGCAAGCGACAGCGACGAGTGCCTCAAGTCCGGCTATTACTCTACCGAATGCCGACGCCTGTAGCGACCACAGCTCATCCGAAAATGAGGTTAGTGGTCCTTCACCTCGCATACAAACAGAGACAGTAACTGATAGTTACGGGATCGAGCCGCATCATCACGTGGTGTCCTGCCGAAACTGCAAATTCCTGCGCTTTCCGACGCGCTTCGCGATTGGCAGTCCTGCTGGGATCACTTTTGTGCGACAATTTGTCTCAACGCAGAGCTTTCGCCCATATAGAAATTTAAGCACTTATTATAATAGTTGACTGGCACAGCCTAGACACGAAGCGAGGGCATTTGTCTGACGGAAGAAAATTACATCATTGCCATTAAGATTTTGACAGAGTGATTTGGTCGATGCGACTTGCTCATGAACGAGCACGTGGACCACCTCCTCGCCTTGTCGCCACACGAATAGCTGTAGTCGGAAAACTTCGGCTGCTTTACGACGAAGTCCTGTTAGGGCCTCCGCAATGGTCGTTTAGGGCGTCTGACCTTCTCAATACAACGTAGTCATCAGCCACGTGCTGGTCCGCGTGGTGCCTGCCCTAACATTTCGCGGTACTCTATTGTCAGAAGCCAAAAAAATCATCGCAGGGTGCATCAGGTGACGTGACTCCGCAAGAGAGGCCTCGGCAGACTACAGAAAAGCTAAGGTTTCTGCGCGCCCAGAGTGAGAGAAGAGACGAGCGCGATCAGAGAAGAGCATTCAGGGCGCGGAGCATCGGCATCATGACGCTTCCTACCTAAAGATGACTTCCTACCTCCCTCAGCACCAATGTGACAATACCTGCCGATGGCGTGCGTGCTTGCTACAGATCGCATTGCAGTTACAGAAAAAGCGGGCCCCTAATGCAACGGCTATTGTCATACCATTGCGCAATGCGGCGTCCAACTAGCCGCACAAGAAGAAAGGGATCGGCTGGACAGTGCTCGACGCTGCTACCGTTGCGGCAGGATCAACCATGTTGTACGTCTTCGCCGACAGAAGTATCATGTGTGGCAAGAGTCATCGTTGCCATTTGACCATCCGATGAGAGTTTTTTGGGCCAGCTGCATTAACCACGAGAATCGTGACTACAGCAAATAAAGATGCACCGCGCCTTGCATCGAATGGTGCCAGTCTGTCTCCGGTGACATGTGTCCCAGTTGTCCTCAGCGGAGTCAATTCGGTCTTGCTCAAGACAGAACCATTGGGAATTGAGTGCGGATTACGAAGACATCTCGTGCACATCCTTCCCGACAGTGGCACTCAGCAAACCTTAATTCTAGCAAATGAAGTACCTCATGTGCCCGGTTATCTGAAACGAAGAGCTATCTCTTGTAACATTCGGCCACTGGAAGCCCCGCAAAGTGATGCGCAGTTGTGTAGCTTTGACTCTGCGAGGCCAGCACAGTGACACTGCGCTAACCGTTTAGGCTTTGGATGTACAGTCGACCAAAAAAGTTTACGGACCACGGGGTCTCAGAAAATGCTAAATATACGAGCTGCCTTTAAAAGTAGCCTGTAAAACCGTACATCACAATGTTGTTCGTATATACCAGTAAAGGCTGGAAATGGGAATATCAGGCTGCATTTGGAGGCTGCGGAGATATTCCGCTTTTTGTCAGGTCTCTTGGTCCGTAAACTTTTTTGGTCGACTGTACCTGAAGTGTGTACGGTAACAAGGACAGCTATCACTCCTACACGTGGCAGCCACACTAAATGAGCGTTTTACTTGGTTGCGACGTGTACTGGAAGGTAGCCACTGAAAAGATTGGTCGTTTGACCAGCCATCTAACAGCCGTGGAAGCCAAGTTCGGATGGGCCGTGCAGGTAACCGTGAAGCACAAAGGAAGTTCAACAACATAACGTGAAAAACGACTGACCCGCAGTGGTTGCGTAGTGGCTCCGGCGCTATGCCGCTAGCCATCAGGTCATAGCGTGAAATCCCGGCCACGGCGGCCGCATTTCGATGTGGACGCAATGCAAAAAGCACCCGTGTGCAGTGTATTGAGCGCGCGGTAAAGGACCCCTAGTAGTAAAAATTAATCCGGAATTCTCCAGTACAGCGTGCGACGTATTTCTCAGAATTAAAATAAATATATGCGGATCCCACGCACTCTGCAAATCGATGTAAGCGATGCTTTCAGCGCTGTTTTATTTAATTGACGATAATTACTGGTGATGTTGACGGCACCTGCTTAATTTCTTCAACATTTTGTCCATTACGACAGTGGTGAGTTGATCTTAAATGTTACCTTGTGCGCACCACTGCTGTTTGCGTAGAACACTGAACACACACGGAGATGTGTTTGCTTGAGGCGTTGCTGTGCGTCATTGTTGACAACCTATGAGAGGGTTGACCATTGTCGCTAACTCACATGGCACATCGCATCGCGGCAGAGTGTTGGCAGAATTATGGGGCTGCACGTGGCAAAACTACAATCGGATTATGAGGCGCGACGTAGCAGCGGACTCCGGAATAATTTCACTCCTTGGTGTTCTTCAACGAGTCCCTGATTCTAAGTGCATGGCTCTTTTATTTCGCCACCGTGGAAATGCGGATGCAGCGGTCGGGATCAAACCCACCACATCTAGTAATGCTATCGCCGCATAGCTTCTTTGGCGGGCACAGAAGTGTTCATTCGACGTACGACTCCTTCCGCAGTGTTTTTTGTTAAATTATGGGGCTTTACGTGCCAAAACCACTTTCTGATTATGAGGCACGCCGTAGTGGGGGACTCCGGAAATTTAGACCACCTGGGGTTCTTTCACGTGCACCTAAATCTAAGTACACGGGTTTTTTCGCATTTCCCCCCATCGAAATGCGGCCGCCGTGGCCGGGATTCGATCCCGCGACCTCGTACTCAGCAGCCCAACACCATAGCCACTGAGCAACCACGGCGGGTCTGCGCAGTGTTGCCTAGACCCTACGATGCGCGGTGAAGAATGCAGCTTTGCATCTGCATGCCCTGCGTCAGTTGTCGGCTTGACAATTTTGTATGGTATTTATGTTTCAGAAACCACAGGAACGTACACTACCTTACTTTCAGGCTGCCCGCACCCACTGTCATGTCTAGTAGTACAGTGTTTCCTTTCCTACTCATGTCGCCTCTTTCCTGTATCACCCTTCTCCCTGTATGTAAACTGCGAGCAAAGAGTGGCAAAGCTGTTATTCACTCGTTTCGCAACTTTACCAGTTCTATTCATTTTCTGCCTCTTCTCCGTCCTGCCCCTCTCTTCCATTCTGTCTAGCTTCCCTCTGGACTTGTAAAGTAGTATAAAGATAAGAGTTCGAATTTCTGCAATGCTTTTGTGGAGGGTCACGTCTAATACAGCTGTCAAAAGGATAATGCGGTGACACCCAGGTAGCTACAGAGGACATTGTGCACATTCCACACGATACAAAGGTCCAAACGAGTTTCTTATGTCCCCTTTCCTCTATGCCGCGCTTCTGTCATCAATACGCACGTTCTAAACCCCCTGCCGACGCGGTGTACCAGACAGCCACAACAGTAGTGGGAAAGTCGAATAAAGAGGCAAAGGAAGCTTTCCTTTCAAATATGCGCCTGTGGGGAACAGCGTGACGAAGTTCGTCACCGTAAGTTGCAACAGATTTTGTTACGGCTCCTTTTCCCTAGCAACCATGTGTCGTGATGAACCCCTTGATTATTTTCGGCAACATGCAAGGATTGAAACTTCTTCAACACTTCGCCACGGGACCTTCCCGTCTGGCGTAGAACATGGGCTTTAACATTGGCTTGAATATTGTCCGTATCACACAATGGTGACATGTTGAGTATCTCGAGTTCCGTATATACGTGATGTTAAAAGAAAGTGTTACATTTGATGACCACTTATACTCAAATTTGCTATATAAGCAAATGTACCCAAGGCTGTAATAACATGTTATTCAATAATTTGTTGCTATTTGATTTTCTATAAATTTTCTTACATAGAAAGTACACCTGGTTCGCGTAAGCATGCGTGTGAAAAAGCAACGTACGCTATACTTATGGACTTTTCATCAAAAAAATGAACAAAAAATACAATCTATAGATTTGAAATTCTACAGCGACCACAAAAACAAACTTTATGAAACCTCAGGACATGTGCGTGCGTACAGCCACAGTTAGTGCAAAAGCAACTAGGTAAAATTTAACATTTGGCTCCTCCCAAAGAGACACGTATCGCACAAGCAGGCGACGCTTTCATTTCGCGTTCGTCAGTACATTTTCTGTATGAAGCGAAGGTTTGATGCATTGCTTCGTTCGCATACGTGGAAGCTCCTGCTATATTGTCCCAAATAACTTTTCTATACCTATCCTGTTAAGAGTTATGCAATAATTACTAAACGTTATACCACTTACTGTTTTCTGTGTGGTAAGAAATGTCCCCTAGTTTTACGTGTTCAATGTAGCCATTTTTCATGTATTTTTCCCCCATATCCCCCCGACCCCTTTCAGTATTATATCGAAAGAAGGTTGAAGAAGTGACCAATATTACAACTTTGATCCGCAGGACGTGGAGCGGGGCCTTCAAAAAACTGTTATATCTTACGGCAGGTTTCATTGCTTTATGCTTGAAAGTTTTTTACAAGCTGGCTGTCATGCGCAGCTGATTGGATATAACCCAGAAGGTTATCCTGCTGGATATTCCCGCGCACTTTATCTCCCCATCTGTTCATTTCTCGCCCTGTATCTCCAGAAAAAAGGAACGCAAGTCTCCGAGAGCCAGAGCATCTCCGCATCCTAATGCATTAGGCGAGCACGGGAGCCTGTATGTGACAGGCTGCCAACAAGTTCTGCTCGAGGAGGTAGCGAATAGGATCCTAGATAGTGTAATTGCTTGCACGACGTTGCAAGGGCAAAATCTCTCGCCGCCGGCAATACCCGGACCGACAATGTCATCTTCAGCGGAAAGATGACCCGTGTGCGGTAGACCCAACTTGTGTATCTGCAAAAAAACAAATCTGGCGCTTTTTCATGTGGTGTCATTCATACTCCATTTCGCCATAGAACCGCAGCGATTGCACAAAGATAGCCTATATTTGTGTTATTTATTAACACCATTTAAAGTCGTTTCACACCAATGCGATGCTTCGCTATGGAGTGCCCCACAAATAGAAACGTGAATAAAGTTTGAAAGTTTAACTTAAATCACGTATACAATTACAAAGTACACACTTTTGATATCCAACAAATTTGTTGAAGTGTCCGTACGGATTGTTATTAGGAAAACAAAACATTTCTATGGGAGCTTCTGTGTCCATTTACTTGCTGCTATGCATCCATATTAGGCAAGAATTGTTTTCACGCTTATTCTATTCATTTCCTATTATTCGTCAGGCTAAACGGCTGTTATTGGGCATAGCGTGATAACACCTTCGTATGAACCAATGGCGAAAGATGGTGGCAATGGTGAAAAATTAATGAATCGTTATACAATAGGGCTCTTACAAGCAATCGCTTATAACTAATGTCGTGAATTGCATCTGCGTAAAATCGCATAGTTAAACATCGGAAATAAGAAGCAAAGGTGCACACGAATACACATTGAAGGAAGCGTCAGCAAATCTCAGTTAGGGCTCCTTCAAAGCCTTATGTCAATTGAAAACGCTGCTTCCATTGCGTTAAAGTACCAATCAGCAAAATTACATAGGGTGTGAATGCCATATCTGCATTATCCATTGTGTTTTACCGATGCAGTGCAATTAACTTGTTTTGCTGTTCGGTACGGTGCCGCTATGTACCGTGTCTCTCATATTGCACATCTTTTGAGATAATATCTACAGAACACACCGTTTATTTCCAATACCCTTCAATATTTGGCTCATCCTTTCGGAGTTCCTACCTGATAAGTTGTTGACAAAGGGAATAGCGATCTCAGTATAGCCCTAGATTTCTGCAGGTGTGAGTAATTACATCTATTGTCGTATAAAGAATAGTATAACGAAACACAGCGCTTCCTGTGCGTTGTGTTCTCGCACCCATAGTTCGCGTTGAAGCAAGAGGCAACACGAAGGTGTATACGCTCACCACTGCCGCCACTCTTCACACCGCCAGTGTTCTGGCAGCGAGTGTACACGCTTATCAAGTGAGATGTGCTCGTGTTTACCGGTTCGCACGTGACAGGGTGCTTATATTTTAGCTAGTAAACAAAAGTGTACAGGAGATTATGCAGGTGATAAAACGACTAACCTTACTCTGTATTGATGTCGAATAATTTGCTATCACAAATAAGGATTCGCCAGTAGGGTGATTCTGTGACTATACCATGTTCGTGTTTTCGTGCGACTTTCGTAGAGTTTCGTATGTTCTGCAGGGCTGTGAGAAGGCACAGAGCGTTGTTCTCCCTCGCCCTTGCACCATGCAAATCAATATCATCATCAATATATCATCATCATCATCACCATCATCATCGTCATCATTATCCTGATTACGCCCACTGCAGGGCAAAGACCTCTCCCATTCTTCTCCAACTACCCCGGTCATGTACTAATTGTGGCTATGTTGTCCCTGCAAACTTTTTAATCTCATCCGCCCACCTAACTTTCTGCCGCCCTCTGCTACGCTTCCCTTCCCTTGGAATCCAGTCCGTAAGCCTTAATGACCATCGCTTATCTTCCCTCCTCATTACATGTCCAGCCCATGCCCACTTCTTTTCTTGATTTCAACTAAGATATCAGAAATTCGCGTTTGTTCCCTCACCCAATCAGCTCTTGTCCCTTAACGTTACACCTATCATTGTTCTTTCCATAGCTCGTTGCGTCGTCCTCAATTTAAGTAGAACCCTTTTCGTAAGCCTCCAGGTTTCTGCCCCGTACGTGAGTACTGGTAAGACACAGCTGTTATAAGCTTTTCTCTTGGGGGATAATGGCAATCTGCTATTCATGATCTGAGAATGCCTGCCAAATGCACCCCAGCCCATTCTTATTCTTCTGATTATTTCGGGCTCATGAACAGTGATATATCACGGTTCTCCTATTCGGATTTTTAGATGCGTGATGGACAGTTCCCACGTGAGCGCTCCGCGGGACGCTGAACGTGTGATTTCGGTTTCTCACACGTACGCGGCTCGTTCGCGCTCGCACAAGACCGAATCAAGGCGATCAGTCTTGCCGTGACGCTTACATAAACCAATGTAACGCAAATTTTCGATCACGTGTGGTTTGAAACATCATGCACGCCTCATTTGCGTGCGCGTCACGCCTGAATCTAATGTTTAGTGTGAGATTAAGCGTGACCTTTTTTGGAGTGTAGGCCCACGTCAATCACGGCGTGTACTCGACGGCACGAACGTAGGTGGCGTCTAACACGGAGGCCGGAGGAGAAGGCTCGAGTTTGTGTCATCACACCAACACAATCCTGGGGGAACCAGCCATGAGCAGCTTCGCGTTAGGAAAATTCCACCAAAGTGACTATATTGCTTTCGCTTGCCCAAACGTAAGCAATTTTAGGTGCCCCTGCCGAATCCTTTACAACGAAGCTGTCTATGGCAAGCCAATTCGTCCGTCCGTCCGTCTGTCGGTCGTCTGTACGATGAACACTCCTCCAGCGCAACCTCATGCGCATGCGCGAAAAATAAAAGAGAGAAAGATGGGCGCGCGATTAGCCAACCCCACCCAGCTAGCACAAGGCCTGTTTATTCCGATTCTTGACGCCATGCTAACTGGCCCAAAATTTCCTTTGACAAGCCTTGCGTGATGAAAGCGGTGACGTCACAATCACGGTTTCCTACTCGGGAGCATCCTCATTAGATTCTATGGCAGTCGGACCAGGTAACATGATGTCATAGATCGGAGTGAACTGGTCTTGCGCTATCTAGGTGGTGTTGCATTAACTGCACCAGCGTAGACGTCGTTGCTCTCCGGCGCAGCTGAGCGCTCACGCAGCAGTTCCTCTCCGGCTCCTAAATGGGTAGGCCGGTAGGCCACGCGCTATGTGTACTCTTGAGTAGCAGGCAGCTTGCGATCGGCAACGCCGCGCGTAGAACGGGAACAAGCTCGTCTGTGCCATGCCGATGCTGCAGTCCAGGGACAAGAACATGCTCATGCAGACGAGTGCAAGCCGGAACTGCATACGAAGATCCGGCAGCCTACGAAGCCATCACTTAATGAACCGTCGAAATTAACCCAGTGATAAACACCGGTGTTACACGCTTCACCTTCGCTGGCTAGCCGTCTGTACGGAGTGCTGCGGTGCTGATTTTTTATTGTGATGACAAATATACGGACACTCAAAGGCGCATTTCAGTCGTCGTCGTTGCCGTCAGGTTCCGTACGAGTGAAAGTGTGTGAGGGTGAGCCGGAGAACGCGGCTCAATCTCACATGCGCGAGCAAGGAACCCGGCCCAGCTGTGTGCCATCTCTGGTTTCGCGCGAGACAAGGTGAGGCGAGGGAGGAGGGGCGTTCTCCCGCGGCTGCGACGGTACCTCGATGCCGTCCTCACCCGGTGCTCCATACAGAGAGAAAACAACCACGGCCTCTACTTCGCCGTTGGCCACGCGAATCGCGGACGCCGTAGTTGACGCTTTGCCCGATGCCGCAGGGCCGCGTTGCCGGCGCTCGTGTGTCTTGAAAACCATCTGCGACGTGGCTAATGTGGGTGCCCACGCGGGCCTTATCTTCAAAGCGATCTGTGATGTTTACAGAGTGTGCGTAGGGCCGGTAGCTTTACACGCGCTGTGCTTTTGACCTTTCGTTCGCTCTGAAGCGAGACTTGCGTGAAGGTCAATTCTCTTGTTAGTGCCGTGATTCTTCACTCCAGAATTGTCACAGCGAGTTTCCGCTCTCGTCGAGAGAGATGTGTTCATTTTTTTTTACTTCTGCACGCCTGACACAATGCTGGTTAATTTAGTTAAAACACGCTGACGGGCAAGTTGGTTTGTATCCACGATAGAATGTGTACGCCCGACTGAGTAGGGATGTACAAAGAAGTAGACGCACAAAGACCGCGCTGTCTGTGTGTTTGTTTCTTTCTAGGTCCTCCTTAAGCCACGGTTACATATTCTATCATAGTTAATTTAGTTAGTAAGCGATTGTTTGCAAGTGTATACCGCCGGCAAAACTACTATCCTTATTTCGTACAGCTAACTGATTTGTTATCGGAAGTGGTCCTTCGGCTTTCGTGCGGAACTGCGATTTTTTTTCCATCACACAGTCGCTTAGAATATTGCCTTGAAGTTCGCGATAGCCAGGACACTGATTTAGAAGCACTCTTACTGGATTAGATTGTAGTTATTATCTTTACATCTTTGTAAAAAGCGGCGTTTCACAGCCGAGACGTAATGCTTTGTGCCACAGCAAGTAGTGCCGTTGGAAATTTATGACTCTGCCGTTTTTGATTTTACCTAACCTGCTATGAGGCATGCTCGCAAGTAACAAAGTTTGTTATGCTACGTCTACTTCGCATTAAGTTGTTCTGCGATGAAGCATGCACATTTAAACTTTTTTTGCTTATTGTAACAGAAGTCCTATTATTTGGCATCACATGACTTAAGTGCGCAAAGTCGCTTGTGTCCCCATAGATATAACATGTGAATTTCGAAAAGTATGCCAACAACTTTGTTCCTCTACACTAATGAATTCAATGTATTGTGCTGATTTTGCCCAATGTTAATTCCAGCGAGGCCGATCTCATATGTGCGGGCATCTGAGTCATAACTAATAAAACACCGCACACTAAGCCGTCGCAATTCTCCCGCCCCCGGTGGTGGTCGTTAGTACTTTTAAATGTGCGGGACCTGCAATACTGACACAGCTCTGCGCCGATGCCTTACAGTGGGCATCTGCTCGATCAGGGCTTGGCGTCGCGGCATGGCTCGTGCACTGTGTGTTTGACAAAGATAAACTCTACGTGACAAGTGAGCTCTGACGTGTGCGGTGCATCAACAGAGATTGCACGGGTTAAAACAACGACAATCACAGTTCGTTTTACAGTATATATTTAGCGGGGCTTTCTCTATATGTATATATTGACACGTGTACTTATCTTTATCGGGCGACCACGTTTCGCCGCTTAACAACTGTAATCGCACAGCGAGGAACGCATCCGACGATTCTGGAAAGTTATCGATGCTTCTACCCGGCTGTCTGTTGTCGCCGAACCTTGTGTTATCTGATTTCATCGCGTAACGCTAATGGTGTAGAACTTTGTGGAAAGCACGCGGGTCCAAACGATTAGTCTGGAACATTCGACGACTGCTCTATAAAAGCCGACGCGCTTGACCCGCTGATCAGGGTTTTCGACGATCGCCGAGCGTGTTCGCCGCTATCGTTGTGCTATAAGTGTAGCCTCTTTTGTGGGCACAGGTTCGCCCAATAAAAGATAGTTTTCTCGTTCACAGTATTGCTACTGTGTTATTAAACGTCACCACCACGTGACATCTGGTGCAGGTGCTTTGCGTTCATGCACCGGACGCCCCCACAAAGCCGTGACCCAAGCCCTCACTCGGAAGACACCAATGTCGACAAGAACCAGCGAGGTAGCCGCAGGCTGCAAGGATTGCCCCCGGAGCACAGACTTTTGCCCGAGACAACTAGGAAGATGGCCACCAAGTCCACCCCAATGGCAGCACCAGCGTCACCCGTCGTGCTGCAGCGACCCAGGGAGCCTCCGACGTTCCGCGGTTCAACTTTCGCAGACCCGGAAAGCTGGCTTGAGACGTACGAGAGAGTCGCTACCTTTAACAACTGGAACAGCGACGACAAACTGCGATATGTGTTCTTCGCCTTGGAAGATGCGGCCAGGACGTGGTTCGAGAACCGAGAAGCCACCTTAACAACCTGGGAACTTTTCCGAAGCGGCTTCCTGCAGACATTCGCAAGCGTCGTACGCCGAGAACGAGCCCAAGCGCTGCTAGAAACCCGGGTGCAGCTACCTAATGAGACGGCCGTGATCTACACGGAAGAAATGAGCCGTCTCTTCCGCCACGCCGACGCTGAAATGCCCGAGGAGAAGAAAGTCCACCTGCTGATGCGTGGTGTGAAGGAGGAACTCTTTGCCGGAATGGTACGAAGCCCACCGCAGACCGTCGACGAGTTTCTTCGCGAGGCCACCAGCATCGAGAAGACACTCGAGATGCGAAACCGGCAATTCGACCGCCGCACGAACTCGACAAATTGCGCCGGAGTTCAATCACTGGCCACCGACGACCTGCGCGAGACTATCCGAGCGGTCGTGCGGGAGGAGCTACAAAAGCTGTTTCCACCATCACAGCCACAAGTGGCTTCGATTGCCGACGCCGTGCGTGAGGAGCTCCAACAACAACTTGGAGTAGCCCCTGTATCGCCCCAACCTGGGCCGCAAGCGATGACCTACGCCGCCGTCGCACGCCGTCAAGGTCCCCCTCCGAGACCGCGCCAGGGCCCTGTCACGCCGCAGTTCCGTCGTCCGCCGCCGCCACCGCCAACACGACCACCCGTCGCCCAGCACACCTACGCGGGGAAGACGGACATTTGGTGCGCTCCTGACCACCGCCCGCTCTGCTACCACTGCGGAGAAGCGGGTCATGTCTACCGACGATGTCCATACCGGGAGATGGGACTGCGAGGTTTCGCCGTGAACGCTCCGCGCCCGCAGCAAGGTGAACGCCCCCGCGATATCGCCGACTACCTCCCCGCTACTCAGTGGAGCTCTCGACGACCATCGCGTTCGCCATCACCAGGCCGCTACCTGTCGCCGCGGCGCCGACCATACACCGGCCCAGCCCGGGGCCGCTCTGCGAGTCCATATCCGGAAAACTAAAAGCAGCAACCGATGGAGGTGCGGTGGCTGTTCGTCGAACTGACGAAGATCCTCCGCCGCCGACGAAGACGACGAAGAAACCTTCTCGACGACCTAATGACGACATGCCGCCGTCCCGAAGAAGTCGGGAAGCCAAGACTACACCAACGAAAGACGACTTAACGACGCGACGTTCCACCTTCAGTTCAACACGACGCAGCCGTGATCCGACGCCAAGACCAAACTGCAACGCCAGAGAAAGAACCACCGACCTCGACGTGCTTCTCGACGGCCACGCAGTCACTGCCTTAGTCGACACAGGGGCCGATTACTCTGTAATGAGTGGACACATCGCCGCCCAGTTGAAGAAGGTTAAGACTGCATGGGAGGGTCCCCAAATTCGGACCGCTGGAGGACACCTGATTACGCCGACAGGGATCTGCACGGCAAGAATTACCGTTCATGACCGGACTTACCCTGCCACCTTCGTTGTCCTCCAACAGTGTTCACGAGACGTCATTCTCGGCATGGACTTCTTGAATCAACATGGCGCAGTCATCGACCTGAAGTCAAAATCGATAACGCTGTCACAAGGTCAAGCGATACCGCCGGAGACCTGTCGTAGTCACCACGCCTTGAGTGTGCTCGATGATCAAGTGAGCATCCCGCCGCGCTCCAGCATTATTATTTCCGTCGGCACTGAAACACCCGCTGACGTAGAAGGCGTCATCGAGGGTGACCAACATCTATTGCTCGACCATGAAATTTGCGTCGCAAGAGGGATCGCTCGACTCCACGGAGGGCAAGTGGAAGTTATGCTAACCAACTTCAGCCAAGAGTTCAAGCACATCAACAAGGGCACGACAATCGCATATATCGAGGAAATTGTGGAAACCAGCAATGCCTTTGTCCTCTCGGATTCAGCCGCATCTACCCCGATGAGCATAGTCCCCGAACCAGGCTTCGACGTGAATCCAAGTCTTCCTATGAGTAAGCAGCAACAGATCAGAAGTCTTCTCCGACGATACAAAGACTGCTTTTCGACGTCATCGAGGATTCGACAAACACCAGTTGCCAAGCATCGCATAATAACCGAAGAGAGCGCTCGACCACTCCGCCAGAGCCCTTACCGAGTTTCGACGCGAGGACGTGAAGCTATTAGGCAACACGTCGACGAAATGCTGCGCGACGACATCATCCAGCCGTCGAAAAGCCCGTGGGCCTCTCCTGTAGTCCTGGTAAAGAAAAAGGATGGAACCCTACGCTTCTGCGTCGATTATCATCGACTGAACAAGATCACGAAGAAGGATGTGTACCCCCTTCCACGGATAGACGGCGCATTGGATCGGCTCTGCAACGCTAAATACTTCTCGTCGATGGACCTCAAGTCTGGCTACTGACAAATAGAAGTCGACGAGAGAGATCGCGAAAAGACTGCCTTCATCACGCCAGACGGCCTCTACGAGTTCAAGGTCATGCCATTCGGACTGTGCTCGGCGCCTGCAAGTTTTCTGCGCGTCATGGACACGGCGTTAGCCGGACTGAAGTGGGAGACGTGCCTTGTTTACCTGGATGACGTCGTTGTCTTCGCCGATCACCTTAGGCGGCTTGCGACAGTGTTAGAAGTCATCAAGTCATCAGGGCTCACTCTGAAGCCAGAAAAGTGCCGTTTCGCTTACGATGCGCTTTTGTTCCTAGGCCACGTGATCAGCAAATCAGGAGTACGCCCCGACCCACAGAAGACAGCTGCCATCGCAAAGTTCCCGCAGCCAACCGACAAGAAGGCAGTACGCAGATTCCTTGGCATGTGTGCCTACTATAGGCGCTTTGTCAAGGACTTTTCACGCATCGCGGAGCCGCTAACACATCTAACCAAATCTGATGTCGCGTTCAAGTGGGAAACGCCGCAGGCCAAGGTATTTCAAGAACTCAAACGACGCATGCAGACGCCGCCGGTACTTGCACACTTCGACGAGGGCGCCGATACCGAAATCCACACTGACGCCAGTAGCCTAGGCCTCGGTGCCGCCCTAGTCCAGAGGAAAGGACTTGAACGAGTGATATCGTATGATAGCCGGTCGCTGTCAAAAGCGGAAAGCAACTATTCTACGACTGAAAAGGAATGCCTCGCCATCATTTGGGCTACAGCTAAATTCCGCCCTTACCTCTATGGCAGGCCATTCAAAGTCGTCAGTGACCATCACGCATTGTGTTGGCTAGCTAACTTAAAGGACCCTTCAGGAGGGCTGGCGCGGTGGAGCCTCAGACTACAAGAATATGACGTCACGGTAATATACAAGTCCGGAAGAAAACACTCCGACGCCGACTGCTTATCGCGCGCCCCCATCGACCCCCCGCCGCAAGACGACGAGGACGACGACGCCTTCCTTGGGATAATAAGCGCGGAAGACTTCACTAAACAGCAACGAGCCGACCCGGAGCGAAAAGGCCTCGTCGAGTATTTGGAAGGGAACACCGACGTTGTCCCTAGGGCATTTAAGCGCGGGTTATCTTCGTTCACGATAAAAACAACCTGCTCGTGAAGAAGAACTTGTCACCAGTCCGCGCGAGCTACCTTCTTGTTGTACCGTCAGCGCTGCGACCAGAAATACTGCACGCCCTACACGATGATCCAGCCGCTGGGCACCTCGGATTCTCCCGGACGCTGTCGAGAATACAGGAAAGTTATTACTGGCCACGTCTGACCGCCGACGTCGCCCGTTACGTCAAGACATGCCGAGACTGTCAACGACGCAAGACACCACCGACAAGGCCAGCAGGATTACTACAGCCGATCGAACCTCCTCGCCGACTATTCCAGCAGATTGGGATGGATTTGTTGGGGCCGTTTCCGATATCAACAGCCGGGAATAAGTGGATCGTCGTGGCGACGGACTATCTCACCCGTATTGCTGAAACTAAAGCTCTACCAAAAGGCAGCGCAGCCGAAGTGGCGAAATTTTTCGTCGAGAACATCCTGCTGTGACATGGTGCCCCAGAAGTCCTCATCACCGACAGAGGAACGGCTTTTACAGCAGAGCTCACCCAAGCCGTTCTGCAGTACAGCCAGACAAGCCACAGGAGGACAACTGCCTACCATCCGCAGACGAATGGTCTCACGGAGCGCCTGAACAAGACGCTTGCCGACATGCTAGCAATGTACGTCGACGTCGAACACAAGACGTGGGACGCGGTCCTGCCGTACGTAACCTTTGCGTACAACACGGTGGTGCAAGAAACAACACAGATCACACCGTTCAAGCTGGTTTACGGCAGGAACCCGACGACGACGCTTGACGCCATGCTGCCGCACGTAACTGACGAAGAGAATGCTGACATCGCTAGCTATCTCCAGCGCGCCGAAGAAGCCCGACAGCTCGCCCGCTTGCGAATCAAGAGCCAGCAGAGGACCGACAGCCGACACTACAACCTCCGACGACGCTTCGTCGAGTACCAGCCTGGCGACCGTGTTTGGGTCTGGACCCCGTTACACCGACGAGGACTCAGTGAGAAACTACTCCGACGCTATTTCGGACCCTACAAGGTCATCCGACGTATTGGCGCTTTGGACTATGAGGTCGTGCCAGACGGCATTTCGCATTCACAGCGGCGCCGCGCACGATCTGAAGTGGTCCACGTGGTGCGCCTTAAACGCTTTTACGGACGCTGACGAACTTCGTCATTTTGTTCTTTTCTTTGCTACGAGTGCTTTTGTTTATTACCTTCGTTTGTTTGCAGCATCGGGTCGATGCTTTTTAAGAGGGGGGTATTGACACGTGTACTTATCTTTATCGGGCGACCACGTTTCGCCGCTTAACAACTGTAATCGCACAGCGAGGGACGCATCCGACGATTCTGGAAAGTTATCGATGCTTCTACCCGGCTGTCTGTTGTCGCCGAACCTTGTGTTATCTGATTTCATCGCGTAACGCGAATGGTGTAGAACTTTGTGGAAAGCACGCGGGTCCAAACGATTAGTCTGGAACATTCGACGACTGCTCTATAAATAAACTCTGCTCTATAAACCCGCTGATCAGGGTTTTCGACGATCGCCGAGCGTGTTCGCCGCTATAATAATAATAATAATAATAATAATACTTTATTGCGCCAAGTATTGAAAGAATGTACAAACATCCGGCCTGCCAAAGCCTCATTGGGCTTGAGTGGCAGAGCCCGACAGGCAGCGGAACCACGCAGATAAACACACAGGCATGAACGCACATGAAAAGTTACAGAACATCAAATTAGTATAGTGGCAAAAAAATAATAATAAAAATAGACACGGAACCCAAGTTACATATAAAAAAAACACAACAGAGTAAAGAGCAAGGAAGGAAAATAAAATAGCATGAAAATACTCAGATAAGTGCAACAAATACTGCAGTAACTAGCGAATTCACAGGATTCATTTGATAAGTGGTGGAGCATGCGTGTACAACGTCGTACACCCACTAAGTAGCGTATCGCAGCATCTTTTTTATTTTATATTTAGTTTTTGCACGGCGAACACTTGGAGGCAACCTATTGAAGTAAAAGGGAACGTAAAAATCTCTTACGCGCTTTCCATATCTTGTAAACCGTCGGGGAATACAAAAAGCTTCCTTCGGTCGAAGAGACCGTGTGGGAACATACGGAATTTTATAGTCACTAAACCAAAAATGTTTCAGGACAATAGTTTCCATCAAAAGGCGATCAAAATCAGGTAGCAAAAATACCTTAAAAACATCAGAATTGGGGGGCAGGCCTAAATCATAGCCAATATTTTTTAACAGAGATCTTAGGAGAGAATTGATCCTGTTCTTCCAACGAACTGCACAGTGACCATAGATCGTTATGCCATAACGCAGTACGCTATAACCGAGAGCGTTTACAATAGCTTTGCGTATTGAAAGTGGCATATAGTATCTAATGTTATACAGCACACAGGAGACGGTTCGGAGCTTTTTACAAATGTGGGATAAGTGGTCATTCCAAGAAAGAGCACTGTCAAAGTATAATGCTAGGTATTTCACAGTAGTTTTATAGCTCAGGGGTAGACATTGACATTGAGAACAATTAGATCCGTGCAAGAGCAGCTGTTGGTTCAAATCTACTTTCTTCATCGGGCTGTGAAAACATATAAGTTGGGTCTTAGAGCTGTTTACTTTGATTAGGTTGCGTGAGAACCAGTCCATAGCAATAGTTGCTGCAGCTTGATGAGAAGAAAGGGAGTCAGAGTAGTTCGGCGACTGGGATACGAGGACAGTATCGTCAGCGTACTGATACAGGCTTGCAGGCACGGCGTTTGAAAGGTCGTTCACGTAGACGTTAAACAACAGCGGACTAATTATGGAACCTTGAGGAACGCCAGCTTTTATTAGCAAAGAAGCACTCTTTGCCCGCCTAATCGAGACGTACTGCGTTCTCTGCTGCAAAAAATTTTTCAAAAGCGAAAGAAACACTCCACGGAAGCCTAACCTGGATAGTTTACACAATAACAGAGTGTGACAAACGCTGTCAAAAGCCTTGCTGACATCCAGAAACAGTGCACACACCACTTGGTTACATTCAAAAGAACGATTTAACATGTCAGAAAAGTCCTCCAAGAGCACTTCCGTCCCTTTACCTTGTACAAAGCCAAACTGACGCGGTGACAGGGTTTTGTGCTTATTTAAGAAACTTGTCATTGTAAACAGCAGATGTTTTTCTAATATTTGAGTCAAACAGGGCAAGACTGAAATAGGACGATAATTTTCATATCTATTATGTGCACCACCTTTGTGAATTGGGGTAATAATTGCCGCTTTCATGTTCGGCGGGATCATGCCACTTGAGATAATGCTGTTGAACAGCGACAGCAACACTCCTTTAAGTATGTCGAACAAGGTTCGCAGATCATCAACTGAAATGCCATCTATTCCCATAAATCTATTTCGCTTAAGACCGAAAATAATTGAACGTAAATCATCCTCACTTAGCAAAGGTAGGTGTGCGGATTCGACAGTGCTGTGCTTAAGAGTACAAAATTCGGGATGCTGTTGCGCACTACCCGAAACTTGCGAAAAAAACTTGTTGAATTCATTAGCTATGTGTTCTTCATCAGTGCCAAAATACGACACGAAATCTTTTCCATCATTGCCACGCCTTTTGACACCTCTTAGATTATTAACCAAAGACCATGTTTTTCTAGTATCTGAGCCTGCTTTTTTAAACTTGTTACGGAAATGTACTCGTTTTGCCTGACGAATCATTGCGTTCACTTTATTTCTCGCAACCTTAAATTTTGACCGTAGCAGGATAGAAGCAGGTGCCCTTTTCGACTGGGCCCAGAGCAAATCCTTTTCTTTTATAGCTGATAGTATTTTGGAGGTCATCCACAAGTTTTCTTTATTGCGCTGCCTGATTTCAACCACGCGAGTAGCCGCTTTCTTAAACTCTTGTACTATTTCAACAAGTTTATCATAAATGTCTATCGGGGACACTTTTTCCAAAAAACATTTCCCAATCGTATTCCGATGCCAGTCTGTAGAAGATTTTGGGATCACAGATGGATATTTCCCTTTTGCCGCGAACCGCTGTTGGAGGGTTCGATTTCCGGGCTAAAGAGCAACAAACAAAGTAATGGTCTGATAGTTTTGCTTCGACGATAGCAGACTGTATGGCGAAATTCGGAGCTCTTATATATATGGTCGATGCAAGAGACTACCAGTTGCCCTGCCAGAAATTCTTCTCGCGTTGCTTTCTGGATAGTTGGTTGCAGTCCCCATTTTGATAACAGATCAAGGTAATCTGCGACCAGAGCCATATAAGGGCGAAAGGTATCTATGTTAATATCGCCTATTACACAGATATAGTCTTCATGCGAGTGAGCTGATAGGGCGGTGTCAAGTTCGGCCAAAAAGAGCCTGCCATTAAAACAGGGGGGTCGGTATACTGCAAAGACTATCAAAGAGAGAGCTGGCGTGCTCATACGCAAAGCTACAACTTCTGCTTGCTGGAAGCCAAAATTTAGCTCTGTAATAGTCCAACTGTCTCTCACAAAAACTGCGACGCCGCCCCCTTTCTTTACAGGTCGTGTGCATGAAATTGCTTGGTAACCCGGTATCGCATACTGGTTAAAAATATCAGCTGAAATGTTAATTTCTGTCAGTACAAATACGTCAAATGTAGAACGAAAAGGTGAAGTTACGGCCATGAATTCATCCCAGTGCTTTCGGATACTACGGATATTAACGTGCGTTGCGCGAAATGCAAGTTGCGCGTCACTTGTGAAATATTTCGTAGCTTCAGAAAAAGTTGCACACGTAAGGAATTCGAGATTGCTCATGCTTAGCAGATCTTATCAAGGTCAGACAATTTCTCAATGCGGATGACAGACTTCACTTCTTCCGATTTCTTGACCAGAACTCTGCCGTTACGTGTCCACACAAATTTGTACTGGTTTTCTTTTCCCTTGGACCTGGCCAATCGGAAAAGCTCCTTGTTTGTCCTTGTCAAATTTTCATTGAAATACAACCGAGCATGAGACTCATATCAGTAGGCAAATTGCGAAGCTTTGTCCGTAGCGCAAGCCATTTTTCTTTAGACGCCACGTCACGCATCTGCACAAGGATAGGGGGAGTCAAACAGTCTCTGTTCGGCATTCGATGTATTGAAGCAATAGTATTTGCTTCAAATTCCGAAAAATCTAGTTTTTGAGCTAGATCACCCATGAAAGAAACCAAATTCTCGTTAGGGTTGGTTCGGAGGCCATGTATTTCAAAGTTGCATCGCCTGCTGTACTGTTCAAGATCATTAACTACGCACCTTGATTTATCCAGTAGCTCAGCTTGAGCGTCAACAGTCTCAGAAAGTGATTCCACTCGGGCATGTAGCTGAGTTAACTCTGTTTGGTTAGCTTCCAGGCCAGACTTTACAGATTCATATTTATTGGAAAGGAACTCAATTGACTTTTGAATTTCAGTAACAGTTTCGGCCACTTTTTCAACTGTGTCCTTAAAATGAAGTAGTTCCGCCACATTAGTTACGAGTGCTTCAACCGTAACTGTCAGTCGGTCAAGCTTGCTGTTAACAGCAGAGAATTCATGACCAAAAGAAGCTTCACAATCATCCGAGTCGGAGTGATTGCTTGTGCTGGATTCGCATGATGGACATGTCCAGGCTTCACGCTCAGCAGTCGACATTTTTGAAAACGCATTTTTCGAGATACTAGAACAGTTCTTTCCAAAGTGGTAACATCTTTTGCAACGAGAACAACTCAAACACTTCCCGTCTACGGGTTTGGTGCAAGTAGAGCATGTATCAGGCATTTTTGCAGTCAGCGGCGAGAAAAAAAAAATTAATACAATATAACTAGTTACAGCAATTGACAAGTCAAACTCACCTGTCAAGAGCGAAAAGCAGGGTTACACAAAGAAGCGCTTCGCCGCTGACTGCGACGATGCCTGGGTGTTGAACGGTTTATATGGCTGTTGGCAGACACCACGTGATCCTCCGCCCGGCTTCTTGCATCCGGGAACTTTGGGCTTGCCGACTGCACGTGGATGATAACCGCCCAGGTGAACGCATGCGCAACGAGGCAATCCTGATGGAAGTGTCCGGGATCGTCGTACGGGCGCAGCCGCCCCTTTGAATTTCGCAGCACACCTGATCGTCCTGCCAAGAGCGAAAAGCAGGGTTACACAAAGAAGCGCTTCGCCGCTGACTGCCCGTTGTGCTATAAGTGTAGCCTGTTTTGTGGGCACAGGTTCGCCCAATAAAAGTTAGTTTTCTCGTTCACAGTATTGCTACTGTGTTATTCAACGTCACCACCACGTGACAATATATATACATATATAAATTGTAACAGATACGAAAGGCACGGACAAGAAGAGAAGAAAGAGAAGACGAAGAGAACGAGGAGTAAGAGAGGCCGGGCTGCGCTACGATCACGCTACCATCATCGTCCGATTCTCCTGTAAATAAAACCATTCCTCCGCAACTCCTCGTAACCATGTATATATATATATCGCTGCTGTTGATTGGAGACGCTGCATTTGACTGCAGGTCACCTCCCCCGCCGTAGGCATGAACCTACCCGTAGTTCTTTCCTCGTAGCAATTAACTCGACGTAGAAGCTGTGTGATTTCACGGGTGCTTTAGGTCGCACACGCTTGGAAGTTTTGTTGCCCGAGTACACATTTATTCATCGTTTTGAAAGAAAGAAGATAAATAAGAAGGCACGCACTGTTGTACAAGACAGTCAAAGACTACCTCATAACGCATGTTTCTATCGCTTAGGCCTGTTCATGCAGCACACACAATCCGAACAATCGGAATGCCGTAAACTGATATCAAACGGCTTTACCAGAAGTCATGCCATATGCGTTAGCGATCGTCATTACCATCGTCTTCGTCATTGAATATTCGTTACACACACAGACCTGCTCACCCAAGACAAATACTTTGGTGAATGTGATAACAGTTTGCTGAACTTCAAACGAAAATTGTCTATCATATGCCCTACGATAAATAGGAAACTTGAACAGAGGGGTAAAAAATAAGAAAAGATGACTGCGGCGTTAGACCTGTGTACCTTTTTGTGCCTTGTAACACTGGTATAGTTTATCAGTGTCATGCATACGTTAACGTCTGGTATGCTTGCTTGAGCAGGCAGAATTTACACATGAACGCAACGTGCAACACATATAACATTCATTTCATATGAAATTTTAACAGCAGTAGCACACGGTAATCATCATCATCATCATCATCATCATCATCATCGTCATCCTGGTTACGCCCACTGCAGGGGAAAGGCCTCTCCCATACTTCTCCAACTACCCGGGCCATGTACTAATTAAAACCATGTTGTACATTAGTACATGACCGGGATATTTGGAGAAGTATGGGAGAGGCATTTGCCTCTCCCATACCGTTACCCTTGCCTTTATCTTTGCTTTTATTGTGTGCCTGTGGGAGAGGCACACGGTAATATTCAACACTTAATTTTATTGCACACGGACTGCGTCCTCCCTCGTTATATATTGCGGTCGCACTACCGCTTTAAACAACGTCTCTACGGAGATCGTTTATACGCTATTGTAGGGGCACTTAAAGTACCGGTTCTGTTCGGGGCGGATATCGGTGTCCCGCGGTCTGTGGTCCCTCGTTGCAATCCGGTCGTCTTCAGTCGTCGCTGGTGTACGGCGTCACCAATGCCCAGGCCGACGTGACGAAGGCACAGTCGCTGAGGAGCTGTCGCGCTCCGGCAGAGGGGGACTCGTGCCGGCTGGCGCTCCTGGTGCGTGCAAGCCCAGCTTAGTTTCCTAGATGGGACGGTGACTGGCTGCGGCCAGCCTTCTAGCGTCTACGTTCAGCCGCGTGAACGATGACGTGTCCTGGCAAGTAGGTCCGGGCCAGCGGTACTTCCGCAGGCACCGCTCATCTGCTCGCCGAGCCTGGTATTCGGGAGGGACGTCACTGCATCGCCAACGTAATGGGGCAGGGCCCAGAGTGGCGGTCTCCGGCCGTCTTCTCCTGGAACGCTGCACCCCTGCCACCACGTCCTTCTATACGCGCGCCCCTTACCCAAGATCGCCGCTCTTCGCGAGTCCTTCACTCCCTCTTTCTTTTTTTTTTCTTTCCAACCCCTTCTTGCGTGCCTTCGATCGTAGTATAACTTTCTCGTCTTCTTTCGTTGTTTGCACTTGTCACTCCTGACAATCAGATTCCGCTGAACTGCGGGAAAGCTTGCAATGGACAGAGTGGCAGGTGCAATAATATTAGACTAAAAGAGCACAAACATTCACTTAACCACCCTAGTGCTTCACAACTAGCTTCGCATTGTTTCCATTGCGGTTGTAAACCTTTGCTTCAGGACACAAAAATTCTTTCAGGACACAAATGCCAGACCACATGGAAGTAATCGATACATTCCACATCAAAAGATTAGGAGAGACTTGCGTTAGCCGCGCATCTTTGTCTCTGTTAGAATGGGAATTTCAGTATCCCCACAGCACGTGTGTTAATCTGAAGTAGTGTCTTTTTGTTCTTTTTTTGGCTTCCCTACCTGTTGATATGTTTAACGGATGTCTTTAGACCTTGTCATGTTCATATGCTGTGGTATTTGCAATCAACTATGTATCCATTGTTTGTTTCAATAAAGATTTATTTGGGAGTTGGCGTTCGTCCTGTCTGCTTCTAGTCTGTGTCAGTGTAACTTCGCGCTGCAATCCAGGATCATGTTACTGTCCCAACTAGCCCAACTTACTGTCCTTGTGCGATGCTGGTTGTTCAGCTACTTGCGAGATGCTTTGCATAACATGTATTCCCGCAAGGCATGCGAAATACATATTTTTTTAGTAAGATACATTTATTCGACAGCGTTTAGAGGTTGCCTGGAGCCAGTGGCTCATTACCACTACACGCACAGGTTTTGTTTTCTATTGTTAATTAAGGCGGCGGGAGACAGTACTTGTTTGCAGACTGGTTGGCACGGGCGAGATTTTGTGCATTGGCTGCTTGCGAGTGGCACAGGTACTTCGAAGGACGGAAGCCTTTTTATTAGAAACAAAGGGTTAATGCTCTTCTGGGCCTTTTCCGCGGGAAACAATGGTGAACCTGCTGAGTAGAGCCGCCTTGCGTGCTCGAATAAAGGGCGCTGAGCTCGGGCGGGCAGCTGTTCTTTCGTACTAAACGCCTTTTGTATTCGAACGCTACAATGCCCCAGGGGTCACTGAGTGTTCCAGATATAGCATAGGCATCTCGTCGTTGCGTTCTATTTGTCGATTCGCGTATGAACTACCTCCTTTGTCCCCGCTGGAGCATGGTTCGAAAGAGCAGGTGTCTCTATACAACAATCGCGCTCGCTAGCATAATTAAAGCTGTATGCGCACGCTAGAGGTATGCACGTAACTATTTAGGCGGCAGCACCACGCACAAAACAGTGCATGATGCTTTTAATCAATTTTGTTCTGCAGAAAATATGTATCATAGTTTTCTTGAACATCCTAAGTAGCCTCAGATTTCACCATACTATTGAATGCTTTCTCCGTTAGTCTTCAAAGTTTCTCGTTTGCATTTGTGAAAAAGTCTCTTCCGAATGCTTCTTTTTCGCCAGTATAGCTATTTTGCCGCCCTTCTCAAATCTATTTATTTTAATAAACGTGCCGCGGTGGCACAGCGACTATGCGGAAGCGCTGCATAGCACGAGATAACGGGTTGAGTTCCGGCCATCACGACAGCATTCCGTTAAGCGTAGAATACAGAAGATGCTCGTGTGTCATTTCGGTGATATACACCCGTCGGTACTGCCGGTGGTCAAAACTAGTATCGGTGCCAGGCGTACAATTTTGATCGCGATCGGGGCCGATTCGGATTAGGATGGATCTGGATTGCTGAGATGCTGCACTGTCGCTGTCAAAACGTGATCTAGATCCAAGACCACGATTTGTGAACCACAATGAAGTTTTTTGATCGACATCGCACGGTGATATTAGCACCCCTATCACAGTATATTCGAAACGCTCAAAACAAAAAGGTAACGCAGGAGAGGAATTCTGTATGAGTCCACTGAGTGGACTGTCCATATCGGCCGCTTCTGATTGGGAGCACCTGTACGATCGAGGAGGAGAGGAGCGTCCCCAGGCAAACGGCAGCCGTCGAAATGGACAGTCTATCTATCTATCTATCTATCTATCTATCTATCTATCTATCTATCTATCTATCTATCTATCTATCTATCTATCTATCTATCTATCTATCTATCTATCTATCTATCTATCTATCTATCTATCTATCTATCTATCTATCTATCTATCTATCTATCTATCTATCTATCTATCTATCTATCTATCTATCTATCTATCTATCTACTTATCAGCCTATTTTGAATTGGGATAAGCAGTAATTGCCTACTTCAGCCGTTTTCAGCCTATCTATTTATCTTAGTGAGCCAAGTTGTCTACCAGCTAGGGTACGTAGACTCGTGCTCATGGTCGCGATGTCGTTGTGGTCGTTCCATCATCACCTTTGAGCCTCGTGATCTGACACTCGTCATGTCGTCTTCGTCACACTTTCTACACCCACCCATCGGGCCCAGTTGTCTGAAAGCTTGGGCGAATAGGTATGAACCCTGGTCATGAGGAACATCATGAGAGGAATCGTCCCCGTTCAGTGCAGCCGATGTGGGAACGCTCCGCACTTAGACACCACTGCGTTCCTGAAACATGCAAAAACAAAGAGAACCATACAGAAAAGAAGCAAGGACATAATCAGACATGGTGATATCTGCGATAATATTAGCTGATTATCACAGGTGAATAAGTGCACATTCTCACTCGACATTTTTGATGCCTATTCTTTTGCCTGAAAGCATATTGGCCTAGATATAAGTGTTTCGAGGTTTTGGTTTTTTTTTCAAGAAAAAGCAATTTGAAATCAACCTCGGCACTCTATCTATTTTCTTTCTTGTTCTGTTTATTTGCGCTACACAAAATTAGTTCTCAAGTGAAAAGTAAATATATTCTGTGAGCGAATTATATTGGCACTCTGCTCGATGAAATACTGACCAAACAGATGCGCCAAAGCACAAACTACAAAAGGAGGGCTGGACAGGTTTGCTTTATTAGAGGATTTGTGCTCGACGTGTATATGCAATAGGATATTTAGGTATCATTTGTTTTATCATGAACTAATTGCGTAGAAAACAAGGCCATCAGCTGGAACATCTGTAAGAGTGGTGAAGGTGGTAGTGCTCTCCATCGTGTGAGCTATTCAGCAGGAGGGCAGGGGTGCCCTGGTACGGTGATGAATGTCCGAAAGGATTCACAAACATATTTTTGCTTTAAAACTATTTATTGGCTGTTTTGGTGCAAGATTTGGCATCGAACATGCCATAAAAATTTAGTAAAGTGGTTGTTCAAGCAGAAGGTTCACAATGGCCGCCGCTAAATGGCAGTGATTTTTCCTTGCCCCTACTCGACGTGATTGCGAAAGTCGATTGTACGTATACCCCTGACACAATAGCATCAAGTCATTGCAATTTAGTGAGGAAACGAACAGGAGCAAGTTTTCTTTTCTATAGATCTTTTATTCGTTCCTCATAGATAACTACGGGCATACTATGACAATAGACTGAGTCAAAAGTGACCCCCACTCATAAACATAGCAAGAAAGTGGTCACGGAAAAAGTATGAGAAATAACATTACTATAGGCGTTGTCAATCAATGGATGGCAGCATTATCATAGCAGCAAAGTGCATTGAAAAGAAATAAAGTAATATATTTTATGCAGCACGGATTTTGGAAGGAAATCTAGAGTGCGATTCAGCTTCTCCAGATAGAAGATGCAGCAACAATAATCAAGAGTTGATATGGAATTGGTGGAGCTTGTGCCGTTTTCTCGAAATCATGCAGCTAAGATCTATCCCCTTAAAAGGAACTTTAGTCACGTGTACAAAATATCTCATGAAATATACTTAGTTTAGAGCAAAGCTGTATATAGCTAGAGTTCCATGCATTCTTGTTCTCCATGAGCGAAAGCTATAGTCTGTTTTTGGTGCAATATGCAAAAAAAAAGTGAAACGAACATAGAGGGACCGACAACCATCCTGAACATTTGATTATATTTTTATTAAAATGAAAGAAATATGATTTTCAGTGATAACAATGAACATGAAGTTTGTGTAACAGGTAGCAAACTTGGGCAAGTTCGCAATTCCCTTTAACTTGCTAAAGTGCGTTACTAACGGGACTTAAATGGAAAAAAAAAGATGTAAGACAGCCACAGCGCTAGTTTCAAGTGGCATTTATTTAAGCGCATTTTATGTTTTGGGTTCAGTGTTTTGTGCATATTTTCTTAAGTCTTCTATAATCGGCAGTTGGAAGTAGAGCTGCGTTTGTATTATATGCTTCTTCTCCTAAGTCCCGTGAATAGCGCGCTTTACCAAGGTAAAGTGAAGGTTTCGATTTAAGTACAAATTATTAGCCAAACTGGGCACAGAAAGACGCGAAATATGGTATGTCACCAGCACTGTGGGGAAACCGTTGTGCTAGGACATAATTTTTAACCACTCGTATAAATGTATAAATGTTGAGCCCGTACCGAGGAACATCCACCCAATATATAACGAAGGCCGCAGAAGAACGCGGTCTAGAAGCATCCTTCAACGAATTGATCCTTACGGGGCAGTTGCATTCTTCGTCGACGCCGCCAAATATGGCTGCAAAGACTGGTTTTCAATCAGGGTCGTTGACGCACGCGGAACGCTTATCAGCGCCGCATCAATCTACGCTAAACACGTGAAGGAGGTGAAGGAAACCGCGATAGCCTTGGCTCTTCAAGCAGCAAAAGGCCCGGAGACCATTTTCTCCGTCTCGCGCATGGCGGTCAGGGCTTTCTCGTCCGCTCTAGTTCGTAAACACGGAGGCGACATCGTCAAAAGATCATTTCGTATTACTACACGAGAAGACACTGGAGGTCACACCATAGTGTGGTTCCAGGCGCACGTGAACGATGTAACTAACCAACCGGGTTGCAACCCTAACGAGTGGGCCAACTGCCTGGCGCGTGAATGCACGAACCACGACTCAGCTAAAGGTCCGGCTCTCCCGCAGGATTGCCCCTTCAAAAATAATCTGATGGCATTTCATGAATTTACGTCACATTACAGACACAGCAGTAGGAAATTCCCCTTCCCCAGCCCGAAACTGAACAGGGATCAGGCTGTTACTTTCAGGCTTTTACAGATGAGATCCTACTTCACCACTAGAGCGCTTAGTTGGATAGACCCGAACTTCCCGCAATCGTGCTCCAAATGCCGTCACGAGTGCTGCTGCTTCGACCACATGCTCTGGTTGTCCCCGTACAACGCGGGCTCCGACTTTCATAACAAGCCCAAGTGGGACCCCTTGCTGAAGCACTCGGATTTCACAAACCAAGTACAGGCCATCTAGAGGGCCCGCGACGTCGCGAAGAGTGACTACCCCCTGTCCCGTCGTGGGCGGAGCAATCAACTTGATTGGGGAGCCTTCGGTTCCCCCCAATCGAGTTCCTCAGGACACTAATAAAGTTCTTGTCACTGTCACTCGATCCCCAATTATTGTACCTAAGCTCGCTTTTATTATGTGCAGTGTATGTGTTGTTAAAAATCATATTATTGATATGTTATAGGCATTGGCGATGTTTTATGGCAGTTGCGATCTCAGTGACGTTGCACTTACGAGCGCCGCTGGCTATGCGACTAGTGGAGTGGCAGAACCATGGCGTCTCTTACTACATGGCGGCACACATTTCACTGCTTCGCCCTCCCATACATGATTTTGTATTGGAGCTAATTTGCACTAGTAACTGGCGTTCCAGTTACACTAGTAACTGGAACGCGAATGTATTTCGCCGCAAAGTTCGGGAATTTATATCTCGAAACTGGTGTCGTCCTGCGTGTTCATTCCAAGTGGGTGCGGCTGGTGAAGTCCACTGACAGAATTTCATAAATGCAATATGGATCATAAGATAATTAGCCAAAAGGTGTTTCTTGTAAATTCTTGTTAATTAGTCAATTTTGCATTTCAACTTTTTCTGCAACTAGTGTCCACTGCTTCGACTAGACCGACTCATCAGCTAAAATTGAGCTATCTGCCTCAGACACCCTTCAAAAAATTTTGAAAGTGTTCGCTGAAAAGCCTGTATACTACGTCGAGAGAAGCATATGTCGGCTTGAAAAATAAAATTCCACTTGTCGAAACGTTGGTTCCCGTTTTTACCTTATTGTCGTTTTACTCATCGTCCTTGGTTTCTATCTGCCCGCTTCCCTATGTTTACACGAATATATACGTAATGCAAACCCGTATAAACCGCTGAAAAATTATTGACCAAGTAGTCAATCTCTAACTTATGCAGCGTCACAGGTGACTTCAAAACACGCATGTTAACGGACTTGCGAATGAGGAAGGCTTCGGCAATCTTTCAGGGAGCCTAATATCTGTGCTTCGGCAACGCCTTTGCCCCAGAATACTAAAGAAGCCAATACCATGCCAGAAAAATTTCTTAACATTTAGTATGTGAAGGACATTTGACAGTTTCTTTATTGAATTATTTTACACTGTTTTCATGGTCTGTCAAATCTCCACCGAATAATTTTTTTGCTATTTTCATAACACGTCACTGATTGTAAAAGGCGCTCCTGAACAGATGATAGTTTAAATAAGTCAAGCAATAAGACTGCTAGTGTATTAAAGCGTAAATGTGAGAGAAGTGCGATATTGAATTTACGTGTATTTGCGGCGTACATGATTTGCAAATGCCTTTTTGCTGCAACTGGAAAATGAACGGCATCTAGAGGGTACCAAAAATGTTTGTTTGCCATGTTATAAGATCAAAATAACTTTTTATTGGTATTTTCGATCGACTACCACTCGTACAAGAGGGATACCTCAAATAGGAGCTTACGAAGACCTTAGTTTACTGCGTGTAGGTAGCGTCTCGCAGGCATAGTGTACTTATATATCGTATACGCTTTACGGGCACACGTAAACGAAAACAGCAACCACCAGGTTTCCCCTATGTATCGACCGGAATTCATTATCCGGATGTATCCTCGGGTCACTGGCCTTCGCGAGCTCCTTTAGTTTCGCAGCTGTGAGCGTCCGAAAAACATAGAGCTCTGCGCATTGTTTGCGTTATTTTTTTTTCTTCGTTGCTATGTGTTTGTCTTGCGCTGAGGAGGTTCGGGCAAGCAAACGGTGTTCCATACCTCACTGTCAGAACCTTAGACGTCGACACAAATGCATTGGATCAGGCAATGGTACCTATACGCCTTCGAACGGGACGAATATATACGAATTGATAAAAATAGTAGCCAGCCAAAATATGCAAAAGTAATGCCCGGTGCTTGTCTTGCCGGTAGGTTTGCATTCAGGCTTGGAGCGTCGCCTGACACGCCAAATATGCCGAGAGCCAGTGGGCTATACTAATCCTGGTACAACCAAATTAGGAAGGCCCACTTACCTTCTTCACCAGAACAGACACTTCTTCAATAGAACAGGAATATGCCTTCCTGATGAAGTATTCAGCCACCCCCTCCCAAATGACTCAATTTATCAAGCCTCCCCTATTGGAAAATCCTATTTAAATTCAAACTGGGTTATACAGGTTTAAACTGGTTCTAACAGGGACCTGTTTAGCAACAAACAGGTATAAACACGACCAGTTTACACATGAACAGGTTTGAACGGGGTCCCGTTCGGCATGCAAACAGGTATAAACTGGACCAGTTTACACATGAACAGGTTTGAACGGGGTCCCGTTTGGCATGCAAACAGGTATAAACTGGACCAGTTTACACACGAACAGGTCTGAACGGGGTCCCGTTTGACATGCAAAGAGGTATAAACAGGACCAGTTCACACACGAACAGGTCTGAACGGGGTCCCATTTGGCATGCAAGCAGGTATAGGCATGACCAGTTCACGCAGAAATGGGTCTTAACAGGGGCCCTGTTTGCAACTAAACTGGCTTATACTGGACGCAGTGGCACCATATAGGGTCGCCTGTTTGTCACAAAAGCTGGTTTAATCTGGAGCTTTCTGGTAACTATACTGGATGGCATCATGCATACCAGTTTAATGCTTGAATATAACTGGGGAGGAGCTTTTTTATTGTTCGACATCCTGACAATTTAACCCCTGCTTTGCAGAAGTTGCGTGAACACCTCGGAACATTCACAGACCAAACTGCGATATGCTAGCTGCGAATTTCAAACCGATTCCCGGTCCTGCCCAGTTGAAAAAGACAACAGGAATTCCTGCTGCAAATACAGAAATTTCTGTTCTACGACAGAAGTTCCTAACGTTTCTGTAGCTGCGACAGACATTTCTGACGTTACGACAGCAATTCT